>NW_026908532.1:600000-907500 GCF_028858725.1 Colius striatus
AGTGTTTCAGAATCCACAGACAGTGCATGAATTGAGCGAATGGCGTAGATTTGGGCATTTGCTGTGGGAAGCTACCCTGGAGGACGATGAGATATCTGAAAAGTTAGGGAAGTTTTGGAGCATAGTGCACAATGAGTTGTTGCAACATCAGGCAGAAAAGAAGGCTGCTGAGTACGCATCAGCAGCACAGAGTAAGAACAAAAACGATGAGCGTGACTGGTTCCAATCCACCTCGCTGGTTCCTATCGTCTCAAAAGTAATGCTCCCCCCCCCCCCCCCCCCCCCGCGTGTAGAAAATGACCCTGGAGGCACGGACGGGGTACGAGAACCATATGAGCCATGAGCCCCTCCCGAGGAACAAGAGTGCCGGCCTAAAGAGCCCCCGCCTCCCCCCCCTTCCCCCCCACTTAGTGAGCCTGTCCCTGGGGCAGAGAGTGAACTGGCAGAGGCACCGACAGTAGTGCCGGGAGAGATGCCGAGAGTAGCGCCGGGAGCAGCGCCGGGAGAGGTGCCGAGAGTAGCGCCGGGAGAGGTGCCGGGAGAGGTGCCGAGAGTAGCGCCGGGAGAGGTGCCGGGAGAAGCGCCGGGAGCGGCGCTGAGGCGAATGATACCGAGAAAAAAGAAAAAGGTTCTTCTCTACACAAGAGTATTTACAAAGTCAGAGAGGCGAAGGGGCTTCGGAGCAGAGCCCCCGTGGGAGAGCTGCTTCCCATTCGAGCCCAACCCGCCGAGTTACCCCTGGGACGACTCGCAGGGGAATGCCGAGCGGGCAGAGTCGGGCCGGGGTGCAGCGCAGGATGATCAGAGGAGAGTGGGGAGCGCGACCCCGTGTTAGACTGGGCACCATCGGGCATGTGAGGGAAGAAAAATAAAACACGGGAGAGAGTAACAGCGGCTGCGCCGCCGGGGACGGCACGGAGTGAGCCAGACCCCCCCCGCCCCTTCCATCCGCAGCCGCCGCCGCGCAGCCGCTTCCCGCGCCCGGTCGGTGTCTCCGGAGCCCCCCCACACACACCGCGCCGACACCGCCGGCCCCGGCCCTCACGGACCGCTGGGCTCGTCCTTTCCATCCTCAGTCCCTTGCCTCAACGAGTGTAAACACTGGGGTTTTGTGGAAATTCTGAGGGATTTGGGTGGAATTTGATAGAGGAAAAGCGGTGTTTTTGAGCAATTCTGAGGGAAAAAGTAGAGTTTTTGTTTATTTGTGTTCTGGTTTGGCAAGGAGCAGCTTTTGGCTTAGTAACAGGGGGAGCGGGTTGCAGTGAAGACCCGAGAAAGAGTTTGCGCACTCTCCCCCCGGCTCCTGGGTTCACACCCACCTCCGGCCCGGCTGGGCCAATCTGGCGCCTCTGCGATCATTATTTAGGGGACGGGAATGTGAAATGCGAGGCAGGAGGTGTAAGAGTGACACGAGATGGAGGCGACCACGCGGACCCTTCAGCCGGAGAAGGAGGAAGGAAGGAGAAGCAACAGAGCAGAGACTCCTCTGCAAGCCGTGGCGAGAATGCAGCTGTGCCCCTGCAGCCTGTGGAGATCCATGGCAGGAGCGAGAGTTCCCAGCAGCTCCGTGTGAGTGAGCCCGGACGGAGAGGGACTGTGTGGGGAGGGGCCATGGCCCAGGCCGTGCTGGAGAGCCTGCACGCCGCAGAGCAGCCCCACACGAGAGGCAGAGACGAGCTGCAGCCTTTGGAGTCAGTGGGCATCGGAGCAGCCCGTGCAGGGCTGCCATGCGTGTGAGTTACCCCACGGACTCGCAGGGAGGACTGGTGTGGAGTTCACCGGTCCTGAGGATGGACAGACGGCAGAAGCTATGGAGAACAGACTGACTGAAACCCCCACTGCCTGCTCCCCCGAACCGTTCAGGGGGGGACAAGGTAAAAGCCCCGGGATCAGGGCTCTGAGCCCGGGAAGAGGGGAGGGGTGGCAAGAAGGTGTTCTTCAAAAGGCTGGTTGGACTCTTCATTGATGTATTGCTCCGTGTTGTTTCATTTTGGTTATGTTTTGGGTTTTTGGGGGTATGTTTTAGTTGATGTTGCATTACACTGTTTCTCTGTTTTCTTCCCCAAACCGAGTGGCCTGGTCTGCTTTGTCCTGAACCTTCAGCGGCAATTAAGCTCTCCCTGCCCTTGAGCAATTCTCAGCCACTTGGGTACTCGGGGCTAATCGTGGCCTTTGTTCTCTGATGGGCCTCAACCAGGACAATTTCTGAGAAGAAAAGTGAGGTTTTGTTGGAGTTTTAGGAGAAAAAGTGGGTTTTGGTGCAGTTTTGCAGGGAAAAGTGTAGTTTGGAAGAGTTTTGAGGGGAAAAGTGGGGATGGAGTAGATTTCTGAGGGCCAAAATCCGTGGAGTTGTGGGATAAAATGAGGTTTTGGTGCAATTCTGAGGGGAAAAGGTGGGATTTGGGTGGAGTTTTGAGGGAAAAAGTGAGGTTTTGGTAAATTTTTAAGGGGAAAAGTGGGGTTTGGGTGGATTTTTTGAAAAAAACAAGTGTTTTGGTGGGGTTTTGAGGGGAAAAGTGGGGTTTTGTGGAAATTCTGAGGGTAAAAGTTGAGTCTGGGTGGTGTTTTGAGGGGGAAAATGGGGTTTTGGTGGAGTTTTGAGGGGAAAAAGTGGGGTTTGATGGAGTTTTGAGGGGAAAGATGCAGTTTTGGGTAACTTCTGGGGGAAGAAGCGGGGTTTTGGTGCAGTTTTGAGAGAAACAGTGGTGTTTTGGTGGAGTTCTGAGTGAAAAAGCGAGGTTTTGGAGGTCTTTTCAGAGGAAAAGTGGGTTTTGGGTGCTATTCTGAGGGAAAAAGTGTGATTTTTGGGAACTGCTGGGTAAAAAAGTGCCATCTTGAGGGCAAAAGTGGAGTTTGGGAAGCGTTTTGAGGGGAAAAAGTGGGGTTTGGGTGGATTTTGAATGCAAAAAAGGGGGGAGTTGGTGGGGTTTTGACAGGAAAAGTGGGGTTTGGGGGAATTCTGAGGGATAAAATGAGGTTTTGGTGCAATTGTGAGAGAAAAACTAGGATTTTGGAGGAGTTTTGAGGCTGTAAAGTGGGGTTTGAGTACATTTCTGAGAAAGAAAAGTGGCATTTGGGTGGAGTTTTGAGGGAAAAGATGAGGTTTTGGGGCATTTCTGAGGGAAAAGGTGGGATTTGGGTGGTGTTTTGAGGGAAAAAGCAGGGTTTTGGTAAATTTCTGAGAGCAAAAGTGGGGTTTAGGTGGAGTTTGGATGGAAAAAGTGAGATTTTGGAGTAATTCTGAGGGGAAAAGAGGGCCTTTGGGGAAGATGTGAGGAGAAAAGGGGTTTTGTGTGAGTTTTGAAGGACCAAGTGGGGTTTTGGAGGACTTCTGAGGGATGAAAAGAGGTTTTGGGGTAATTGTGAGGGAAAGCAATTGGGATTTGGGTGTAGTTTTGAGAGGAAAAGTGGGGTTTTGGAGCAATTCTCAGGGGCAAAGTGGGGGTTTGTGTGGAGTTTTGGGAGAAAATATGTGTTTTTGTTGGGGTGTTTAAAGAAAAAATGAGTGTTTTGGGAAATCTTGAGGGGAAAGTGTGAGGTCTGGGTGGAGTTGTGAGAAAAAAAGGAAGGTTTTGGTAACTATCTGAGGTCCAAAGTGGGGGTTTGGCTGGAGGTTTGAAGGAACAAGTTGTTTTCTGTTGGGGTTTTGAGGGGAAAAGTGAGGGTTTAGGGGAGTTCTGAGAGATAAAATGAGGTTGGGGGCAATTCTGAAGTCAAGTGAGGTTTGGGTGGCGTTTTGAGTGGAAAAATGGGTTTTTGGGGAACTTACGTGGCAAAAAGTGGGGTTTTAGTAGAGTTTTGAGAAGAAAAGTAGGGCTTGGGGGGGATTCTGAGGGATAAAATAAGGTTTTGGCGCAATTCTGAGAGCGAAAGTGTGGTTTCAGTGGAGTTGTGAGGGATGAAAGGAGGTTTTTGGGCATGTCTGAGGGGAAAAGTGTGGTTTGGGTGGCATTTTCCAGGAAAACAGTTGGGATTTGGGTGGAATTTGATAGACAAAAAGCAGTGTTTTTGAGCAATTCTGAGGGAAAAAGTAGAGTTTTTGTTTATTTCTGAGAGCAAAAGGGAGGTTTTGTTGGAGTTTTAGGATAAAAAGTGGGTTTTGGTGCAGCTTTGCAGGGAAAAGTGTAGTTTGGAAGAGTTTTGAGAGGAAAAGTGGGGATGGAGTACATTTCTGAGGGCCAAAAGCAGTGGAGTTGTGGGATAAAATGAGGCTTTGGTGCAATTCTGAGGGGAAAAGGTGGGATTTGGGTGGAGTTTTGAGGGGAAAAGTGGGGTTTGGGTGGATTTGTGGAAAACCAAGTGTTTTGGTGGTGTTTTGAGGGGAAAAGGTGGTGTTTTGGCGGAGTTCTGAATGAAAAAGTGAGATTTTGGAGGTATTTTCAGAGGAAAAGTGGGTTTTGGGTGCTATTCTGAGGGAAAAAGTGGGATTTTTGGGAATTGCTGGGTAAAAAAGTGCCATCTTGAGGGGAAAAAGTGGAGTTTTGGAAGCGTTTTGAGGGGAAAAAGTGGGGTTTGGGGGAGTTCTGAGGGATAAAATGAGGTTTTGGTGCAATTCTGAGAGAAAAACAAGGATTTTGGAGGAGTTTTAATGCGAATTGCCTTTGCATCAGGCCAGTGCAGAGAGCCTCAGGTTCCATCAGAAATCATCTGCTGGTTGTTTCAAGTGCAGAGCACAGAGTCTGGCTAAATGTCCAGCAAGAATTGTAAAGGGAGAATCCCAGGCAACAAATGTGAAAAGGGGGGTGGAAAAGGGAGGGAGAATTCTCAAGTCCAGGTGGGCAAAATGTCAAACCAAACCCAAAGTCAAGTCCCCAGGAGATCAACAGAAACTTGTCACCGCTGCAGTGAGAGGGAGACTTTTAAAACACCCGTTGTTTGCTCTTCCAGATGCTGGGTTAGTGAGGAAACACTGGGCTGGAGAAGAGCAGGAAAGAACAGGCAGCTGCGTCATTGAAACACCATCACTCAGTTGCTACTACCCAGACGACAGCCAAAGTATGTGCTGTAGAAGATACCACATCTGATGTTTTCCTTTATGTGACAATAAAAGGTGAAAAGGTAAGATATTTTTCTCTCTACAAAGCTCTCTGTGCACTTTGCTATAGAAGTTATAACTTTGTAACAAATTTAAGACCGAAAAGTGTTATTTGCAAGTGAATTTTGTAATTTGCCATATACAGTAGAAGTGCAATCATTAACTTATTAGAGGATTTATTTTCTAAATCTGTTGTTTGTGAACTTTGGAATGAATTCTGTGAGGTGGAAACTTGTGAAGCGCTTTGGAAGGTATTGACAAGCAAATGAAGTCCCCCAAGTACTTCAGATGAACAACTATGTGAATTTACTGTACTCTTGTCCTTCTTTGTGATACACTTAAAGATATTTCAAGAAGGCAGTTGCATGGTGTTATGAAAATAAATACAAGTTCATATGTGCATAAGGCTGAATTCCCAAACAGTTGGGAGAAAGGAGGTGTGGTAGTTTGAGCCTGGCTGGATGCCAGGTGCCCACCACACCGCTTTATCCCCCACCTCCTCAGCAAGCCAGGGAAGGGGAGAAAATAAGATGGGAGTCTCGTGGGTTGAGATAAAAGCAGTTTAATAAATAAGCAGCAAAGCCGCGCGCGCGGGAAGCAAAGCAAAAGCAGATAAGCTGTTACTCTCCACTTCCCATCAGCAGCGATGTCCGGCCACCTCCCGAGAAGCAGGGCTCCGGTACGCGTAGTGGTTGCTTTGGGAAGGCCAGAAATGCATCTCGCCTCCCCTTCCTGCTCCTCTCCCCCAGTTTATAATACTGAGCTGACATCATATGGTATGGAATATCTCCTTGGTCAGCCTGGGTCAGCTGTCCTGGCCATAGTCCCTCCCAAGATCATGCCCACTCACAGCTATTGGTGAAGGTGGAGGAAGGAATGCTGGAGGGACAGCCCCGATGTTGTGCGAGCGGTAGTCATAATATTGATATCAACAGTAAGCACAGCACTGCAGGAGCTGCTGTGGAAAATCAGTACCGTCCCAGACCCACTACAGTCTCCACCCCTTATTCCATACCATTTATGTCATGCTCAGACAAACCATCTTAACAATCCATATACATTCTTATATGCTCTCATTAACCAGTACCCCCACTATTCAACAGACAAACATCATTCTTGTATTCCCTCTTGCATCTTGCATCAAACAAACAAACAACATTCTTAAATCTTTCATCCTCTGTAGATGTTCACTGGAGCAGGCCATAACTTCTGTCTCATCCATCAAGATGGATATCCAAGCCAGGGGAAACAGTATGTTCAGTGTTGGGCACCAGCACCGGCTTGGTTTGTCCACTTGTCCGGTTTTTCTTGCAAAGTTCATCTACAACAGATAACTCACATAACAGGTTATTTTTCCCCCAAGGTTAAGTCTCCTTGAGGTACACATCGAGTTTCCCCATCCTTTCTCATCACCCACCAAGTACAGCCAGGCCCTTGAGCAAAGACAATCCCACGAATGGGTTTGCCTTTTCCCATGGGAGGTGCAACCCATACTGCCTTCCCCAGCCATTTCCCTGGGTGCACTACGGGGACCTTGTCTCCTCCCACAGTATGTAGTGGTTTTGTTTGGGCAGGAGCAGGACGGTGAGTTGAACCTCTGCTATTGACCAGCCAAGTGGCTTCTGCTGAATTTTTATCCCACTGCTTCCATGCCGCATTGCCCAGTGCTCTCAACATGGTCTTAAGAGCTTCCATCTTTGTCAGCTTCACTGCTGGACACCACTGCTAGGGTCCGGTCCAGAGATGGCGGGCGTTCTTCACCGGCAGGGGACTGCTCTGCGATCGCGCCCAAAACGTCTGAGACATCAGGGCTCTGCTCAGGAGGATCTTCTCCAGCCCCAGCGTGAGCAGCGGCCAGATCTCCGCGTCGGCGCAGAGCGGCCACCGGCGGCGCTGAGAGCCGAAACGATGATCTGACGGAGGCGCGGCCGCGGCGGCCGCAGCGGTGTGTGTATCCGAGGGCAACGCTGAGGCGGTCGTCGGCTGAGGTTGCGGAGCGAGGTCGGCGTCGGAGCCGCAGCTGTCCAGTGGCAGCACTAGGAGTGTCATAAAGTGTGGTGGCTGCGGGCGAGCGGGCTGCGGCTGCAGGCGAGAGGGCTGCGGCTGCGGGCGCCCGCGACGGGTTGTGCCGATGTGCAGCAAGCCGCCCCTTCGGCGCCCCCGTGCCAGCCCGCCCGTCCACCCGCTTCCTCCGGCACTGCCGGCTCCTCGTCTGGCAGCCGCTCCGAGGTGGTCCCCGCTGTTCCATCCCCGGCCGTGGCTTCCTCCTGCTTCGCGGAGTGGGTGGCCGCCGCCTTGACCCGCCGCGCCTCGGCGGGCGCCGTCGGGGTGTCTGCCGCGATCCGCATCAGGCGCACTATCAGCGGCTTCGGCGGGAGCTAGCTCCGGTACTGCTGGCCAGCCAGCAAGCCCTAGAGAAACCGGCCGGCCGACCAGCCAACTCGCTCGCCCTCCCTCCCGGCCCCGGCCTCCGCCCTACCCCGACAGAAGCCTCCAGTTGATGAATCAACTCACGGATGGGAGTCAGGGAATCTCGGTTCGTGCGATATTGCCTCCGGTGCACTGTCCTGGTAGGAATTGGTACCTGTTGCTCTTGAACTTGCAGCAATCCCACAACAAAAGGGTCTTCTGAGAGACCAGGTAAATTAGAGAGTTGTTTGATTTTCTCTGTATCTACAGTGGCTATACCAAAAGCCCATCGATACCCCTTGGGGTCTTTGAAGTACCCTCTCCTGAGGTAATCTATGCCAAGAATACAAGGGGCCTCTGGACCAGTCACAATGGGGTGTTTTTTCCATTTGTCTCCTGTTGAGCTCACTTCAGCCTCTAATACAGATAATTCTTCACATCCCCCTGTCACTCCAGAGATCCAGACAGAATCTGTGCCTCTAGACCTTGATGGCATCAATGTACACTGTGCCCCTGTGTCTACTAAGGCTTTATACCTTTGTGGGTTTGATGTGCCAGGCCATCGAACCCACACAGTGCAGTAGATTCGGTCATCCCTTTCCTCCTCCTGGCTGGAGGCAGGGACACTCTGTTTCTGTTCTTCATCAGAGTATTCGCTATCTGATCCTTGCAATTGCAGACCTGAAGTCTCCTCATTGGCATCGAAGGAAGTAGTTGCAGTTCTTCTATGTCTGGGAGATTGTTGATGGTCCTCTTTTGTTTTGGCAGCCACTCTGCTGACAGCCCTCTTGGGAGGTCCTTTTCTAACAGCTGTCTTCCCCCTTAGTTCACGTACACGCGCTTCCAGCTTAAAAGTGGGTTCACCATCCCACTTCCTCATATCCTCTCCTTGGCCACGCAAAAAGAGCCAGAGTTCATTTCGCGGTGTACTCCTGCGTCTGGGACTTCCTTTTGCCCTGGTCGGGACAGTGGATGACTGAATTCTTGAGGCAGATCTGACAGTCAGGCCATCATCCCACACTGATGAGGAGGTGCAGAGGCTCTCTTCATAGTTCTGTAAATGTCCATGTTTTGGGGCTTTTGTTTAAGACTATCTGAGGTAGTGCACTGTGCTTATGGAGTGTGAAACTTCTTCAGTGGTACTTCAATGAGAAACTTCAACACTGACAAATCATCAAAAATCACATGTATAAGAAAATATTGATGTGAGATTTTGATTGTGATGGGTTTTAATTTTGCTTCTGGAAGCTGTCAGAAATTCACACCCTTTGTGAGAATTGTATATTGTGCATTGTAAGTTCAACAGGAGATTTACGATGTACCGATGTTCTTTGGCATATAACAATGCTTCGTGCTTCTTAAAAGAAGAAACACACAGTAAAGCATGTCTAGATTACATGAATTACCAGCCCTCTGGTTTGTATCCACCTTTAGGTTGTACAGCCTTGTATGGACAGTGAAAGAACCGCTGTGTTACTCAAAATACTGGCTTTTACCCACAGTAATCTTCAGAAGGTGCCGACATTCACTAATTCAGGAGATGAGGCAGAAATGGTTCATCGGGTGAGCATCATTTTACACAGGTAAGTGGGGTTTTTAATTATTAAGATATAACAAACTAAAATATCTTGACTTCTAAGAATAAAGGAGGTTTGTGAATTTGTAATTTAACTACTTCTGCTAAAAACAGCCCAAACCCTGCCCTTCTGCCAGCTAGAAGAAAGGCTGACAGGAATGTCTGACACAGAATGCATTCATGATGACATTTTGAACTATGTTCTGTCTCATTTTGATAAATCCCAATATGGTTCCTCCCCACAGTTACAGCTGTGGATATTGGGTCCCTCCTTCGGGACACGGCCTGCTCTGGCCATAGTGATAAAGAAGGAAATCACTGCCCCTGGCTCTGGGCCATTAATGAAGTGAATCACTGCCCCTGGTCCAGGGTCAGCTTTAGCAAAATGAGTCTCTACCACTGCTGTAGGGTCTTTAAAGAAATGAAAATAAACCTCAGCTTCCCCAGTTCTCTCCATAGAATGCAGGGGAGTCTCTGCTCCAGCACACCTTCTCCTCTCTTTCCTCACTGACCTTGGAGTCTGCATGGTTGTTTCTCTCACTGTTCCTACTCCTTGCACCACCAGCAGCCAGAAGAAGAAAGGGCAGAAGAAAGAAGAATGGAGGAAGAAACCTCCTCTTCAGGCTTCTCTTAAAAAGTGATGATGGAGGCTCATTGGCTCAGCCCCAGCAGTGGGTCTGGCTCAGAGCTGGGGAGAGCTGTGAGCAACTTCTTCCAGGAGCCATCTTTACAGCCCCTTCCCCCTCACCAGAAAAGGCTGTCATGGCAAACCATGACAAAGTGGTTTGGGAAGGACCTTTTTTCTTACTTCTTAAATCAGTGGATGGAGAGATGGAAACAGCCACTGTTAAAGTGATGTCACACTTCACATGCTTCGAGTAGTACACTTACAAGTGTGTATAAACCGTGTGCTTAGCTTTAACAGATGAATGCATGCAGTCTTTGGAAGTTACAGATGCCACTTGTGTGACACATTTCAGTTTTCCTCTCCAAGAATCTTTGCTCATGGTGTACACAGCATGCCTGACAACTTCTGTAATGCGATAAAGGTTTGACAAACCGTTGCCAGGTTAATACTGCATTTGATCACAAAGTAGTGGATACACAGAAGCTGTTAAAAATACGTGTGTGTTTTGTTTTAGGATTCTTCTGTAGATCAAGAGAACACAAAGGCACAGTCAGTCATTCTGTTAATGTTAGCATTATAAGTTGTAGTTAGAAGTAGTCAGGATAAGGCCTGGATAAAGGCCTAGTTGGAAATATTAAAGTGAATAATCTTAGTAGGACATGCTGACCATGTACATTCTTGCTTAGAGAATCAAAGGAATTAGTGGGGCATGTTGAACATTCTGTGTAATCAAGCAAAGAATGTCTTAGGAAATTGTTACTGATTATCAATTGTTATCTGAAAAATTTATGACTGTATAGTAGATAAATGGAAAATTGTTCTGAAGATTGTATGTGGAAACACAATGTAATTATAAATCTTTGAGAAAGCTGGCAAGCAGTATGTAGGCCTAGTGAAGCAAGACTTTGTGATGAGGTAATCATAAAAAGAAAGTATATAAGCTCTGTGAAATTTCTTTAATATGGGGGCTCTGACTTTGGACACTAGTCCTCAGGTCCCTAGGGCCCTCAATAAAGCACCGCATAAAACGACCTCGGTTGTTTTGTGTTTTCCTCTGGGAACGGGCAACATTAACAGAAAACAATAAGTGTTATCACATCTGGAAACTGCAGCATGGCTATGTGACATTAAATCACATTTGAGAATTGCAGAGAGGCTCTGTGATATCAGAGCTCATCTGGGCACTGCTACAGTGCTCTGTGACCTTACAGCACATCTGGGCACTGCCATAGTGCTCTGTGACATCACAGGATGTCTGTGCGCTGCAACAGGAGTGTGTAATACAACAGCCCATCTGGGCTTTGCAGCGGCACTGTGTGACATGACAGCACTTTTGGGCTCTGTAGCACTGCTCTAAGACTTCACATCATATCTGGGCACTGAAACTGTTTCAGTGCCCAGATATGATGTGAAGCCTTAGAGCAGTGCTACAGTGCCCAGACGTCCTGTGATGTCACACAGCACTGTTGCAGTGCCCAAAAGTGATGTGACGTCACAGAATACTGCCGCAGTGTCCGGATGTGATGTGATGTCACAGAGCCCCATTCCAGTGCCTAGATAAGCAATGATGTCACAGAGCAGCGTAGTGGTGCCCAGATGTGCTGTGATGCAATGCACACAGCACAACATCTGCAATGCCCACATCTCCTGCAATGTCACACAGCCGTGTTGCAGTACCTAGTTGTGCTGTGATGTCACAGAGCACTGTTGCAGTGACAACATCTGCTGTGATGCCACAGAAACCCGTTTCAGTGCCCAGATATGATGTGAAGTCTTAGAGCACTGCTACAGTGCCCACAAGTGCTGTCATGTCACACAGCGCCGCTGCAAAGGCCAGATGGGCTGTTGTATTACACACTCCTGTTGCAGTGCGCACCTGTGCTGTGATGTCACAGAGCCACGTTGCAGTATTCAGATGTGCTGTGATGTCACAGGGCACTGTTGCAATGTTCAGATGTGCTGTGATGTCAAACGTCCGCAGAAGAGGAAGACGGAGCACTGGAACAGGCTGCCCACAGGGCTTGTGGAGTCTCCTTCCTTGGAGGACTTCAGCATAAGCCTGGACACGTTCCTGTGTGACCTGACCTAGGTGAACTTGATTCTGGAGGAGGGGGTTGGTCTAGATGATATCTAATGGTCCCTTCCACCCCCTACCATTCTAGGATTCTATGTTGTCACACAGCCTGGATGCAGTACCCACATGTGCTGTGATGTCATGGATCACTGTTGCAGCATCCAGAGGTGATGTGATGTTATAGAGCACTGTAGCAGTGCCCAGATGAGCTGTGATGTCACACAGTCTCTCTGCAATTCCCACATGTGCTGCAATGACAGAGCCCCGTTGCAGTACGAACATGTGCTGCAATATCACACAGCCATGTTGCAGTTCCCAGATGTGATGTCGCAGAGAACTCTTGCAGTGCCCAGATGTGCTGGATGTAACAGACTCCCACTGCAGTTCCCAGATGTGCTGTGATGTCACAGAGCACAATGGCAGTGCTCATTTGGAGGGAGTTGGGGTCATTTGGGGAGGTTTTGGGCTCATGTGGGGGACTTTTGGGACCATTTTGGGGGGGATGGGTCATTTGAGGAGGTTTCCGGTTCATTTAGGGGGCTTTGGGCCTCATTTGGGGGGATTTGGGGGGTCTTGGGCTCATTGGGGGGAGTTTTGGGTCTTTTGGAGGGACTTGGGGCCATTTTGAGGGGTTTTGGGATCATTTGGGGAGTTTTGTGACTCATTTGGAGGGAGTTGGGGTCATTTAGGGAGGTTTTGGGCTCGTGGGGGGGCTTTTGGGACCATTTTGGGGGGTTTTGGTCATTTGAGGAGGTTTTAGGTTCATTTGGGGGGTTGGGGGCTCATTTGGGGGGTCTTTTGGGCTCATTTGGGGGAGTTTTGAGTCATTTGAAGGGAGTTGGGGCCATTTTGAGGGGTTTTGGGATCATTTGGGGTGTTTTGGGGCTCATTTTGAGGGAGTTGGGGTCATTTGGGGAGGTTTTGGGTTCATGTGGGGGGCTTTTGGGGCAATTTTCGGGTAGTTTTGGGTCATTTGGGGGTTTTTGGGTCATTTGGGGAGGTTTTGGGCTCATGTGGGGGGCTTTTGGGACCATTTTGGGGGGTTTTGGTTCCTTTGAGGAGGTTTCAGGTTCATTTAGGGGCGGTTTGGGATCATTTGGGGGGATTTTAGGCTCATTTGGAGGGGTTGGGGTTCATTTGGAGGCATCTTGGGTCGTTTGGGGGGGTTTGTGCCCTTTGCCTCGTGGCTTGGGGGGGGATTGTTTTTTGGGGGGGAGGGGACATCCCCTTCCCATGGTGCCCCGGGTGTAAGAAATATTGATGTTGCTTTTGCAGAATTAGAACTTAAGACAAGGAGTTTTGACTGCTGTCTGAGTCTGTGTGGTGTAAATCAGTGCACTGACAGTTGCAGGGTCATTTGTTGATATGCTGAAAAGCATTAGATACTGTTGAAATAACTTGTAGCACTGATCAGTGATACCTTACTGTTTGATTTGAGTTTAGAGGGATTTCTCTACACAGAGGTAACTTGAATGTTTTCTGTGAGTTGTCTTGTTTAAAACAGACTTGAATCACTATAAATATCCTCTGTCCTTGTTCCCTCGGTTCATTTGCATATCTTTATGTAAATACAACTATCTTTTGGTTGTTCTTTTTGCCATTAGAAAATGAGACAAGCAGAGAAAGAAGTCAGTTGCAACCAACTGTAAAAACACTGGCCTTTCATAGATTCAGATAATCACAAACGTGTTTCTGCATCTTTTAAAATTGTCTTTCTAGATCTTGCTGTATCTGGTTCTGTTCTTGAAAAGACATGACAAAGCTCCAACACAGATGACAGTGAAACTACCACATCTGTAAGTGTTAGATTTTCTATTCAAATGTCAGAATGAATTAAGTGAAGCATCTGTAAGGCAGATTAGGAATACTGTAGTCAGCTATCACGTCCTTTTCTGTAACAAATCTGGGACTAACTCTTGATCTAGTTAAAAGAGAACATTGTCCTTCAAGTTTGTGGTTCTGGTGGTTTTGGTTTTTTAGATTGCAACGATGGACTTTGAACAGGTTGTGTCTCCTTTTGTGCTCACTTGCTCTAGTGCTGTGAAGATGTGTAGTGGTTTTGGGTGGCCAGCTTTTGGTAGTTGTTGGGGGAATACAGGGGCGGATTCTTCAAAGAAAGAGCTGCCAGAAGCTATAGCTTGAGCTGTGAACATGAACTGATTCTCCTGTGTGGTTGATGTTCTTGTTGCATGCTTGATTCTTAATGAAGAAAATTTGGTTAGGTAAGAAAACCACCTTGAGCTCAGTAATCTTTTTTTTCTAAAATGTTGCTCTTAAACAGTATTTTACTGCCAGAGAAGGGTTTGTCTTTTCTTGATAGATTGTCCAAACAATCCCAGGATTGCCTTTCAAGGAAAATCCAGCAGTTCACACAGACAGGTATGGTACAGTATGTTACATATTTGAAACAATTGTTTAGCCAGATAATTAGGAGCTGTAGTATGTTTCCAGTTACTCTTCTTAGACAGCTAAAAGGGCAGAGGGTAAGACAAGATGTGTGCACATGGTATTGGGGAAGGAGGCCATTAGAAGCTGCTGATACTTATCCAGACCACAGTAAAAATAGCAATTCTTTCTAAACAGTAGCTTGAAAACAAGGCTGTGATGAGGCAGTACGTTTCTGCACACTCAGTATATTCAGTTGCCTTCTTTTATTCTTCGTGTGATTGATAAAGTTTTCAAGCTGAATGAAATCTGACTGAGTTGATTTGTGCAAGGCTTTTATTATGCTGCAAATCACTTGCTGCATATGTAAACAACCTGAGGGGTGTTTTTAATTCAAGTTTTAACTGTTGCAAAGATACATTGTTTCATGTTTTTGCAACTTTAAGACACCTTTTCCCTGCAGTCCCATCTGATTTTCTTCTGAAGTTGAGGAACCCACCAATTGTCTTGGTTAAAAAGCCTTCGGGTTATTTTCAGATACCTAAAACCTAATAGTAAATTTTACATCCAAAATGGTACTTTTTGATTTTTTCTTTCATATTTGAGGATTTTTGTTGGCACAGGTAATACATCAGAGATATTTTGTAGGTGAACTGTTTCATGCCATTTTAGAAATATTGGTGATATTTATCAATTACACTTTACTTTTGCATTTCCATTGAATTTAATATTTGTATATTTCTCAGGCTTCAGCAGTGCTTAAATTCTGATCCTTTGAACACACATAGAACCGAAAATGAGCAACAGGTAATTCCAGGATATAACTTCCATTTAACCTCTGCAAACGTGTGTCATGTATGTGGAGGTGAGGGTAGTGTTGAGGCTACAAGAGTGGTCTTTGTAGAGGGACACCAGGGACTGAATCCAGCCACATCAGCAACAAGACCAGACCAAAGGTCAGCAAGCTAGCAAAGTTGGTGGTGCCCCTGTGAAAACAGGAGGGGCAAAAAAAAAAATGCAGGGGAAGAGACAAAAAGAAAAAAAGCAAGAAACAGAGGCAATGGCCAAGTCAGGGGACAGTAGGAGTCTCAGCACTGTTCTGTGTGACGTGTGTGTGAGTTGTACTTCATTTGTGTTTAGCATTTCTTTGGCTAATTCTTCTCCAAAAAAACAGTTTTTAAGTTGGATGTAAGCTCAAACCCATCTACTAAGTATTGCCTTTGTCATCTATTTCATATGGTTCATAGCTTTCATAAGTATCATACCTTAACTTTCAGATACTAAATACTATAGTAGCTAATTTTGATTGAGGAATGTGTAGGAGGTTGTTCATATGGTTGAGTAAATTATGCTTCAGAGATACTGTAGAATTGTACAGTTTCATCTGATCTATCAACCACTGCTACAAATGATGGCATTTGAATGAGATGTAAGAATTTAAGTCCTCATCCCAGAAGAACTCTTATCATATTGTGTGTTAAGGAAATGTATTATGCAGTGGGTCAAAGGCTTTTAAATTGCTCATTGCTTTGTGTTGCCTTGTTGGTGTTTCAAGCACACGATTTTCAGGTAGAACTCTTTATTTCTCTTTCTGTAGGAACTTGCTTGGAAAAAAGTTTTAGGCCCTAACTCCACTGAATCTTACTGTTGGCCACCAATAGCTCAAGGATGTGATGCAGTTGCCATCTCATATCAGGGAAATAATCCTTTCTTGTATATTCCACCAATTCTTACACTTTTGCAGTTGAGCAGTTGCTACAAACCTTGAGAAACAGGAGTGGAGGATGTATATATTAGAGTACTGCAGGCTTTGTGTTCTAAGGTGCAAATGTCAATGAATGATCCAAAAGGTAGTGCATGTTGAGAATGGGTGCATCTGATGGAATCTTAGAGTATCTTCATGATGCTTCCCAGGTTATTTAGGCCATCTGCTTAAACATTGACAGAGATGGACTGCATGAGTGTGGCAGTCTGTAACTTATTTATCAAGTAATATCTAACAAGTGGTTAATGTCATATCACTTTGATACTCAATGAAGCTCGATTTTTAAGGGGCTGTTACATCGTGAAATGGAAATGTCTGGTTTGATTTTTAAAACATTGTCATTCATTTTCTAATGCATGAGATCACAGAAACATAGACTTACTGAGGCTGTAAGGGACCACTGAAAATGGCTCACACAGCTCCAAGACAGACAAGATGTTTCTGCCTCTATGTAACTTTTGGACCTTTCACCGTGTGTTGCTGCACATCCATTTGTCTCCAGCTTGGTGCACGGTTCCTCGGGCCTGTACCATCTGCATTGAAGAGGTGATATGGTGTTAAAAGCTTCTGTTTGAAGCATTGAAAGGCCTGTTTTGCAGATTTTAATTTTGCCCTAAATTCTGAAACAGTACAATGACTAAGATTCTAAACAGTTGTCTCATGCTCTACTGTAACTCTTTTGTACATCCACACCTAGCCACTAGCACTTATCTTGTGTCCTGGGTGGAAGAAGGCACAACTTGTTTTTTTAGCTACTGAAAACATACCAGAGATGCTCCAGACAGCTTCATCCAATGTTGTTAATACTTGGGCAGAACAAAGAAGCAGCTAAAAGTGTGAAAATCTGAGGAAGTAAGAATACTCCTGTCGTCTGAATGACACTTGAATGCAATGTGGGCTGTCTTAGTTGCACAAAACTGTAAGAAATGAAGTTTTACTTTTTCCTATCAAGTGATCATTTTGTTTCTTAGATGCTGTAACTCTAGTGATGCATGAAGCTTCATTAATGGTATTTAACAGTAAATAGTATTAAAGCTGTTAAAATGATCTGTGTTTTTGCAAGTCTCATAACCACTTTTTTGAGTCAAACGAGTGGGAGGGGTTTGCTGAGGTTCATGCTGAATTAAGATTCATCATAGATGTTCCTGATTTAGAGGCAGGTTTTACAATAGTGGTTTTATTTTTACATGTGTGTATTTTTACATACATGTGTAGATATGGAAGATACAATATTGGCTTTAATTTGTTGTTAAAACCAAACTTCTAAAGGCTATGCTTGAATGTATTTAAATATTTACCTTCTGTCGATCTGGTTCTACCATGGTCTTTTGGGAAATGAAATGACATCCTGCTCTGTAAAGCTGTTTACAAAGACTTTTCAGTGTTTCAGAAACACAGTTTTGCCTACTCAGATCTTAAAGACACACAAGGGTAAAGAAATAGAAGCGAACTAAAATGACTGTTGACTAGAAGTCAGAACATGGAGTTATATGGTCCCTATTTAAAAAAAACCAAAACAAAAAACCCCAACCAAAAATCAAACACACACAAATATCCAAACAAAAATACCTTACCACCAAAACCAACCAAAAAAACCCTTCCCATAACTTCAAGATGATGCATCTGAAATGCAGTTGAGACCTCCTTAATAAAACTAGTGTGTCATGTGGAATGTAAATTAATGTTAACAGTTGTCCTTTACCGACTTGTAGGTGAGGTAATAGTGCCTGCACCATATTGCCTCCTGAGACTGTCTGAACGTCACACGCTGTTTCGTAATCTTTGCCATCTTGTTCTTGATGAGGTTGAGGTGCTGTTCTCTGATACTCCTGAACAGGTAAATAGCTTACATGTTCAGATGGGAAAATACTGTTCAATTGTGCAAGTGTCTTGAAAGCAAGTGTCACCCACTGAAAACAAACACCTTCCTGAACCCCAGTGGTAGAGTTGAAAAGAAAATGAAGTTTGAAAACCTCACATTTGTATACTTCTGGCAGAATGAAGTATTGGAGAAGTGGAGTTGTAATCAGTCAAAGCAGACTTTACCTTGTTTTTTTCTTTAATCAGTGAGGCCTGTCTTGCCCTGGTCTAAGCTACTGCTCCATTATGCTGTTGTCTTTTGCTGTGGATGGTTTCCAAAGCAGATGACTTTTGTTTTTGTTTCATTTGGTAGCGGTGGTTTCAGTGTAGGGGTCTTTAATGTGCTTTAAGGTCTTGTCTGTAAGAAACTTCATTTTTCCTCTTAGCAGCACTGTTTAAACAGTAGAATGAAAGGCAGAAGTGAATGATCAAATAGTCTTGGAAGCATTTTCTTGTGTTCTTGGGTCTTAATGACAGTGCAGATAAAGAAGGAGCTGATCACAGTCTTCTAAGAGGAACAGCATCAAGTTCCATGTTGACAAGGATGTATCAGTATCAGATTTTTTTAAAATCATTAACCTTCTAATATTATCTGTTAAAAAATTGGTGATAAGACTAAAGGGCTGTGCTTCTAGCTGTGATAAGCTAGAGAAAGTCCTTAGTGGAAACAGGTCGCCCAATTTGCTGTGTGTGAAGCTGTTAAATGTGCCTTTGTAGCAGCAAATATCAAGTCATAAATTAGATGATATGTCTTCTTTATCCAGTGGGCTATTGCTGTTTTCTCTTCAGACTGCTCTTTCTGTTGTGCTATTGGACTCACTGAGATGGAGTGTGGATATAACATTACAATTGTGGGAGAGGTAGTTCTCAGTTTCTCAAAAACATTTGTCTTGAATAGGAAAAACAAAGATGCTCTTTCAGCGGGGAATGGTCATTTGAAAATGTTTGAGCTATTTGATAAAGATTTGATTGTAGCTCTTCTAAAGTATTGTTACAGAAAGGGTATGTTATTGCAGCTAGGGGTAAGTTTAGTAGCAGGTTGAGAAAGATGTCTCAGAACTGTGCCAGAGCTCTATATTACTTTAAAGTGTGGTAGAGCTTTGCCAAAAATCCTGCTGTTGTTCCACAGCTGAACTGCACGTCACTTAGGTCAGCAGTACACCAGGAATGTGTGAGCTCTGTCTTAGTGGGTTTCACTTGTTAGAAGTAATTTAATGCTGCACACACACCATTGGGGCTCTTGGGTTTGGTTTTTTTTGACAAGTCTGCTGTCTGCCTCTGACCTCTTGGATTTGCTTTTGCCTAGGCTTAGTTTGGGTATTTTTTCAGATTTGAACTGCTCCTTTTCCTGAGACTTCCATCTTTTGTGACTGGAAAGAACAGTGGGCTGAAACAGTTTGCTTTTTACTGCTGCTACGTACTCGTTGGAACAGGATAAGAGGATAGAAACTGACTTCTGCTTTTTCTTGATAGGTGTTTACTATATGAGATTGTTACAAGAAACCCGTTATTGCTGAAGAATGGAAGTATTCACAGCAAATTATTGCTGTTGGAACTCATTGGAATAAGCGTACAGCACACTAGATAAAGGAGCTCATGAACGATCCTTGCGATGTGGTAACAGCCATTGAAGAAGCTTCCATCTACGGAAATGTGCAACAGGTAAGAGTTTGGGGATGGTGTCACTCTTTGTTCACGACACTGTTTTGCTGTTTGCACTGATTGAGGTCAGTATACATGAGCAGTGCTACAGGGCTGAATGGACTGTCCAGTTGCACGTCCCGCGAGTGCAGCGAGGGAACTCTTGGAAGACCTGTGTCAGTTAATCACTGAACCAGCTGAAGGTCTTTTTTAAGCCTGAGATGAAGGTGCACTCTCCAGTATTTTATTGTTAGTGCAAATGAGCCTGAGTTTGGTATCAAGTACTTGCAAATGCTATTGTTTGTGACCAGAATGTTCCAAATGTTTTTGTGGTTGTTGATTGAGTGGCAGAACTACAAGTGAGTTTTCCAAAGACAGAGCTAGTAAAATGCTTGTTTGACTGCTCTGTGCCACACAGTGCAGAAATTAATTTGACCTAATATTTTGAGAAAGCTACTGTATATCCTGAGGTGTCTTCTCATGGAACTTCCAGTCAGTGTGGTGTAGAGCTGAAGAATTGTATAAAATGTTACAAGTATGATCTGAATTCTTCAGTGACTCAAAACATAATCATTTAGGGATTGAGAATGTTGGGAAGTCTCTAAGACCAGACATTCTGAGCATGACATGAAACTGGAAAAACATCACTTTTTGTGAAAAGTCTAGTGATTTGGCAGCACTGCAAATGTCCATGTTTTGGGGCTTTTTTTAAGACTATCTCAGGTAGTGCACTGTGCTTATGGAGTGTGAAACTTCTTCAGTGGTACTTCAGTGAGAAACTTCAACACTGACAAATCATCAAAAATCACAGGTATAAGAAAATACCAATGTGAGATTTTGATTGTGATGGGTTTTAATTTTGCTTCTGGAAGCTGTCAGAAATTCACACCCTTTGTGAGAATTGTATATTGTACATTATAAGTTTAACAGAAGATTTAGGATTTACCAATTTTGTTTGACATAACAATGCTTCGTGTTTCTTAAAAGAAGAAATACACAGTAAAGCATGTCTAGATTACATGAATTACCAGCCCTCTGGTTTGTATCCACCTTTAGGTTGTACAGCCTTGTATGGACAGTGAAAGAACCGCTGTGTTACTCAAAATACTGGCTTTTACCCACAGTAATCTTCAGAAGGTGCCGACATTCACTAATTCAGGAGATGAGGCAGAAATGGTTCATCAGGTGAGCATCATTTGACACAGGTAAGTGGGGTTTTTAATTATTAAGATATAACAAACTAAAATATCTTGACTTCTAAGGATAAAGGAGGTTTGTGAATTTGTAATTTAACTACTTCTGCTAAAAATAGCCCAAACCCTGCCCTTCTGCCAGCTAGAAGAAAGGCTGACAGGAATGTCTGACACAGAATGCATTCATGATGACATTTTCAACTATGTTCTGTCTCATTTTGATAAATCCCAATATGGTTCCTCCCCACAGTTACAGCTGTGGATATTGGGTCCCTCCTTCGGGACACGGCCTGCTCTGGCCATAGTGATAAAGAAGGAAATCACTGCCCCTGGCTCGGGGCCATTAATGAAGTGAATCGCTGCCCCTGGACTGGGGCCAGCTTTAGCAAAATGAGTCTCTACCGCTGCTGTAGGGTCTTTAAAGAAATGCAAACAAACCTCAGCTTCCCCAGTTCTCTCCATAGAATGCAGGGAGGTCTCTGTTCCAGCACACCTCCTCCTCTCTTTCATCACTGACCTTGGAGTCTGCATGGTTGTTTCTCTCACTGTTCCTACTCCTTGCACCACCAGCAGCCAGAAGAAGAAAGGGCAGAAGAAAGAAGAATGGAGGAAGAAACCTCCTCTTCAGGCTTCTCTTAAAAAGTGATGATGGAGGCTCATTGGCTCAGCCCCAGCAGTGGGTCTGGCTCAGAGCTGGGGAGAGCTGTGAGCAGCTTCTTCCAGGAGCCATCTTTACAGCCCCTTCCCCCTCACCAGAAAAGGCTGTCATGGCAAACCATGACAAAGTGGTTGGGGAAGGACCTTTTTTCTTAATGCTTAAATCAGTGCATGGAGAGATGGAAACAGCCACTGTTAAAGTGATGTCACACTTCACATGCTTCGAGTAGTACACTTACAAGTGTGTATAAACCGTGTGCTTAGCTTTAACAGATGAATGCATGCAGTCTTTGGAAGCTACAGATGCCACTTGTGTGACACATTTCAGTTTTCCTCTCCAAGAATCTTTGCTCATCGTGTACACAGCATGCCTGACAACTTCTGTAATGCGATAAAGGTTTGACAAACCGTTACCAGGTTAATACTGCATTTGATCACAAAGTAGTGGATACACAGAAGCTGTTAAAAATACGTGTGTATTTGTTTTAGGATTCTTCTGTAGACCAAGAGATCACAAAGGCAAAGTCAGTCGTTCTGTTAAGAGAAAACGACGAGTGTGGTGCACTTGGGATCCTCCGCTATTTGCAGCAGGCAGAAGCTGAAGTTCCCCCAGAACTGCCTGGTTTGACTGCCAAGGTGCTAAAAGATGAAGAATACCAGAAATTGTCAAGGCCACTGTGTACCCATCTTAAAACATTTGGGGCTTGCAGGTAAGGAATTGCCAAGCTTTCTTACCACCCATACTGGTGTAGGAAGGTGGTATATGCCTCAATCATGGCTGCTTCTGTTTTCTTGCTCAGTTTTGCTGTTGGATACTTTCATGAAACCATTTTTTGCTCATGACTCTTTTTCTTGTGGTTACTTTTGCATCAGTTTCACTCTTCTTAGGTACTGCTACGAAAATCAAAATACCAACATTTTCTGGAGACCAATCTCATGTAGCCTGACAGGATATCATAATTCATTGTCATTCCTGCCCAAGTGTTCTTGAGGGAACTTCAGGCTCTTTTTTGATTAGTACTCTAGCCCATAATTGCCCAAGGCTTATGCTTTGCTCTCTCCTCTGTTGTCTTCTGTCCCTCCAGATTAGGTAAGTAGATGACTTCTCTGAGCTGTGTCTAACTGGATTCTAACAGGGCCTTGGATGAAGCCCTCAGATATTCCTTCTCGTGTGGATGACCCTTGTTGCAAGTAACACAAAATTCAGTGTTAGTCTTTGTTTTATTCTGAAACTAGTTTCCTGGTGGATTTTGGTTTTATTGTATAAACTTTTACAACAAGAGCTTTTTGGCCACTTCTGTCTAATCTCCAGTCATTGGTGCTACTTGAAACAGAAATTGAATACTGAGGGCTGATGAAATGTTAGTGTTAAAAGATGTTGTAAGCCACATCAAAAATAGTTTACAACTAAAAGGGCTTTGTTCTAAAACCAGTTTTTAAATATGTAGAAACAGAACAGTGTGTCTGGATCGTCGTCAAGTTAATTTACAAATAGACGTGCCCCAGCATATCCCAGATGCAGTGACACAAACACCTGGATATCTGATGGTAAGTTACAGTTATTGCTTTTTCCCTTGGTTTGGTGTACCAAGAACACATCTTAAATACCTCCTTAGCATATTACCTTCATGTTAATGTAGTACATATCCCACATCTCTTGGGTATTTGGGAGATTTTTAGCTTTTTTAGTTTCTCTGTTGCTTAAGTGTGTGTCAGATTTTCACTTAATCTTTAGCTTGACCTAAAATTGTTTTGTAGGTGGTTCTGAGTTTACCTTAGGTTTTCTCCTGCATTGGAGCCTCATGTTCTATGGGAAGAGGGCATTTGTTCTGTTTATTCCTTTCCTCTATCTATTTAGAACATAAACCAAAATAGGCAAAGATTAAAGGTCCTGTAAATGTCATTATTTTTGTAGTAGAGCAAACACAATCCTCTGGAGTGAAGAAACGTTGCAGTGGAAGATCATGCCTGTTTAACAAGAGTTAAAGGGAGGATTTTTCCTTCTCTGTCACGTTGATGCAGACTTCCTGAAAAATGAGTATATTCTGGCCTTGTCAATTGAACCAAATATTTTCTCTATTTGCACTGTCCATAGACATGGGATATAAATTCTCTCTTCTAGATGGAGCAGTTGCTTCCTACTAAGGTGTCATTGTGGTTTTGAAAACAGTTTTGATAGAATCCTGTTACATTCAGACTGCCAGTTTTAGTAGTTAAATAGTCATGAAACCTTCCTGGTTACTGGTTTGACTTTGCTATAGTGGCTCTTCACATCTCAGTAACAATTTGTATGTCAAAACTCCCTTCACTTGGCTTTTCAGTCCCTACTTTACTAGATAGTCTTCCTGTACAGCAGTACTGTAGAGTCTGTCTCATCTCCACCTTGGATAATGATTGCTGAGGGCAGATGTGTAGACACTGGTGCTTCCTTTCAAGGTTAGTACTTGGATCTGAGAACTGCTGGGTGCTTTCCTTTTTGGATGAGCTGCTTACACTTTCTTCCTGTCCTGTCTTTAGCTAGAATTCAGGTGTGCTCAAGTCATGCAATCAATGGGTGTTCCCCATTCCCAAAAATCATAGGTTGTGAGAATAGACAATAAAAACTGGGTGGATTCCTTGGTGTCACTCCATTTCTGCCTAATAAATAAGCTTTTGTTGGCAGCTGGTAGTTGAAACTCGTTGATAACCTATAGATACAGTTTGAGTGCTTGAAACCTGGACAGATTTCATAATACTCCTGTTATAAACTTGTACTTCCCTTTTGTGCACTCAAGACAGCAGTTGTGGCCTCTTTCCTCATCTAGTTCTGCTTCTGCTGACTGCAGAGCCTGGATATATGTCTTACAAATCAGTTGTCAATTGGATAAGTCTTCACTGTCTCTTTTGTTTAGAACTCGGTATCATGTTGCTTTCCTTTAAGAATCTCTAGTTGCATTGTGAGAGTTTTAGGGTTTTAGTAAGTGGAAATTACCTTTCTGGTCTTCTTTTCTGTCTGGCCTCATACACTCAGCTGTATCTCAGTACTTGTGCCTAGCATGAGCCTTTGGATGAAATGCACCCAGCATTTTGTGAATTGGTGTTCTTGGTAGCTTATGTCAAGCATTTTCCGTGCAAAAAGAGGGAAGGCGTCACGCTTCCCCAGTCAGTTCTTATAAATCTCATTGTAAGGTTGGAGAACACTTAAAATTAAGCTTGGATGATGTGAAATGCCTTAGTGGTTAGTAGCTTGACAGGTAATACTGTAGTTCACTAGTGTTCATTTAAGTGGAATACCACCAAGACCTAATAGATCTTGCTCTATAAACCTCTGTCCAGTCTGGACTGGGCTATGAACAGTTACCATTCATAAGGATTCATTCATTCAGGATTATTCCTAATCTTTGGAGTAATAAGAGGTCATCATCTTCTGAAATGCATGTGTACAGCAGTATTTGTCATCTCTTTAGGCTGGAAAGAGGTAGGTCACCTTCAACATGAAAACGTCTCATTAACTTAAGAAACCATCAGTTGTCTTTATAACGTATTTTATGCTTTCAGATTCTGCCTCTCCACGTTGTAAATGCAACAAACTACTTTCGTCGAAGAGTAGATCAGCAGAAGGACCAATATACAATTCTTGCTGAAGGAATTAATGGGTATTTTAAGGAACCTGGTAATAAGATTGCTGTTAAAAATGTGGAGAAGCTGGCATTTCATGGTTTATGTCAGAAAACAGTTGTTCACAGGTAAAAATGTGGATTTGTTTTGGTTTAAATTATTCATGTGCTCTTTTTAATACAAAGTAATTGAGAACTTTTACTGCTAAGTTAAAGTTAACCCACCATCAAAAGTAGCAAAAAAATCTCTGCTGTACAAATTGTTCTTTAAAAAGCTCTCCCATGCTGCCTGTACTGAAGGGAAGCCAGAATGGCTCCACATACACACCACTGAACATTGTGCTGTGAAAGTTTAATCTTTTTTAGACACAAGGAGGTGAAGAAACTTTACAACTATAATAATTCTTTGTTTCCTCTCCAACTCTGAAGGGCTCAGGTGCTAGATATTTCCCCAAAAGAGAAGGAAAATATGTTCTGTAGTGTCAAAATTAACTATATAGATGAAGGCAGAACATGTCAAGTCCAAAGTTACCAGGTGCTTCACTCACCTGCCAAGTTTCAGTGTCTGCCACCTCAGGCTGGGGACTTTGTAGAGTGACACCCATTGGTAATGAACTGGAGTGGAACCCAAAGGTAATATTTATCAGATTTCCAATGGTATGTTCTTTTATTTCTCTTTGTGTGTTATTTTCTGTAAGAAAGCAGTAATGGACTGCAAACTTAGTTTTCAAATTTAACTCCTCATTAGTATTGACAAGAAATATCTACTATTGGCCAGATTCTGAGAAGTCAGCTTTCTTGGTTTGTTTTCCTGCAGAATCAAGTGAGATTTATGCGATTTTTTTTCTTCAATTCTTCTGAATTCAGTATCTTCTTCCAGAAAAGGTTATTGCTGCTTTTGCATCTGTGGGGATTCAACGGGGGAAGGGTAGCCTCTGTAAATGAAACTGTGTTTGAGTACTGTCCCATTCAGGAAGCTCCTTCCTTAATGAGTAACAAAATCTGGTTTTATTTGTTTAATACTGGTGTCATGTTTAAGCTTGGAAGATTTGTTTCATTGCAGTTATTGTAAAGTTATGTTGGAATTCACCTCAAGTGCAGTGACTTTTTTTGCTTAGGTAACTAATTCTATTCATCAAACAGTTAAAGGAGAACTACACAAAGCGAAAGTAGTACTGACCTTGGGAAACACAACTGGGACTGACCCAATGGGAGGTATAGAATTGCAGCATTACAAAATATTTGTATCTAAACTCCTTTACCAAGAGCACCTGTTCTTTTCTTTGCTTCTGTGCGTTCCAAGTTCAATTTGATTCCACACGGTATTCAGGTAATACTGTTGGATAATTTACTGTGGTGGCGTCTGACCCCTGGAACAGGTTTCTCAGAGATAGTAGAGTCTCTGTCCTTGGAAATAAGCAGAAGCAACCAGCATGTGGTCCTGGGTACATGATTCTAGGTGTCCCTGCTTGAGCAGGGAGTTTGGATGAAATTATCTCCAGAGGGCCATTCCAGCCACAGCCATTCTGTGGTAAACTGAGATAACTTCTCATGGCAATAATCTCAGGCATGGGATGAAATTGTTTTAATTATTGGTTTTCTCAGAGCCAACTCTTCAGGTTTTCCTGAAAAGAAAATATTAGTCAGTGCCATGTTTGTATTGTTCTGTCAGTTCCCTGGCCTGTAATAAAGGCACTGGCAAATATTCTTCTGGGTAAGACTGACTAGAAGATAACAGCCCTCCATGCAGTGAGTGTTTCCTCTCAGCATTCTCCTATTCTCCCAAAACATTGTTGGTAGGAGATTGACTTAGAGATGAGTTTTGCTTAAAGAGTTGGTTATTTTTTAATTGTCTGGACAAGTTCATCAGAAAGGCCACCCCTCCGTCTCAGGATCGTGACGTGCCTCTTGTGGCTGCTTGGTCCTGTCCAAGAGTACAGTTAGTTAGTGTTTTGGAATGTGTGATGCTACTTTCCATCTGAGCATTCAGTCAATTTCAGATGAAAAATACAGTGGAAACGGGGAATTACTGGAAGTAATTCTCTTTAGCAGCTTCCTTTCCTATATGGCACATCTCAGCCTTTTTCTGATTGCTATGCTATTGTTTAGAGTTTTTCTAACTGTGTCCCCCCAGCAGTTTTCTTCTTCTGTTTTGGTCTAGGAAGTTATTCTGTGTGGTGTGTATTTCAGCTGTAACTTGTGTAATCAGGGCTCAGATTGTTTACTTGGTTGCTCTCTTGGTTGTGTTCCATGGAGTTAACTACGAGTTCCTTATGACACTATTATGATGAAAAAGATGGCAATATCTGGAGAAGAATTAAACATGGGAACGTGCCTGTTGGGACATTGGGAGAAAACCAATTACTTCCAGGTATCAATAAATGGGTACATGTTTACAGTTTCACTTAGAGCAGCTTAGAGTTAGAGAGAGACTACTGATGAGTTGTGGTTTCAACTTGGTGTGTTTTGTCGTCCAAGGTCCGGGTTACCAGGCTTCCAGACTTGAAGATGTCAGTTAACGAATACGACGTTCAATCTGAGGTTTTGCCTACAGGTCTGGGAACTGACAATGCAGAACATAGAACACAACTTCAGAAGCTGTGCAGCCACATGAACATATTGGACATGCAGCAAACTTGGAGCCCTTGTAAGAGTTGACAAGGTCTTTTGAGCATACACTTTATGAAAAAAGAATGCTACAATTAAGGAGATGTTTTCATGATTGATATTACTGACTGTGTGTTTCGTTTGAACACAGAAACAATAGTGTTTGTAATATGTCTGCATTCCTGTGACTGTCTGTAGTGGGTCTGGGATGGTAGTGATTTTCCACAGCAGCTCCTGCAGTGCTGTGCTTACTGTTGATATCAATATTATGACTACCGCTCGCACAGCATCAGGGCTGTCCCTCCAGCATTCCTTCCCCCACCTTCACCAATAGCTGTGGGTGGGCATGATCTTGGGAGGGACTATGGCCAGGACAGCTGACCCAGGCTGACCAAGGAGATATTCCATACCCTAAGACATCAGCTCAGGAATATAAACTGCGGGAGAGGAGCAGGAAGGGGAGGCGAGATGCATTTCTGGCCTTCCCAAAGCAACCGCTACGCGTACCGCAGCCCTGCTTCTCGGGAGGTGGCCGGACATCGCTGCTGATGGGAAGTGGAGAGGAACAGCTTTATCTGCTTCTGCTTTGCTTCCCGCGCGCGGCTTTGCTGCTTCTTTATTAAACTGCTTTTATCTCAACCCACGAGACTCCCATCTTATTTTCTCCCCTTCCCTGGCTTGCTGAGGAGGTGGGGGACAGAGTGGTGTGGTGGGCACCTGGCATCCAGCCAGGCTCAAACTACCACACCTACTTACCACTGTAGTTGGGGTCTGTGTACCTGCTTTCTTGTAGTGTCCACACGCAGTGGCATAACTTCTACTGGCAGCCTGTATGTTTTCAATGGGAACTGAGCAGCCCAAGTGCAGGGGATTGGAGATAAGTCCCACAGGAAAGCAGCTGCAAATGTGACACAGTGCAAGATGATAGACTACAATGGGACCTACTTACCACTATAGGTGGAGTCTGCCTTCCTGCTTTCTTGTAGCTCCCATACTCAGTGGTAGAGCTTAACCGATACCATGTATTTTTTCAATGGGAGCTGAGGAGTCCCAGTGAGTGGGAATGGAGATAGCTCCCTCAGGAAAGCAGCTGCAAATGTGACACAGTGCTGGCTGATACACTGCATGGGGATATCACAGCACACGTGGGCACTGCAATGGGGTTCAGTGACATTGCCGCACATGTGGCAATTGCAGAGAGACTCTGTGACATCACAGCAGACGTGGGCATGGCAAAAGTGCTCTATAACATCACATCACCTCTGGACACTCTGACAGTGCTCTGTGACATCACAGCACATGTGGGTACTGCATCCAGGCTGTGTGACATCATAGAATCGTAGAATGGTAGGGGTTGGAACGGACCATTAGATATCATCTAGACCAACCCTCTCCCCCACAATCAAGTTCACCTAGATCAGGTCGCACAGGAACGTGTCCAGGCTTATGCTGAAGTCCTCCAAGGAAGGAGACTCCACAAGCCCTGTGGGCAACCTGTTCCAGTGCTCCGTCTTCCTCTTCCACGGACGTTTGACATCACAGCACAACTGAACACTGCAAGAGTGCTCTGTGACATCACAGCACAGGTGTGCACTGCAACAGGAGTGTGTAATACAACAGCCCATCTGGCCTTTGCAGCGGCGCTGTGTGACATGACAGCACTTGTGGGCACTGTAGCAGTGCTCTAAGACTTCACATCATATCTGGGCACTGAAACGGGTTTCTGTGGCATCACAGCAGACGTTGTCACTGCAACAGTGCTCTGTGACATCACAGCACAACTAGGTACTGCAACACGGCTGTGTGACATTGCAGGAGATGTGGGCATTGCAGAGGTTGTGCTGTGTGTATTGTATCACAGCACATCTGGGCACCACTACACTGCTCTGTGACATCATTGCTTATCTAGGCACTGGAATGGGGCTCTGTGACATCACATCACATCCGGACACTGCGGCAGTATTCTGTGACGTCACATCACCTTTGGGCACAGCAACAGTGCTGTGTGACATCACAGGACGTCTGGGCACTGTAGCAGTGCTCTAAGGCTTCACATCATATCTGGGCACTGAAACGGGACTCTCTGACATCACAGCACATCTGGGCACTGCAACAGTGCTCTATAACATCTTACCTCAACTGCACACTGCTACAGTGCTCTGTGACATTACAAGACATCTGAGCACTCAATCACTGCTGTGATATATAACAGCATCACTAGGCACTGGTACGGTGCTCTGTGACATCACAGCACATCTGGGAAAGGCAGCAGTGCTCTGTGACATCACAGAACATGTGCACAGTGCAACAGGACTGTGTAACACAACAGCACATCTGGGCTTTGCAGCAGGGCTGTGTGACCTTACAGCACATCTGGCCACTCCAATAGTGCTCTGTGACATCACAGGACGTCTGGGCACTGGACACACACTGCTCTGAGACTTCACATAGTATCTGGGCACTGAAACGAGACTCTGTCATCACAGCAGACGTGGGCACTGCAACAGTGCTCTGAAACATCCTATCACAAGAGGACATTGCTAGGGTGCCTGTGAGATCACAGCACAAGTGGGAACTGCAGTGGTACTCTGTGACATCACAGCACATCTGGGCACTGCAACAGTGCTCTGTGACATCATAGCACATCTGGGCCCTGCAACAGTGCTCTGTGACATCACAGCACATCTGGGCCCTGCAACAGTGCTCTGTGACATCATAGCACATCTGGGCCCTGCAACAGTGCTCTGTGACATCACAGCACATCTGGGCATGACAAGGGGGTGTGTGAAATCAGAGAACATCTAGGCACTACAACAGGACTGTGTGGCACAGCAGTACATGTGGGCATTGCAAAGGATGTGCGGTGTGCGTCGCATCACAGCACATCTGGGCAGTGCTACACTGCTCCGTGACATCATAGCATATCTAGGCACTGGAACGGGGCTGTAGGACATCACAGAAAATCTGGGCACTGCAACAAGAGTGTTTGACATCACATCACATCCAGACACTGTCGTGGGGTTCTGCGACGTCCTAGTACTAGGCAGTGCAACAGTGCTCTGTGACATCACAGCACATCTGGGAAAGGCAACAGTACTCTGTGACATCATAAGACGTGTGCACTGCAATAGGACTATGTAACGCGACAGCACATCTGGGCTTTGCAGCAGGGCTGTGTGATATGACAGCACATCTGGGCACTGCAATAGTGCTCTGTGACATCACAGGACGTCTGGACACTGGACACACAGTGCTCTGAGATTTCACATAGTATCTGGGCACTGAAATGAGACTCTGTGACATCACAGCAGACATGGGCATGGCAACAGTTCTCTATAACATCACATCACCTCTGGATGCTGCAACAGTGCTCCGTGACATCACAGCACATCTGGGTACTGCATCTAGACTGTGTGACATCATAGAGTCCTAGAGTGGTAGGGGTTGGAAGGGACCATTAGAGATCATCTAGAGCAACCCCCTCCCCCAGAATTCAGTTCACCTAGATCAGCTCGCACAAGAACGTGTCCAGGCTTGTGCTGAAATCCTCCAAGGAAGGAGACTCCACAAGCCCTCTGGGCAGCCTGTTCTGCAGGGTTTCTTTTTCTTTGTGCAGGGGTTCTTCTTTGTTGCATGAAACGGGAGTGACCAGACGCCAATCTGATGTGCATCAGCTCCAATTTATTGTCACATCATCATCACTTCTATAGCTTTTCCAAATGCTTTGTACGTGCCACAATTCATGGCAAATAGTTAATACTAAGCATCACGCACTATGCATAAGGCCTCAAAGTTTCGTTTTGGTAACAACTTAAACACCAACCTCACTGTGTTTAAACACCATCCTTATTGTGCTTAAAACATCAGCCTTATTGTGTCTAAAATATCACCCCATCTGTTCGGCCTTCAGTTAGTTTTCTCTCACACTATGGTTATGCTTACCTTACGTTTAGTTACCTTTATATTATTGTTAGTTACATATGTTACCATTTATTAGTCAAGTACAGTCAATCATACAATGCTAAATTGAATGCTATAGGTGTGGAAAGGCAAGCGGCATATGATTTATTTACTGCATTCTTGCAGAAGCGGCAGATAAAGGGTATAGATCTGCAAAAAGACCTACCAGGGTTGTTAGCTTATGGGTATGCTAAGGGAGTGTTTCAGAATCCACAGACAGTGCATGAATTGAGCGAATGGCGTAGATTTGGGCATTTGCTGTGGGAAGCTACCCTGGAGGACGATGAGATATCTGAAAAGTTAGGGAAGTTTTGGCGGATAGTGCACAATGAGTTGTTGCAACATCAGGCAGAAAAGAAGGCTGCTGAGCACGCATCAGCAGCACAGAGTAAGAACAAAAACGATGAGCGTGACTGGTTCCAATCCACCCCGCTGGCTCCTACCGTCTCAAAAGTAATGCTCCCCACCCCGCGTGTAGAAAATGACCCTGGAGGCACGGACGGGGTACGAGAACCATATGAGTCATCAGCCCCTCCCGAGGAACAAGAGTGCCGGCCTAAAGAGCCCCCGCCTCCCCCCCCTTCCCCCCCACTTAGTGAGCCTGTCCCTGGGGCAGAGAGTGAACTGGCAGAGGCACCGACAGTAGTGCCGGGAGAGGTGCCGAGGGTAGCGCCGGGAGAGGTGCCGAGAGCAGCGCCGGGAGAGGTGCCGGGAGAGGTGCCGGGAGAAGCGTCGGGAGAAGCGCCGGGAGAAGCGCCGAGAGAAGCGCCGGGAGAGGTGCCGGGAGAAGCGCCGGGAGAGGTGCCGGGAGAGGTGCCGGAGGAGCACGGAGAGTAGTGTCGGGAGCGGCGCTGAGGCGGATGATACCGAGAAAAAAGAAAAAGGTTCTTCTCTACACAAGAGTATTTACAAAATCAGAGAGGCGAAGGGGCTTCAGAGCAGAGCCCCCGCGGGAGAGCTGCTTCCCATTCGAGCCCAACCCGCCGAGTTACCCCTGGGGCGACTCGCAGGGGAATGCCGAGCGGGCAGAGTCGGGCCGGGGTGCGGCGCAGGATGATCAGAGGAGAGTGGGGGAGCGCGACCCCGTGTTAGACTGGGCACCATCGGGCATGTGAGGGGAGACAAAGAAAACACGGGAGAGAGTAACAGCGGCTGCGCCGCCGGCGCTGGCACGGAGTGAGCCAGACCCCCCGCGCCCCTTCAACCCGCAGCCGCCGCCGCGCAGCCGCTTCCCGCGCCCGGTCGGTGTCTCCGGAGCCCCCCCACACACATCGCACCGACACCGCCGGCCACGGCCCTCTGGTGTGGAGTTCACCCGTCCTAAGGAGGGACAAACGGCAGAAGCTATCGGGAACAGACTGACTGAAACCCCCACTGCCTGCCCCCCCGAACCGTTCAGGGGGAGACAAGGTAAAAACCCCGGGATCAGGGCTCTGAGCCCGGGAAGAGGGGAGGGGTGGCAAGAAGGTGTTCTTCAAAAGGCTGGTTGGACTCTTCATTGATGTATTGCTCTGTGTTGTTTCATTTTGGTTATGTTTTGGGTTTTTGGGGGTATGTTTTAGTTGATGTTGCATCAAACTGTTTCTCTGTTTTCTTCCCCAAAGCGAGTGGCCTGGTCTGCTTTGTCCTGAACCTTCAGCGGCAATTAAGCTCTCCCTACCCTTGAGCAATTCTCAGCCACTTGGGTACTCGGGGGCTAATCGTGGTCTTTGTTTCCTGATGGGCCTAAACCAGGACACTTTCTGAGAGCAAAAGGGAGGTTTTGTTGGAGTTTTAGGAGAAAAAGTGGATTTTGGTGCAGCTTTGCAGGGAAAAGTGTAGTTTGGAAGAGTTTTGAGAGGCAAAGTGGGGATGGAGTAGATTTCTGAGGGCCAAAAGCAGTGGAGTTGTGGGATCAAATGAGGTTTTGGTGCAATTCTGAGGAGAAAAGGTGGGATTTGGGTGGAGTTTTGAGGGAAAAAGTGGGGTTTTGGTAAATTTTTAAGGGGAAAAAGTGGGGTTTGTGTGGATTTTTGAAAAAACAAGTGTGTTGGTGGGGTTTTGGGGAAATTCTGAGGGTAAAAGTGGAGTGTGGGTGGTGTTTTGAGGGGGAAAATGGGGTTTTGGTGGAGTTTTGAGGGGAAAGGTGCAGTTTTGGGGAACTTCTGGGGGAAGAAGCGGGGTTTTGGTGCAGTTTTGAGGGAAACAGTGGTGTTTTGGTGGAGTTCTGAGTGAAAAAGTGAGGTTTTGGAGGTATTTTCCGAGGAAAAGTAGGTCTTGGGTGCTATTGTGAGGGAAAAAGTGGGATTTTTGGGAACTGCTGGGTAAAAAAGTGCCATCTTGAGGGAAAAAGTGGAGTTTTGGAAGCGTTTTGAGGGGAAAAAGTGGGGTTTGGGGGAGTTGTGAGGGATAAAATGAGGTTTTGGTGCAATTCTGAGAGAAAAACAAGGATTTTGGAGGAGTTTTGAGGATGTAAAGTGGGGTTTGGGTACATTTCTGAGAAAGAAAAGTGGCATTTGGGTGGAGTTTTGAGGGAAAAGATGAGGTTTTGGGGCATTTCTGGGGGAAAAGGTGGGATTTGGGTGGTGTTTTGAGGGAAAAAGCAGGGTTTTGGTAAATTTCTGAGAGCAAAAGTGGGGTTTAGGTGAAGTTTGGATGGAAAAAGTGAGGTTTTGGAGTAATTCTGAGGGGAAAAGAGGGACTTTGTGGAAGACGTGAGGAGAAAAGGGGTTTTGTGTGAGTTTTGAAGGACCAAGTGGGGTTTTGGGGGAGTTCTGAGGGATGAAAAGAGGTTTTGGGGTAATTGTGAGGGAAAGCAATTGGGATTTGGGTGTAGTTTTGAGAGGAAAAGTGGGGTTTTGGAGCAATTCTGAGGGGCAAAGTGGTGTTTTGGTTTATTTCTGAAAGGAGAAGTGGGGTTTTGTTGGAGTTTTGGGAGAAAAAGTGGGGCTTTGGTGCAGTTTTGCAGGGGAAAGCTGGGATTGAGTACATTTGCGAGGGCAAAGAGCGGTGGAGTTGTGGGCTAAAACGGGGTTTTGTTTCAATTCTGAGAGCAAAAGTGTGGATTTGTGTGGAGTTTGCAAGGAAAAAGTGTGTTTTTGTTGGGGTTTTGAGGGGAAAAGTGAGGGTTTAGGGGAGTTCTGAGAGATAAAATGAGGTTGGGGGCAATTCTGAAGTCAAGTGAGGTTTGAGTGGCGTTTTGAGTGGGAAAATGGGTTTTTGGGGAACTTAGGTGGCAAAAAGTGGGGTTTCGGTAGAGTTTTGAGAAGAAAAGTAGGGTTTGGGGGGTGTTTGGAGGGATAAAATAAGGTTTTGGCGCAATTCTGAGAGCAAAAGTGTGGTTTCAGTGGAGTTGTGAGGGATGAAAGGAGGTTTTTGGGCATGTCTGAGGGGAAAAGTGGGGGTTTTGGTGGTTTTCTGAGGCGGCAAAAGTGGGGTTTTGAGGGTATTTCTGTGGGGAAAAGTGTTTGATTTGGTAGAGTTTTGAGAGGAAAAGTGAGCTTTTGGGGAAGTCCTGAGGGGAAAGTGTGAGGACTGGGTGGAGTTGTGAGAAAAAAAGGAAGGTTTTGGTCAATATCTGAGGTCCAAAGTGGGGGTTTGGGTGGAGGTTTGAAGGAACAAGTTGTTTTCTGTTGGGATTTAGAGGGGAAAAGTGCGGTTTTGTGGGAGTTGTGAGGGATAACATGAGGTGTGGGGGCAAATCTGAGGGGAAAAGTGAGGTTTGGGTGGCCTTTTGAGGGATTTAGGTGGAATTTGATAGAGGAAAAGCGGTGTTTTTGAGCAATTCTGAGGGAAAAAGTAGAGTTTTTGTTTATTTGTGTTCTGGTTTGGCAAGGAGCAGCTTTTGGCTTAGTAACAGGGGGAGCGGGTTGCAGTGAAGACCCGAGAAAGAGTTTGCGGACTCTCCCCGGCTCCTGGGTTCACACCCACCTCCGGCCCGGCTGGGCCAATCTGGCGCCTCTGCCAGCACTATTTAGGGGACGGGAATTTGGAATGCGAGGCAGGAGGTGTAAGAGTAACAGGAGATGGAGGCGACCACGCGGACCCTTCAGCCAGAGAAGGAGGAAGGAAGGAGAAGCAACAGAGCAGAGACTCCTCTGCAAGCCGTGGCGAGAATGCAGCTGTGCCCCTGCAGCCTCTGGAGATCCATGGCAGGAGCGAGAGTTCCCAGCAGCTCCGTGTGAGTGAGCCCGGACGGGAGAGGGACTGTGTGGGGAGGGGCCATGGCCCAGGCCGCGCTGGAGAGCCTGCACGCCGCAGAGCAGCCCCACACGAGAGGCAGAGACGAGCTGCAGCCTTTGGAGTCAGTGGGCATCGGAGCAGCCCGTGCAGGGCTGCCATGCGTGTGAGTTACCCCACGGACTCGCAGGGAGGACTGGTGTGGAGTTCACCGGTCCTGAGGAGGGACAAACGGCAGAAGCTATCGGGAACAGACTGACTGAAACCCCCACTGCCTGCCCCCCCGAACCGTTCAGAGGGGGACAAGGTAAAAGCCCCGGGATCAGGGCTCTGAGCCCGGGAAGAGGGGAGGGGTGGCAAGAAGGTGTTCTTCAAAAGGCTGGTTGGACTCTTCATTGATGTATTGCTCCGTGTTGTTTCATTTTGGTTATGTTTTGAGTTTTTGGGGGTATGTTTTAGTTGATGTTGCATCAAACTGTTTCTCTGTTTTCTTCCCCAAAGCGAGTGGCCTGGTCTGCTTTGTCCTGAACCTTCAGCGGCAATTAAGCTCTCCCTGCCCTTGAGCAATTCTCAGCCACTTGGGTACTCGGGGCTAATCGTGGTCTTTGTTCCCTGATGGGCCTAAACCAGGACACTTTCTGAGAGCAAAAGGGAGGTTTTGTTGGAGTTTTAGGAGAAAAAGTGGGTTTTGGTGCAGCTTTGCAGGGAAAAGTGTAGTTTGGAAGAGTTTTGAGAGGCAAAGTGGGGATGGAGTAGATTTCTGAGGGCCAAAAGCAGTGGAGTTGTAGGATCAAATGAGGTTTTGGTGCAATTCTGAGGGGAAAAGGTGGGATTTGGGTGGAGTTTTGAGGGAAAAAGTGGGGTTTTGGTAAATTTTTAAGGGGAAAAAGTGGGGTTTGGGTGGATTTTTGAGGGGAAAAGTGGGGCTTTGGGGAAATTCTGAGGGTAAAAGTGGAGTTTGGGTGGTGTTTTGGTGGAGTTCTGAATGAAAAAGTTAGGTTTTGGAGGTATTTTCAGAGGAAAAGTGGGTTTTGGGTGCAATTCTGAGAGAAAAAAAAGGATTTTGGAGGAGTTTTGATGCAAATTGCCTTTGCATCAGGCCAGTGCAGAGAGCCTCAGGTTCCATCAGAAATCATCTGCTGGTTGTTTCAAGTGCAGAGCACAGAGTCTGGCTAAATGTCCAGCAAGAACTGTAAAGGGAGAATCCCAGGCAACAGATGTGAAAAGGGAGGTGGAAAAGGGAGGGAGAATTCTCAAGTCCAGGTGGCCAAAATGTCAAACCAAAGCCAAAGTAAAGTCCCCAGGAGATCGACAGAAACTTGTCACCACTACAGTGAGAGGGAGACTTTTAAAACACCCATTGTTTGCTCTTCCAGGTGCTGGGTTAGTGAGGAAACACTGGGCTGGAGAAGAGCAGGAAAGAACAGGCAGCTGCGTCCTTGAAACACCATCACTCAGTTTTGCTACTACCCAGACGACAGCCAAAGTATGTGCTGTAGAAGATACCACATCTGATGTTTTCCTTTATGTGACAATAAAAGGTGAAAAGGTAAGATATTTTTCTCTCTACAAACCTCTTTGTGCCCTCTGCTATTGAAGTTGTAACTTTGTGACAAATTTAAGACCGAAAAGTGTTATTTGCAAGTGAATTTTGTAATTTGCCATATACAGTAGAAGTGCAATCATTAACTTATTAGAAGATTTATTTTCTAAATCTGTTGTTTGTGAACTTTGGAATGAATTCTGTGAGGTGGAAACTTGTGAAGCGCTTTGGAAGGTATTGACAAGCAAATGAAGTCCCCCAGGTACTTCAGATGAACAACTATGTGAATTTACTGTACTCTTGTCCTTCTTTGTGATACACTTAAAGATATTTCAAGAAGGCAGTTGCATGGTGTTATGAAAATAAATACAAGTTCATATGTGCATAAGGCTGAATTCCCAAACAGTTGGGAGAAAGGAAGAAAGCTCGTTGCACTTACCAAAGTGCGTAACTCCTGCTAAATCTCTGCTGCAGCTACTGTCAGACTTAAGCAGCTGCGTAGTAGACAAAAATAAATGTGTTTGAAAACTGCTGCCATTTGGAGTATTTTACCAAGACTTTTAACATTAGAGCTGTGCTCTTCACTGTAGACAATAACTTGGATTACATCTTAATTTGAATACCTTCTCTGTTCAGAATCACAGTTGGCAAGTGTCACTTCTCCCTGAGCCAGTGAGAACTTTTAAGTTGAGTATTGTTTTTTCCTGCCAGGTTTGGATGCACTCTGAATCAAAGGGACATAAAACTAAGATAGTTTTTCTAAAAATGTTTAAAGCTCATAGAAAACTGAGCACAGAATTTTAGGCAAAAGCATGAAACTGGTAAGTAACACCTATTTGGAGAACATAGAGGAAGATATGACCAACTTTCCTGCCCTGGAATGAGTACTCTTCAGAAAGCATTTGTACATACTGCATATGTCTTCCTGTTGTCTCCAGCTTCAAGTAAATTCTAAAGCAGTATGTGATGGTGACTTGCTTGTTGATTCTGGTCAGTCAAATACTTGGCTTTTTTAGGTATGCATTAATGATGATCTCGTCTTAAGCAGCTTTGCTCATTTTGAGCAAGCTGAAGAGAATGCAGTGAGTTCAGCAGATTATCAGGAGACCCAAACATCATTAAATCTTGACTCTCTTCCAATGAAAGTTGTTAATCCTGCACTTGATTTGAGGACAGTGCTGCTCCAGCAGAAGGTATCAACAGATCCTGAAACAAGTGGGAACCGTGTGTGTTGGCAGCAATCATTCATGCAGTGCATCTTTTGTTTTTACCTGGATATATTGAACTACTGTATCAGTTGGAATCCAACAAGTGGAACAAAAGGTATCCTAACAAACACTGCCTATGTATCAGACTTTACAAAGAGCAATCAAATCAGCAGATGCAGGAATATTCTAAAGCATTTTGTACTTGATAAGACAAAGGGTGAGTTGCAGGGTCATTTGTTGATATGCTGAAAAGCATTAGATACTGTTGAAATAACTTGTAGCATTGATCAGTGATACCTTACTGTTTGATTTGAGTTTAGAGGGATTTCTCTACACAGAGGTAACTTGAATGTTTTCTGTGAGTTGTCTTGTTTAAAACAGACTTGAATCACTATAAATATCCTCTGTCCTTGTTCCCTCGGTTCATTTGCATATCTTTATGTAAATACAACTGTCTTTTGGTTGTTCTTTTTGCCATTAGAAAATGAGACAAGCAGAGAAAGAAGTCAGTTGCAACCAACTGTAAAAACACTGGCCTTTCATAGATTCAGATAATCACAAACGTGTTTCTGCATCTTTAAAAATTGTCTTTCTAGATCTTGCTGTATCTGGTTCTGTTCTTGAAAAGACATGACAAAGCTCCCAACACAGATGACAGTGAAACTACCACATCTGTAAGTGTTAGATTTTCTATTCAAATGTCAGAATGAATTAAGTGAAGCATCTGTAAGGCAGATTAGGAATACTGTAGTCAGCTATCATGTCCTTTCGTGTAACAAATCTGGGACTAACTCTTGATCTAGTTAAAAGAGAACGTTGTCCTTCAAGTTTGTGGTTCTGGTGGTTTTGGTTTTTTAGATTGCAACGATGGACTTTGAACAGGTTGTGTCTCCTTTTGTACTCACTTGCTCTAGTGCTGTGAAGATGTGTAGTGGTTCTGTGTGGCCAGCTTTTGGTAGTTGTTGGGGGAATACAGGGGCGGATTCTTCAAAGAAAGAGCTGCCAGAAGCTATAGCTTGAGCTGTGAACATGAACTGATTCTCCTGTGTGGTTGATGTTCTTGTTGCATGCTGAAGAAAATTCGGTTAGGTAAGAAAACCACCTTGAGCTCAGTAATCTTTTTTTTCTAAAATGTTGCTCTTAAACAGTATTTTACTGCCAGAAAAGGGTTTGTCTTTTCTTGATAGATTGTCCAAACAATCCCAGGATTGCCTTTCAAGGAAAATCCAGCAGTTCACACAGACAGGTATGGTACAGTATGTTACATATTTGAACCAATTGTGTAGCCAGATAATTAGGAGCTGTAGTATGTTTCCAGTTACTCTTCTTAGACAGCTAAAAGGGCAGAGGGTAAGACAAGACGTGTGCACATGGTATTGGGGAAGGAGGCCATTAGAAGCTGCTGATACTTATCCAGACCACAGTAAAAATAGCAATTCTTTCTAAACAGTAGCTTGAAAACAAGGCTGTGATGAGGCAGTACGTTTCTGCACACTCAGCATATTCAGTTGCCTTCTTTTATTCTTAGTGTGATTGATAAAGTTTTCCAGCTGAATGAAATCTGACTGAGTTGACTTGTGCAAGGCTTTTATTATGCTGCAAATCACTTGCTGCATATGTAAACAACCTGAGGGGTGTTTTTAATTCAAGTTTTAACTGTTGCAAAGATACATTGTTTCATGTTTTTGCAACTTTAAGACACCTTTTTCCTGCAGTCCCATCTGATTTTCTTCTGAAGTTGAGGAACCCACCAATTGTCTTGGTTAAAAAAACCTTTGGGTTATTTTCAGATACCTAAACCTAATAGTAAATTTTACATCCAAAATGGTACTTTTTGATTTCTTCTGTCATATTTGAGGGTTTTTGTTGGCATAGGTAATACATCAGAGATATTTTGTAGGTGAACTGTTTCGTGCCATTTTAGAAATATTGGTGATATTTATCGATTACACTTTCCTTTTGCATTTCCATTGAATTTAATATTTGTATATTTCTCAGGCTTCAGCAGTGCTTAAATTCTGATCCTTTGAAGATACATAGAACTGAAAATGAGCAACAGGTAATTCCAGGATATAACTTCCATTTAACCTCTGCAAACGTGTGTCATATATGTGGAGGTGTGGGTAGTGTTGAGGCTACAAGAGTGGTCTTTGTGGAGGGACTCTGTGGAGGGACATCAGGGACTGAATCCAGCCACATCAGCAACAAGACCAGACCAAAGCTCAGCAAGCCAGCAAAGTTGATGGTGCCTCTGTGAAAATATGAAGGGCAAAAAAAAATGCAGGGGAAGAGACAAAAAGAAAAAAAGCAAGAAACAGAGGCAATGGCCAAGTCAGGGGACAGTAGGAGTCTCAGCACTGTTCTGTGTGACGTGTGTGTGAGTTGTACTTCATTTGTGTTTAGCATTTCTTTGGCTAATTCTTCTCAAAAAAACAGTTTTTAAGTTGGATGTAAGCTCAAACTCATTTACTAAGTATTGCCTTTGTCATCTATTTCATATGGTTTCAGAGTTTTCAAAATCTTGAAGAAAGAAACTTTGTCTTTCTTGGCAAGAAAATGAAGCCACCATCAATTCTGGAAACAGCACCACTTCTTGAAGATCTGGAAAGGGTAATGCTAATGTAATACATTACATTTAGTATTTTTAAGACTAGTATCATACCTTAACTTTCAGATACTAAATACTATAGTAGCTAATTTTGATTGAGGAATGTGTAGGAGGTTGTTCATACGGTTGAGTAAATTATGCTTCAGAGAGACTGTAGAATTGTACAGTTTCATCTGATCTATCAACCACTGCTACAAATGATGGCATTTGAATGAGATGTAAGAATTTAAGTCCTCATCCCAGAAGAACTCTTATCATATTGTGTGTTAAGGAAATGTATTATGCAGTGGGTCAAAGGCTTTTAAATTGCTCAGTGCTTTGTGTTGCCTTGTTGGTGTTTCAAGCACACGATTTTCAGGTAGAACTCTTTATTTCTCTTTCTGTAGGAACTTGGAAAAAAAGATTAGGCCCTAACTCCACTGAATCTTACTGTTGGCCACCAAAAGCTCAAGGATGTGATGTAGTTGCCATCTCATGTCAGGGAAATAATCCTTTCTTGTATATTCCACCAATTCTTACACTTTTGCAGTCGAGCAGTTGCTACAAACCTTGAGAAACAGGAGTGGAGGATGTATATATTAGAGTACTGCAGGCTTTGTGTTCTAAGGTGCAAATGTCAATGAATGATCCAGAAGGTAGTGCATGTTGAGAATGGGTGCATCTGATGGAATCTTAGAGTATCTTCATGATGCTTCCCAGGTTATTTAGGCCATCTGCTTAGACATTGACAGAGATGGACTGCATGAGTGTGGCAGTCTGTAACTTATTTATCAAGTAATATCTAACAAGTGGTTAATGTCATATCACTTGGATACTCGATGAAGCTTGGTTTTTAAGGGGCTGTTACATAGTGAAATGGAAATGTCTGGTTTGATTTTTAAAACATTGTCATTCATTTTCTAATGCATGAGATCACAGAAACATAGACTTACTGAGGCTGTAAGGGACCACTGAAAATGGCTCACACAGCTCCAAGACAGACAAGATGTTTCTGCCTCTATGTAACTTTTGGACCTTTCACCGTGTGTTGCTGCACATCCATTTGTCTCCAGCTTGGTGCACGGTTCCTCGGGCCTGTACCATCTGCATTTAAGAGGTGATATGGTGTTAAAAGCTTCTGTTTGAAGCATTGAAAGGCCTGTTTTGCAGATTTTAGTTTTGCCCTAAATTCTGAAACAGTACAATGACTAAGATTCTAAACAGTTGTCTCATGCTATACTGTAACTCTTTTGTACATGCACACCTAGCCACTAGCACTTATCTTGTGTCCTGGGTGGAAGAAGGCACAACTTGGTTTTGAGCTACTGAAAACATACCAAAGATGCTCCAGACAGCTTCATCCAATGTTGTTAATGCTTGGGCAGAACAAAGAAGCAGCTAAAAGTGTGAAAATCCAAAGATGTAAGAATACTTCTGTCGTCTGAATGACACTTGAATGCAATGTAGGCTGTCTTAATTGCATAAAACTGTAAGAAATGAAGATACAATATTGGCATTATTTTGTTGTTAAAACCAAACTACTAAAGGCTATGCTTGAATGTGTTTAGATATTTACCTTCTGTCGATCTGGTTCTACCATGGTCTTGTTGGGAAATGAAATGACATCCTGCTCTGTAAAGCTGTTAACAAAGGCTTTTCAGTGTTTCAGAAACACAGTTTTGCCTACTCAGATCTTAAAGACACACAGGGGTAAAGAAATAGAAGCGAACTAAAATGACTGTTGACTAGAAGTCAGAACATGGAGTTATATGGTCCCTATTTAAAAAAAAACAAAACAAAAACCCCAACCAAAAATCCAAACACACACAAATATCCAAACAAAAATACCTCACCACCAAAACCAACCAAAAAAACCCTTCCCATAACTTCAAGATGATGCATCTGAAATGCAGTTGAGACCTTTTTGATAAAACTAGTGTGTCATGTGGAATGTAAATTAATGTTAACAGTTGTCCTTTACCGACTTGTAGGTGAGGTAATAGTGCCTGCACCATATTGCCTCCTGAGACTGTCTGAACGTCACACGCTGTTTCGTAATCTTTGCCATCTTGTTCTTGATGAGGTTGAGGTGCTGTTCTCTGATACTCCTGAACAGGTAAATAGCTTACATGTTCAGATGGGAAAATACTATTCAATTGTGCAAGTGTCTTGAAAGCAAGTGTCACCCACTGAAAACAAACACCTTCCTGAACCCCAGTGGTAGAGTTGAAAAGAAAATGAAGTTTGAAAACCCCACATTTGTATACTTCTGGCAGAATGAAGTATTGGAGAAGTGGAGTTGTACTCAGTGAAAGCAGACTTTACCTTGTTTTTTTCTTTAATCAGTGAGCCCTGTCTTGCCCTGGTCTAAGCTACTGCTCCATTATGCTGTTGTCTTTTGCTGTGGATGGTTTCCAAAGCAGATGACTTTTGTTTTTGTTTCATTTGGTAGCGGTGGTTTCAGTGTAGGGGTCTTTAATGTGCTTTAAGGTCTTGTCTGTAAGAAACTTCATTTTTCCTCTAGCAGCACTGTTTAAACAGTAGAATGAAAGGCAGAAGTGAATGATCAAATAGTCTTGGAAGCATTTTCTTGGATTCTTGGGTCCTAATGACAGTGCAGATAGAAGAAGGAGCTGATCACAGTCTTCTAAGAGGAACAGGATCAAGTTCCATGTTGACAAGGATGTATCAGTATCAGATTTTTTTTAAATCATTAACCTTCTAATATTATCTGTTAAAAAATTGGTGATAAGACTAAAGGGCTGTGCTTCTAGCTGTGATAAGCTAGAGAAATTCCTTAGTGGAAACAGGTTGCCCAATTTGCTGTATGTGAAGCTGTTAAATGTGCCTTTGTAGCAGAAAATATCAAGTTACAAATTAGATGATATGTCTTCTTTATCCAGTGGACTATTGCTGTTTTCTCTTCAGACTGTTCTTTCTGTTCTGGTATTGGACTCACTGAGATGGAGTGTGGATATAACATTACAATTGTGGGAGAGGTAGTTCTCAGTTTCTCAAAAACATCTGTCTTGAATAGGAAAACAAAGATGCTCTTTCAGCGGGAAATGGTCATTTGAAAATGTTTGAGCTATTTGATAAAAATCTGATTGTAGCTCTTCTAAAGTATTGTTACAGAAAGGGTATGTTATTGCAGCAGAATTCCCAAACAGTTGGGAGAAAGGAGGTGTGGTAGTTTGAGCCTGGCTGGATGCCAGGTGCCCACCACACCACTCTGTCCCCCACCTCCTCAGCAAGCCAGGGAAGGGGAGAAAATAAGATGGGAGTCTCGTGGGTTGAGATAAAAGCAGTTTAATAAAGAAGCAGCAAAGCCGCGCGCGGGAAGCAAAGCAGAAGCAGATAAGCTGTTACTCTCCACTTCCCATCAGCAGCGATGTCCGGCCACCTCCCGAGAAGCAGGGCTGCGGTACGCGTAGCGGTTGCTTTGGGAAGGCCAGAAATGCATCTCGCCTCCCCTTCCTGCTCCTCTCCCGCAGTTTATATTCCGGAGCTGATGTCATAGGGTATGGAATATCTCCTTGGTCAGCCTGGGTCAGCTGTCCTGGCCATAGTCCCTCCCAAGATCATGCCCACTCACAGCTATTGGTGAAGGTGGGGGAAGGAATGCTGGAGGGACAGCCCTGATGCTCTGCAAGCGGTAGTCATAATATTGATATCAACAGTAAGCACAGCACTGCAGGAGCTGCTGTGGAAAATCACTACCGTCCCAGACCCACTACAGTCTCCACCCCTTATTCCATACCATTTATGTCATGCTCAGACAAACCATCTTAACGATCCATATACATTCTTATATACTCTCATTAACCAGTACCCCTACTCTTCAACAGACAAACATCATTCTTGTATTCCCTCTTGCATCTTGCATCAAACAAACAAACAACATTCTTATATCTTTCATCCTCTGTAGATGTTCACTGGAGCAGGCCATAACTTCTGTCTCATCCATCAAGATGGATATCCAAGCCAGGGGAAACAGTATGTTCAGTGTTGGGCACCAGCACCGGCTTGGTTTGTCCACTTGTCCGGTTTTTCTTGCAAAGTTCATCTACAACAGATAACTCACATAACAGGTTATTTTTCCCCCAAGGTTAAGTCTCCTTGAGGTACACATCGAGTTTCCCCATCCTTTCTCATCACCCACCAAGTACAGCCAGGCCCTTGAGCAAAGACAATCCCACGAATGGGTTTGCCTTTTCCCATGGGAGGTGCAACCCATACTGCCTTCCCCAGCCATTTCCCTGGGTGCACTACGGGGACCTTGTCTCCTCCCACAGTATGTAGTGGTTTTGTTTGGGCAGGACCAGGACGGTGAGTTGAACCTCTGCTATTGACCAGCCAAGTGGCTTCTGCTGAATTTGTATCCCATTGCTTCCATGCCCCATTGCCCAGTGCTCTCAACATGGTCTTAAGAGCTTCCATCTTTGTCAGCTTCACTGCTGGACACCACTGCTAGGGTCCGGTCCAGAGATGGCGGGCGTTCTTCACCGGCAGGGGACTGCTCTGCGATCGCGCCCAAAACGTCTGAGACATCAGGGCTCTGCTCAGGAGGATCTTCTCCAGCCCCAGCGTGAGCAGCGGCCAGATCTCCGCGTCGGCGCAGAGCGGCCACCGGCGGCGCTGAGAGCCGAAACGACGATCTGACGGAGGCGCGACCGCGGCGGCTGCAGTGGTGTGTGTATCCGAGGGCAACGCTGAGGCAGTCGTCGGCTGAGGTTGTGGAGCGAGGTCGGCGTCGGAGCCGCAGCTGTCCAGTGGCAGCACTAGGAGTGTCATAAAGTGTGGTGGCTGCGGGCGAGCGGGCTGCGGCTGCGGGCGAGAGGGCTGCGGCTGCGGGCGCCCGTGACGGGTTGTGCCGATGTGCAGCAAGCCGCCCCTTCGGCGCCCCCGTGCCAGCCCGCCCGTCCGCCCGCTTCCTCCGGCACTGCCGGCTCCTCGTCTGGCAGCCGCTCCGAGGTGGTCGCCGCTGTTCCATCCCCGGCCGTGGCTTCCTCCTGCTTCGCGGAGTGGGTGGCCGCCGCCTTGACCCGCCGCGCCTCGGCGGGCGCCGTCGGGGTGTCTGCCGCGATCCGCATCAGGCGCACTATCAGCGGCTTCGGCGGGAGCTAGCTCCGGTACTGCTGGCCAGCCAGCAAGCCCTAGAGAAACCGGCCGGCCGACCAGCCAACTCGCTCGCCCTCCCTCCCGGCCCCGGCCTCCGCCCTACCCCGACAGAAGCCTCCAGTTGATGAATCAACTCACGGATGGGAGTCAGGGAATCTCGGTTCGTGCGATATTGCCTCCGGTGCACTGTCCTGGTAGGAATTGGTACCTGTTGCTCTTGAACTTGCAGCAATCCCACAACAAAAGGGTCTTCTGAGAGACCAGGTAAATTAGAGAGTTGTTTGATTTTCTCTGTATCTACAGTGGCTATACCAAAAGCCCATCGATACCCCTTGGGGTCTTTGAAGTACCCTCTCCTGAGGTAATCTATGCCAAGAATACAAGGGGCCTCTGGACCAGTCACAATGGGATGTTTTTTCCATTTGTCCCCTGTTAAGCTCACTTCAGCCTCTAATACAGATAATTCTTCACATCCCCCTGTCACTCCAGAGATCCAGACAGAATCTGTGCCTCTAGACCTTGATGGCATCAATGTACACTGTGCCCCTGTGTCTACTAAGGCTTTATACCTTTGTGGGTTTGATGTGCCAGGCCATCGAACCCACACAGTCCAGTAGATTCGGTCATCCCTTTCCTCCTCCTGGCTGGAGGCAGGGACACTCTGTTTCTGTTCTTCATCAGAGTATTCGCTATCTGATCCTTGCAATTGCAGACCTGAAGTCTCCTCATTGGCATCAAAGGAAGTAGTTGCAGTTCTTCTATGTCTGGGAGATTGTTGATGGTCCTCTTTTGTTTTGGCAGCCACTCTGCTGACAGCCCTCTTGGGAGGTCCTTTTCTAACAGCTGTCTTCCCCCTTAGTTCACGTACACGCGCTTCCAGCTTAAAAGTGGGTTCACCATCCCACTTCCTTATATCCTCTCCTTGGCCACGCAAAAAGAGCCAGAGTTCATTTCGCGGTGTACTCCTGCGTCTGGGACTTCCTTTTCCCCTGGTCGGGACAGTGGATGACTGAATTCTTGAGGCAGATCTGACAGTCAGGCCATCATCCCACACTGATGAGGAGGTGCAGAGGCTCTCTTCATAGTTCTGTAAATGTCCATGTTTTGGGGCTTTTGTTTAAGACTATCTGAGGTAGTGCACTGTGCTTATGGAGTGTGAAACTTCTTCAGTGGTACTTAAATGAGAAACTTCAACACTGACAAATCATCAAAAATCACATGTATAAGAAAATATTGATGTGAGATTTTGATTGTGATGGGTTTTAATTTTGCTTCTGGAAGCTGTCAGAAATTCACACCCTTTGTGAGAATTGTATATTGTGCATTGTAAGTTCAACAGGAGATTTACGATGTACCGATGTTCTTTGGCATATAACAATGCTTCGTGCTTCTTAAAAGAAGAAACACACAGTAAAGCATGTCTAGATTACATGAATTACCAGCCCTCTGGTTTGTATCCACCTTTAGGTTGTACAGCCTTGTATGGACAGTGAAAGAACCGCTGTGTTACTCAAAATACTGGCTTTTACCCACAGTAATCTTCAGAAGGTGCCGACATTCACTAATTCAGGAGATGAGGCAGAAATGGTTCATCGGGTGAGCATCATTTTACACAGGTAAGTGGGGTTTTTAATTATTAAGATATAACAAACTAAAATATCTTGACTTCTAAGGATAAAGGAGGTTTGTGAATTTGTAATTTAACTACTTCTGCTAAAAATAGCCCAAACCCTGCCCTTCTGCCAGCTAGAAGAAAGGCTGACAGGAATGTCTGACACAGAATGCATTCATGATGACATTTTGAACTATGTTCTGTCTCATTTTGATAAATCCCAATATGGTTCCTCCCCACAGTTACAGCTGTGGATATTGGGTCCCTCCTTCGGGACACGGCCTGCTCTGGCCATAGTGATAAAGAAGGAAATCACTGCCCCTGGCTCGGGGCCATTAATGAAGTGAATCACTGCCCCTGGTCCAGGGTCAGCTTTAGCAAAATGAGTCTCTACCGCTGCTGTAGGGTCTTTAAAGAAATGCAAACAAACCTCAGCTTCCCCAGTTCTCTCCATAGAATGCAGGGGAGTCTCTGCTCCAGCACACCTCCTCCTCTCTTTCCTCACTGACCTTGGAGTCTGCATGGTTGTTTCTCTCACTGTTCCTACTCCTTGCACCACCAGCAGCCAGAAGAAGAAAGGGCAGAAGAAAGAAGAATGGAGGAAGAAACCTCCTCTTCAGGCTTCTCTTAAAAAGTGATGATGGAGGCTCATCGGCTAAGCCCCAGCAGTGGGTCTGGCTCAGAGCTGGGGAGAGCTGCGAGGAACTTCCTACAGGAGTCATCTTTACAGCCCCTTCCCCCTCACCAGAAAAGGCTGTCATGGCAAACCATGACAAAGTGGTTTGGGAAGGACCTTTTTTCTTAATGCTTAAATCAGTGGATGGAGAGATGGAAACAGCTTCACATGCTTCAAGTAGTACCCTTACAAGTGTGTATAAACCGTGTGCTTAGCTTTAACAGATGAATGCATGCAGTCTTTGGAAGCTACAGATGCCACTTGTGTGACACATTTCAGTTTTCCTCTCCAAGAATCTTTGCTCATCGTGTACACAGCATGCCTGACAACTTCTATAATGCGATAAAGGTTTGACAAACCGTTACCAGGTTAATAGTGCATTTGATCACAAAGTAGTGGATACACAGAAGCTGTTAAAAATACATGTGTATTTGTTTTAGGATTCTTCTGTAGACCAAGAGATCACAAAGGCACAGTCAGTCGTTCTGTTAAGAGAAAACAACGAGTGTGATGCACTTGGGATCCTCCGCTATTTGCAGCAGGCAGAAGCTGAAGTTCCCCCAGAACTGCCTGGTTTGACTGCCAAGGTGCTAAAAGATGAAGAATACCAGAAATTGTCAAGGCCACTGTGTACCCATCTTAAAACATTTGGGGCTTGCAGGTAAGGAATTGCCAAGCTTTCTTACCACCCATACTGGTGTAGGAAGGTGGTATATGCCTCAATCATGGCTGCTTCTGTTTTCTTGCTCAATTTTGCTGTTGGATACTTTCATGAAACCATTTTTTGCTCATGACTCTTTTTCTTGTGGTTACTTTTGCATCAGTTTCACTCTTCTTAGATACTGCTACGAAAATCAAAATACCAACATTTTCTGGAGACCAATCTCATGTAGCCTGACAGGATATCATAATTCATTGTCATTCCTGCCCAAGTGTTCTTGAGGGAACTTCAGGCTCTTTTTTGATTAGTATTCTAGCCCATAATTGCCCAAGGCTTATGCTTTGCTCTCTGTTGTCTTCTGTCCCTCCAGATTAGGTAAGTAGATGACTTCTCTGAGCTGTGTCTAACTGGATTCTAACAGGGCCTTGGATGAAGCCCTCAGATATTCCTTCTCGTGTGGATGACCCTTGTTGCAAGTAACACAAAATTCAGTGTTAGTCTTTGTTTTATTCTGAAACTAGTTTCCTGGTGGATTTTGGTTTTGTTGTATAAACTTTTCCAACAAGAGCTTTTTGACCACTTCTGTCTAATCTCCAGTCATTGGTGCTACTTGAAACAGAAATTGAATACTGAGGGCTGATGAAATGTTAGTGTTAAAAGATGTTGTAAGCCACATCAAAAACAGTTTACAAGTAAAAGGGCTTTGTTCTTAAACCAGTTTTTAAATATGTAGAAACAGAACAGTGTGTCTGGATCGTCATCAAGTTAATTTACAAAGAGACGTGCCCCAGCATATCCCAGATGCAGTGACACAAACACCTGGATATCTGATGGTAAGTTACAGTTATTGCTTTTTCCCTTGGTTTGGTGTACCAAGAACACATCTTAAATACTTCCTTAGCATATTACCTTCATGTTAATGTAGTACATATCCCACATCTCTTGGGTATTTGGGAGATTTTTAGCTTTTTTAGTTTCTCTGTTGCTTAAGTGTGTGTCAGATTTTCCCTTAATCCTAAAATTGTTTTGTAGTGGTTCTGAGTTTACCTTAGGTTTTCTCCTGCATTGGAGCCTCATGTTCTATGGGAAGAGGGCATTTGTTCTGTTTATTCCTTTCCTCTGTCAATTTAGAACATAAACCAAAATAGGCAAAGATTAAAGGTCCTGTAAATGTCATTATTTTTGTAGTAGAGCAAACACAATCCTCTGGAGTGAAGAAACGTTGCAGTGGAAGATCATGCCTGTTTAACAAGAGTTGAAGGGAGGATTTTTCCTTCTCTGCCACGTTGATGCAGACTTCCTGAAAAATGAGTATATTCTGGCCTTGTCAATTGAACCAAATATTTTCTCTATTTGCACTGTCCATAGACATGGGATATAAATTCTCTCTTCTAGATGGAGCAGTTGCTTCCTACTAAGGTGTCATTGTGGTGTTGAAAACAGTTTTGATAGAATCCTGTTACATTCAGACTGCCATTTTTAGTAGTTAAATAGTCATGAAACCTTCCTGGTTACTGGTTTGACTTTGCTATAGTGGTTCTTCACATCTCAGTAACAATTTGTATGTCAAAACTCCCTTCACTTGGCTTTTCAGTCCCTACTTTACTAGATAGTCTTCCTGTACAGCAGTACTGTAGAGTCTGTCTCATCTCCACCTTGGATAATGATTGCTGAGGATAGGGTTGTAGACACTGGTGCTTCCTTTCAAGGTTAGTACTTGGATCTGAGAACTGCTGGGTGCTTTCCTTTTTGGATGAGCTGCTTACACTTTCTTCCTGTCCTGTCTTTTGCTAGAATTCAGGTGTGCTCAAGTCATGCAATCAATGGGTGTTCCCCATTCCCAAAAATCATAGGTTGTGAGAATAGACAATAAAAACTGGGTGGATTCCTTGGTGTCACTCCATTTCTGCCTAATAAATAAGCTTTTGTTGGCAGCTGGTAGTTGAAACTCGTTGATAACCTATAGATACAGTTTGAGTGCTTGAAACCTGGACAGATTTCATAATACTCCTGTTATAAACTTGTACTTCCCTTTTGTGCACTCAAGACAGCAGTTGTGGCCTCTTTCCTCATCTAGTTCTGCTTCTGCTGACTGCAGAGCCTGGATATATGTCTTACAAATCAGTTGTCAATTGGATAAGTGTTCACTGTCTCTTTTGTTTAGAACTCGGTATCATGTTGCTTTCCTTTAAGAATCTCTAGTTCCATTGTGAGAGTTTTAGGGTTTTAGTAAGTGGAAATTACCTTTCTGGTCTTCTTTTCTGTCTGGCCTCATACACTCAGCTGTATCTCAGTACTTGTGCCTAGCATGAGCCTTTGGATGAAATGCAGTCAGCATTTTGTGAATTGGTGTTCTTGATAGCTTATGTCAAGCATTTTCCATGCAAATAGAGGGAAGGCGTCACGCTTCCCCAGTCAGTTCTTGTAAATCTCATTGTAAGGTTGGAGAACACTTAAAATTAAGCTTGGATGATGTGAAATGCCTTAGTGGTTAGTAGCTTGACAGGTAATACTGTAGTTCACTAGTGTTCATTTAAGTGGAATACCACCAAGACCTAATAGATCTTGCTCTATAAACCTCTGTCCAGTCTGGACTGGGCTATGGACAGTTACCATTCATAAGGATTCATTCATTCAGGATTATTCCTAATCTTTGGAGTAATATGAGGTCATCATCTTCTGAAATGCATGTGTACAGCAGTATTTGTCATCTCTTTAGGCTGGAAAGAGGTAGGTCACCTTCAACATGAAAACGTCTCATTAACTTAAGAAACCATCAGTTGTCTTTATAACGTATTTTATGCTTTCAGATTCTGCCTCTCCACGTTGTAAATGCAACAAACTACTTTGGTCGAAGAGTAGATCAGCAGAAGAACCAATATACAATTCTTGCTGAAGGAATTAATGGGTATTTTAAGGAACCTGGTAATAAGATTGCTGTTAAAAATGTGGAGAAGCTGGCATTTCATGGTTTATGTCAGAAAACAGTTGTTCACAGGTAAAAATGTGGATTTGTTTTGGTTTAAATTATTCATGTGCTCTTTTTAATACAAAGTAATTGAGAACTTTTACTGCTAAGTTAAAGTTAACCCACCATCAAAAGTAGCAAAAAAATCTCTGCTGTACAAATTGTTCTTTAAAAAGCTCTCCCATGCTGCCTGTACTGAAGGGAAGCCAGAATGGCTCCACGTACACACCACTGAAGATTGTGCTGTGAAAGTTTAATCTTTTTTAGACACAAGTAGGTGAAGAAACTTTACAACTATAATAATTCTTTGATTCCTCTCCAACTCTGAAGGGCTCAGGTGCTAGATATTTCCCCAAAAGAGAAGGAAAATATGTTCTGTAGTGTCAAAATTAACTATATAGATGAAGGCAGAACATGTCAAGTCCAAAGTTACCAGGTGCTTCACTCACCTGCCAAGTTTCAGTGTCTGCCACCTCAGGCTGGGGACTTTGTAGAGTGACACCCATTGGTAATGAACTGGAGTGGAACCCAAAGGTAATATTTATCAGATTTCCAATGGTATGTTCTTTTATTTCTCTTTGTGTGTTATTTTCTGTAAGAAAGCAGTAATGGACTGCAAACTTAGTTTTCAAATTTAACTCCTCATTAGTATTGACAAGAAATATCTACTATTGGCCAGATTCTGAGAAGTCAGCTTTCTTGGTTTGTTTTCCTGCAAAATCAAGTGAGATTTATGCGATTTTTTTTCTTCAATTCTTCTGAATTCAGTATCTTCTTCCAGAAAACGTTATTGCTGCTTTTGCATCTGTGGGGATTCAACGGGGGAAGGGTAGCCTCTGTAAATGAAACTGTGTTTGAGTACTGTCCCATTCAGGAAGCTCCTTCCTTAATGAGTAACAAAATCTGGTTTTATTTGTTTAATACTGGTGTCATGTTTAAGCTTGGAAGATTTGTTTCATTGCAGTTATTGTAAAGTTATGTTGGAATTCACCTCAAGTGCAGTGACTTTTTTTGCTTAGGTAACTAATTCTATTCATCAAACAGTTAAAGGAGAACTACACAAAGCGAAAGTAGTACTGACCTTGGGAAACACAACTGGGACTGACCCAATGGGAGGTATAGAATTGCAGCATTACAAAATATTTGTATCTAAACTCCTTTACCAAGAGCACCTGTTCTTTTCTTTGCTTCTGTGCGTTCCAAGTTCAATTTGATTCCACACGGTATTCAGGTAATACTGTTGGATAATTTACTGTGGTGGTGTCTGACCCCTGGAACAGGTTTCTCAGAGATAGTAGAGTCTCTGTCCTTGGAAATAAGCAGAAGCAACCAGCATGTGGTCCTGGGTACATGATTCTAGGTGTCCCTGCTTGAGCAGGGAGTTTGGATGAAATTATCTCCAGAGGGCCATTCCAGCCACAGCCATTCTGTGGTAAACTGAGATAACTTCTCATGGCAATAATCTCAGGCATGGGATGAAATTGTTTTAATTATTGGTTTTCTCAGAGCCAACTCTTCAGGTTTTCCTGAAAAGAAAATATTAGTCAGTGCCATGTTTGTATTGTTCTGTCAGTTCCCTGGCCTGTAATAAAGGCACTGGCAAATATTCTTCTGGGTAAGACTGACTAGAAGGTAACAGCCCTCCATGCAGTGAGTGTTTCCTCTCAGCATTCTCCTATTCTCCCAAAACATTGTTGGTAGGAGATTGACTTAGAGATGAGTTTTGCTTAAAGAGTTGGTTATTTTTTAATTGTCTGGACAAGTTCATCAGAAAGGCCACCCCTCCATCTCAGGATCTTGACGTGCCTCTTGTGGCTGCTTGGTCCTGTCCAAGAGTACAGTTAGTTAGTGTTTTGGAATGTGTGATGCTGCTTTCCATCTGAGCATTCAGTCAATTTCAGATGAAAAATACAGTGGAAACGGGGAATTACTGGAAGTAATTCTCTTTAGCAGCTTCCTTTCCTATATGGCACATCTCAGCCTTTTTCTGATTGCTATGCTATTGTTTAGAGTTTTTCTAACTGTGTCCCCCCAGCAGTTTTCTTCTTCTATTTTGGTCTAGGAAGTTATTCTGTGTGGTGTGTATTTCAGCTGTAACTTGTGTAATCAGGGCTCAGATTGTTTACTTGGTTGCTCTCTTGGTTGTGTTCCATGGAGTTAACTACGAGTTCCTTATGACACTATTATGATGAAAAAGATGGCAATATCTGGAGAAGAATTAAACATGGGAACGTGCCTGTTGGGACATTGGGAGAAAACCAATTACTTCCAGGTATCAATAAATGGGTACATGTTTACAGTTTCACTTAGAGCAGCTTAGAGTTAGAGAGAGAATACTGATGAGTTGTGGTTTCAACTTGGTGTGTTTTGTCGTCCAAGGTCCGGGTTACCAGGCTTCCAGACTTGAAGATGTCAGTTAACAAATACGACGTTCAATCTGAGGTTTTGCCTACAGGTCTGGGAACTGACAATGCAGAACATAGAACACAACTTCAGAAGCTGTGCAGCCACATGAACATATTGGACATGCAGCAAACTTGGAGCCCTTGTAAGAGTTGACAAGGTCTTTTGAGCATACACTTTATGAAAAAAGAATGCTACAATTAAGGAGATGTTTTCATGATTGATATTACTGACTGTGTGTTTCGTTTGAACACAGAAACAATAGTGTTTGTAATATGTCTGCATTCCTGTGACTGTCTGTAGTGGGTCTGGGATGGTAGTGACTTTCCACAGCAGCTCCTGCAGTGCTGTGCTTACTGTTGATATCAATATTATGACTACCGCTCGCACAGCATCAGGGCTGTCCCTCCAGCATTCCTTCCCCCACCTTCACCAATAGCTGTGGGTGGGCATGATCTTGGGAGGGACTATGGCCAGGACAGCTGACCCAGGCTGACCAAGGAGATATTCCATACCCTAAGACATCAGCTCAGGAATATAAACTGCGGGAGAGGAGCAGGAAGGGGAGGCAAGATTCATTTCTGGCCTTCCCAAAGCAACCGCTATGCGTACCGCAGCCCTGCTTCTCGGGAGGTGGCCGGACATCACTGCTGATGGGAAGTGGAGAGGAACAGCTTTATCTGCTTCTGCTTTGCTTCCCGCGCGCGGCTTTGCTCCTTCTTTATTAAACTGCTTTTATCTCAACCCACGAGACTCCCATCTTATTTTCTCCCCTTCCCTGGCTTGCTGAGGAGGTGGGGGACAGAGTGGTGTGGTGGGCACCTGGCATCCAGCCAGGCTCAAACTACCAGACCTACTTACCACTGTAGTTGGGGTCTGTGTACCTGCTTTCTTGTAGTGTCCACACGCAGTGGCATAACTTCTACTGGCAGCCTGTATGTTTTCAATGGGAACTGAGCAGCCCAAGTGCATGGGATTGGAGATAAGTCCCACAGGAAAGCAGCTGCAAATGTGACACAGTGCAAGATGATAGACTACAATGGGACCTACTTACCACTATAGGTGGAGTCTGCCTTCCTGCTTTCTTGTAGCTCCCATACTCAGTGGTAGAGCTTAACCGATACCATGTATTTTTTCAATGGGAGCTGAGGAGTCTCAGTGAGTGGGAATGGAGATAGCTCCCTCAGGAAAGCAGCTGCAAATGTGACACAGTGCTGGCTGATACACTGCATGGGGATATCACAGCACATGTGGGCACTGCAATGGGGTTCAGTGACATTGCCGCACATGTGGCAATTGCAGAGAGACTCTGTGACATCACAGCAGACGTGGGCATGGCAAAAGTGCTCTATAACATCACATCACCTCTGGACACTCTGACAGTGCTCTGTGACATCACAGCACATCTGGGTACTGCATCCAGGCTGTGTGACATCATAGAATCGTAGAATGGTAGGGGTTGGAACGGACCATTAGATATCATCTAGACCAACCCTCTCCCCCACAATCAAGTTCACCTAGATCAGGTCGCACAGGAACGTGTCCAGGCTTATGCTGAAGTCCTCCAAGGAAGGAGACTCCACAAGCCCTGTGGGCAACCTGTTCCAGTGCTCCGTCTTCCTCTTCCGCGGACGTTTGACATCACAGCACAACTGAACACTGCAAGAGTGCTCTGTGACATCACAGCACAGGTGTGCACTGCAACAGGAGTGTGTAATACAACAGCCCATCTGGCCTTTGCAGCGGCGCTGTGTGACATGACAGCACTTGTGGGCACTGTAGCAGTGCTCTAAGACTTCACATTGAGAAGAGGCGAAACTGAGGAGAAGCAAAACAAACTGAGGAGAAGCAAAACAAACAAAATGGAGTACGGCCTGCACACCATGAGAACAACAACCGCCTCAGCGAAAGTGCAGTCTCATTGAGACCGCTTCATTTCCTAGAAGCAGAAGTTAAAAACATTTCCTAAAAAAGGCTGCGGCCTGTGGTTATCAGGAAGGGCCAGACCAAGGGTCAAGAGCTTGTAACTACTGTTTGAACCCTATATCTGTTGTGTGGCGTGTAAACCCTATAAAAACCCTTTTCTACTGAGCACCAGGGTCGCCTCCTCTGACTCCTGCGTGAGTTACGAGACGACCCGGAGCTCCGAAATAAACCTCACCTCGTGCGTTTGCATCAAGTCGGCTCCTCGTTTTCCTCTGAGGTGCGCGTCTGCCTGGGTAGAGGAAAGCTTCGCCTTTCATTTTGGGGGCTCATCCGGGATCAACGACGAACACCTCAGGAAACGATGACCCCTTGGAGGTGAGCTTTTTTGTGTGAATGTTTGTGGCGCCACATGAGAGCTTGTGAGCTTGTGTAGATTGAGATTAAGAGTTTGTGGTTTGTGTAACTGAGCAGGCTTTGTTGAGATAACATTGTTTTTAACGTTATTTCTTTCCATTATCTCTGTTTCTTTTGTGTCTCTCGAAATTTAAATTAGTGCCCATTCCTCTATGTCATAGGCTGCGTACCGTTGACCAAGTCTGAGACTAGGTCTGGATCTAGCCGCACCTAAGCCCCTTTTAAGGGTGCCTTAGAAAGCAAGGGGGTCCAGACTGAACCTCGTGACTCAACGGCAGGGTCTCCTTAAATAAGCCTACTGTTGACCAGGTCTGGGACTAAGGATTCTTTCCTGAACCTCGTGACCCAACAGTCCATAATCCCCAACTTCAGTAAGAAAAACACTTAGGGATACATGGATAAGGTTCTCAGTCTCTCACTCTCTTTTTCTCTCTCTCTCTCCATTAACCTCTGAAAATGTTTTAAGTGTGTGAGATTGGGAGCTCGCTGTTGCACAGATATCTTAAGCATCAGAGACCAAGTGAATGTTACTTTTGTGGGTGATTGGGTGAGAACATACCTTGATACCCTTGTAAGTTCAGGGAATGCTTTTTGTGCCGCCTCTGTGTCCATAAGTGTATTTGTTGGTTTCACCTGAGAGTCACACTCAACAATTACGGGGATAGGTACGGGACAGAAACCCCTTTGTGCAAAATTTTAGATGTGCCTGATTAATTGTATTGATTTTTTATGTTCTACCTGTGTAAGGATAGGAGTCATAATTGTCAGGGTTGTGTTATGTTGTTTTGGAAGTAAGGGTCACGGGAAAACTGAAGCTGCTGGGTCAGTAAAGGTCTGACAGACTTTAAAGAGGTTTCTGAGTAGCACGTGTGGGGGACAGACGTGTCCGGCACCACAGGCTACGGCCCTGGGGGACGCCTCACGGGTGAAAATAGGCAACCTTTGCCTATAGGTGAAACCTAGCTGGTCCTTGTGGAGTGAATGAGGGGACGAAGTCTCCGCCCTTCTGAAATTTTGATAAGATCTCTTCCGTGGTGTAAAAGTCGTGGAGAGCGAGAAATCGTTTCTGTGTGTGTGTGTCTTATTATAATCTTTTTTGTATTACTGATAACCATGGGGCAGTCCCGATCCACCCCTCTGTCATTAACATTGGCACATTGGGCAAAAGTAAAAGCACGAGGGCAAAACCTGTCTCTTATTATCAAGAAGGGGGATTGGCAAAATTATTGCGAAAGTGAATGGCCAACCTTTAAAGTAGGATGGCCACGGTCAGGTACCTTTGACATCCATACCATACGGGCAGTCCGAATGACTATTTTCGCCTCAATAGGAGGCCATCCTGACCAAGAACCATATATCACAGTATGGGAAGATTTGGTGATGTATCCGCCGGACTGGGTCCGACCATTTCTTCCAAATGATAAAATAAGAGTCCTAGCCCCATCCTACTCATACTTTAGACGGGGCGTACCTGTGACAACCAGGACTCTGGCTCTCACAGGAGTAGAAGAAGGGGTGACCAATAATGGAGGAGATTATGAAAAATTGAAAGAACCAAGCCCTAAGACCAAGGTATATCCAGAGGTCGAAGGACCCCCTGAATGGACTCCACCTGTATCCACATCTATACCCACCGCCCCCCCAACTGGATCCCGGTCCCCAGACGAGGGAGTACCTGTGCCATATAACCCGGGGGGTTGGGAAGAAGGACCCTATACCGGTACCAGGAGTAAACGGGGGATAATGCCTGAGGGACCAGACTCCACTGTAGCCTTACCACTCCGGGCGGTGGGGCCAGCCCCCACAGAGCCAGATGAGTTACAACCATTACAGTACTGGCCCTTTTCGTCCTCCAATTTGTACAACTGGAAAGCAAATAACCCTTCTTTTTCTGAGAACTCTGCTGCCCTCATAGGACTAGTCGAATCCCTGATGTACTCCCATCAGCCCACATGGGACGACTGCCAGCAGTTACTTCAAACACTTTTCACCACAGAGGAGCGAGAACGAATCTTCTCGGAGGCACGAAAAACCCTACAGGAAGGCCAACCAGGCCAACCCCCTCGAACAGGAATGGAAGTGGAGGCGTTGTTCCCAGTAGCGCGACCGCAATGGGACTATAATACAGCAGCAGGTAGGGAACGACTGTCCATATACCGCCGGGCTCTGGTAGCAGGACTAAGAGGGGCAGCCAGGAAACCTACCAATCTGGCAAAGGTGAGAGAAATTATGCAGGGGCCTAATGAACCACCCTCGGTGTTCCTAGAACGTATCATGGAGGCCTATCGTATTTATACCCCGTTTGATCCCGAATCTAGGGGACAACGGGCCTCCGTTATCATGTCCTTCATTGGACAAGCTGCACCAGATATAAAACGAAAACTGCAGCATATCGAGGGATTGCAGGATTACACCCTGCAAGATATTGTTAAAGAGGCTGAGAAAGTGTTCCATAAAAGGGAAACCGAGGAAGAAAAGTGGGAGAGGGAAAAGAATGAGAGAGAGAAGGAAGAAATACGAAGACAAAAGAGACAGGATAAGAATTTAACAAGAATACTTACTACAGTAATGGCCGAGGGGAAACGCCAAGGGGAAAGACAGGCGAAAGGAGGAAGGGACCTGGGCGACAATGACAGGAATAAGGGACCCAGAAGACTGGGAAAAGATCAATGTGCGTTCTGCAAGGAACATGGGCATTGGGCCCGTGAATGCCCTAAGAAAAAGGGAAAGAGAGTACTAACCCTGGAGGAAGATGAAGATTAATGGGGTCAGGGCCCGGAACCCCTCCCCGAGCCTAGGATAACGTTAAATGTGGAGGGGACCCCAGTAAATTTTTTGATTGATACTGGGGCAGAATATTCCGTACTGAAAACCTCATTAGGGACTGTAACTAACAAACAGACCATGGTAATTGGAGCAACAGGTCGAAAAGAATACCCCTGGACAACTAATCGAACTATTGACTTGGGAACTAACCAGGTATCCCATTCTTTTTTGTTAATACCCGAGTGCCCTACCCCCCTCCTCGGACGAGACCTGTTAACAAAAATGAAGGCTCAGATAAGCTTTACTTCTGCTGGCCCTGAGATCGCCCTTGCAGGCAGAAAGCCAAAAACATGCGTATTGTCTCTGCACTTGGGGGAGGAATATAGACTATACCAAAACCCCAAGGAGAACCTGGATAACCTTGAAAAGTGGCTCAAGCAGTATCCGAAAGCATGGGCCGAAACTGGGGGCATGGGGGAAGCGGTGAACATCCCTCCCATAGTGATCAAGCTGCAATCAAGTGCCACCCCAATAAGCGTAAAACAATACCCATTGTCAAAAGAGGCAGTAGCAGGGATACGACCTCACATCGACAAGCTTGTACAACAAGGGATTCTTGTGCCTTGTAAATCTCCCTGGAACACACCACTCTTGCCGGTAAAGAAACCTGGGACTGGGGATTATCGGCCAGTACAGGACTTGCGGGAAGTCAACAAGAGTCCTTACCTTACATCCTACGGTACCCAACCCATATAATCTCTTAAGCTCTCTTCCCCCAGATCGTGCCTGGTATACAGTCCTTGACCTAAAGGATGCATTTTTCTGCTTGCGACTGCATCCAGTGAGCCAGTTAATTTTCGCTTTCGAGTGGAGAGATCCTGAAAGTGGGAGAGTGGGTCAACTCACGTGGACAAGATTACCACAAGGATTTAAGAATTTTCCTACCTTGTTTAATGAAGCCCTCCACAGGGACCTGGCAACTTTCCGGGCACAAAACCCACAGGTAACTTTACTCCAATATGTAGATGACCTCCTACTCGCGGCGTCCACCAAAGAAAGCTGCCTGATGGGAACTCGCAGACTACTGGTTGAACTTGGAAGGTTGGGGTACCGTGTCTCAGCAAAGAAGGCACAAATCTGCCAGAAAGAGGTAACCTATCTGGGATATGCTCTAAAGGATGGAAAAAGGTGGCTGACGGAAGCCCGAAAGAAGGCCATCTTGCAGATCCCCACCCCGTCAACCTCTCGACAGGTGCGTGAGTTCCTGGGAACGGCGGGGTTCTGTCGCCTTTGGATACTTGGGTTTGCTAGCTTGGCTGAACCACTATATCCACTCACCAAAAACAAAGGAGAATTCGTATGGGGCAAAGAGCAGGAGGAGGCCTTCACCAACATAAAGAAGGCGCTGTTAAGTTCCCCTGCTCTGGCGTTACCTGACCTCACCAAACCATTTACTCTGTTCGTGGATGAGCGAAAGGGAGTGGCCCGGGGTGTGTTAACACAGAAACTCGGACCCTGGAAACGGCCAGTGGCATACTTGTCAAAAAAATTAGACCCCGTGGCCAGTGGATGGCCTGCCTGCCTTAAAATAGTGGCTGCCACCGCAGTCTTGGTAAAAGACTCTGATAAACTTACTTTTGGACAACCAATTACAATCATTGCAGCCCACTCCCTGGAAAGCATTATTCGACAACCTCCTGACCGGTGGTTAACAAATGCCAGGATGACTTACTATCAGAGTCTGTTACTAACTGAACGTATTAAGTTTGCCCCTCCAGCCATCCTGAACCCAGCCACACCGATGCCTGAAGCAGGAGAGAGTGACCAGCCTCTCCATGAATGCCAAGAGGTTCTAGCCGAAGAAGTGGGCATTCGCGCAGACCTAACTGACCAGCCTATGGAAGGAACCCCCTCGTGGTTCACCGATGGGAGCAGCTACCTGCTGGAAGGAAAGCGAAAGGCTGGCGCAGCCGTAGTGGACGGGAAACGGGTCGTGTGGGCTAGCTCGTTGCCAGAGGGGACCTCTGCCCAAAAAGCCGAACTAGTAGCCCTCATACAGGCCCTGAGGTTGGCTGAAGGAAAAGTGATTAACATATTTACCGATAGCAGATACGCCTTCGCAACTGCTCACATCCATGGGGCAATATACAGACAGAGGGGGCTCTTGACATCGGCAGGGAAGGAAATTAAGAACAAAGAGGAAATTTTAAATCTCCTAGAAGCCGTACATCTCCCCAAAAAGGTGGCCATCATACATTGCCCAGGGCATCAAAAAGGAGATGACTGGGTTGCAAGAGGGAATCGAATGGCAGACACAACTGCCAAAGAGGCCGCACTAGAGGCCATGATACTCTCAGTAAAACTTGACGACAAACAGGCAGTGGAAGGAAAGGAAGAAACAAACCTATCCGCTGAGGAAGGGAAAGCTTACATCGATAAAATGCACCGACTTACGCATTTGGGGACTGAAAAACTTATCACACTAGCAAAAAAATCATGCTACAAGGTCCCGGACCTACGAAAAACCGTGGAACGCATCGTACAAAATTGCGAGGCATGTGCCTTTACAAATGCAGGACATACTAAAGGAATCCAAGGAAAGAGACTGAGAGGAGATCGACCAGGAGCATATTGGGAAGTAGACTTTACGGAAGTAAAACCTGCCCGGTACGGTAACAAATATTTGTTAGTATTTGTAGATACCTTCTCTGGATGGGTCGAAGCATACCCTACAAGGAACGAAACAGCACTAGTAGTCGCAAAAAAGATCCTGGAAGAGATTTTTCCCCGGTTTGGTATTCCCAAGGTAATCGGGTCAGACAATGGACCTGCCTTTGTCGCCCAGGTAAGTCAGGGAGTAGCCAGACAATTGGGGATTAACTGGAAGCTCCATTGTGCATACCACCCTCAAAGTTCAGGACAGGTAGAAAGGATGAATAGGACCTTGAAAGAAACTTTAACTAAATTAGTAGCGGAGACCGGCGGGAGGGATTGGACAGTCTTTCTCTCCCTCGCTCTGTTTAGGGTTCGAAACACCCCAGGACCTACGGGGCTCACCCCTTATGAAATCTTGTATGGGAGTCCCCCTCCTCTGACAGAAATAGTGGGGACTGATGAACCTGTTGTGCCCTCTCTTACTCTTGCAGCACGCCTAAAAGCGTTGGAAGTAGTTAGAAAAGAAGTTTGGGAACAGTTGAAGAACCTCTACGATCCGGGTGAGGTGTCGATGCCCCATTCGTTCCAGGTCGGAGACAAAGTTCTGATTAGACGACACCGATCAGAGACGCTCGAACCTCGGTGGAAGGGACCATATGTGGTATTGTTAACAACTCCCACCGCTGTAAAAGTCGATGGGATTACTGCGTGGGTACATTCAGCGCATGTAAAAAGGGCACCTAGAGATATACAAAAGGATGATTGGGTGGTGGAAAAGACTGATAATCCTCTTAAGCTTCGTGTGTTTCGGAAACCAAACCGAAACACCTAGGGAAAATCTGTTGGTGGGACTAATCCGAGATTTCGGGAAGGCCCAAAATGCGACCAGTATCACTGCTTGTTTACCATTACCACAAGCAGCTGGGGAGCCTATTCCGTGGGGTATAATCCCGGCGGGACCACTACCGAAATATAAAAATAATGTATCCCAATTTTGTAAGAGTGTGCCCCGAACTAGGACTGGGGTAGGTCGGCGATTTATCAGGACACGAAAATCACAGTGGAAAATCAGGAAGGAAGACTGCAAACGAAAACTTAATTCTGAATATAAAAAGGGAGGGATCCATTCTGTGGGGACGTGTTATTTTGATGAGGAAAAACAAGTTACAGTAACTACCACTGAAACTTACTCTGAAGTGGTATGTCAGAATATCACACAATTAGACCCCAAGGTCTGGCAATCTATCTGGGGACCCGCTATTGCAGAAACTTTTAGCTACATAGGACCAGTAAACTGGTGTGTGCAGTTTCAAGGAAAGCAGGATCAACGCTATACACACACTTTTCATGAGATGACTTCTAAAAGAAACGATTGTGGAACACACACATGGGTGGAACTGTACCAAAGTCCTCAACTGTGACACCCCGGAGAAGGAAATAGGGATTTTCCCCGTCCGTTATCTGCTTAAGTGGGGATGTGAATGTCGAGGATACAAACATACCCTGCCACCACATACTAAAGGTGGGTCAGATGGGGAAATGCTTGACTGCAAATATACTACAGTCCAGATTTCTGGAAATTTAGTATGGGTCACTAACGAACGAAAATGGGCCACACATATTTCCATTGATGGGCCTATTAATCAAGTTACCCTAGGGGTGCCCACACTGTGTCCCTACTGGAAAAAGTCTGGAGAAAAAGAACTTATGCCTCGAAAGAGGAGGGATATAAGTAAAGAAGGCGAGGAAGCCCCCAGTGATGAATGGCAGGAACCAAAAACTGCGGTAAAAATAGGGTGGGCAATTGAATCCATATTTCCCCAAATCGCATCATATAGAAATAGGGAGATGCTTGATAAATTGTTGGCACAAACCGCACGACGAGCGGCTGTTACTAGAAAGGGATTTAAAGATATGAATTTCCAACTCCAGGCAACTAGCAAAATGGCTCTGCAAAATCGGATGGCCCTTGATATGTTACTATTAAAGGAACATGGGGTTTGTGGGTATCTAAAAAATAAAATAAGCGACTGTTGTATACATATCCCAAATGTTACGGAAGCTGTGGAAAACGATATTAACAAATTACATCAGATAGAGGAGAAAACAAAAGGAATTGAAGAGGAAGCCCGAAGAAATTGGGTAGGGGAAGTATTCAATTCCCTAGGAATACATATTGCTGAGTGGTTATCTTCATTAATCCAAACTGTGATAATTACTATTATTCTTATTGGTATAATCTTTATTTCTTATAAGTGTGTTTTAGGACTGTGCCTAAAGGGGTGGAAGAAGACTCCAAAATGACATCCATAATGTTATAAGCATAGAATAGAAATATAATGTTAGTAAGTGTTAGTCCTGACCACTGGCCTGGCCTCTCCAGAAATTCTAAGATTAGAAATGTACAAAAGAAAAAGAGGGGAATGAGAAGAGGTGAAACTGAGGAGAAGCAAAACAAACTGAGGAGAAGCAAAACAAACAAAATGGAGTACGGCCTGCACACCATGAGAACAACAACCGCCTCAGCGAAAGTGCAGTCTCATTGAGACCGCTTCATTTCCTAGAAGCAGAAGTTAAAAACATTTCCTAAAAAAGGCTGCGGCCTGTGGTTATCAGGAGGGTCCAGACCAAAGGTCAAGAGCTTGTAACTATTGTTTGAACCCTATATCTGTTGTGTGGCGTGTAAATCCTATAAAAACCCTTTTCTACTGAGCACCAGGGTCGCCTCCTCTGACTCCTGCGTGAGTTACGAGACGACCCGGAGCTCCGAAATAAACCTCACCTCATGTGTTTGCATCAAGTCGGCTTCTCGTTTTCCTCTGAGGTGCGCGTCTGCCTGGGTAGAGGAAAGCTTCGCCTTTCAACATCATATCTGGGCACTGAAACGGGTTTCTGTGGCATCACAGCAGACGTTGTCACTGCAACAGTGCTCTGTGACATCACAGCACAACTAGGTACTGCAACACGGCTGTGTGACATTGCAGGAGATGTGGGCATTGCAGAGGTTGTGCTGTGTGTATTGCATCACAGCACATCTGGGCACCACTACACTGCTCTGTGACATCATTGCTTATCTAGGCACTGGAATGGGGCTCTGTGACATCACATCACATCTGGACACTGCGGCAGTATTCTGTGACGTCACATCACCTTTGGGCACAGCAACAGTGCTGTGTGACATCACAGGACGTCTGGGCACTGTAGCAGTGCTCTAAGGCTTCACATCATATCTGGGCACTGAAACGGGACTCTCTGACATCACAGCACATCTGGGCACTGCAACAGTGCTCTATAACATCTTACCTCAACTGCACACTGCTACAGTGCTCTGTGACATTACAAGACATCTGAACACTCAATCACTGCTGTGATATATAACAGCATCACTAGGCCCTGGCACGGTGCTCTGTGACATCACAGCACATCTGGGAAAGGCAGCAGTGCTCTGTGACATCACAGAACATGTGCACAGTGCAACAGGACTGTGTAACACAACAGCACATCTGGGCTTTGCAGCAGGGCTGTGTGACCTTACAGCACATCTGGGCACTCCAATAGTGCTCTGTGACATCACAGGACGTCTGGGCACTGGACACACACTGCTCTGAGACTTCACATAGTATCTGGGCACTGAAACGAGACTCTGTCATCACAGCAGACGTGGGCACTGCAACAGTGCTCTGAAACATCCTATCACAAGAGGACATTGCTAGGGTGCCTGTGAGATCACAGCACAAGTGGGAACTGCAGTGGTACTCTGTGACATCACAGCACATCTGGGCACTGCAACAGTGCTCTGTGACATCATAGCACATCTGGGCCCTGCAACAGTGCTCTGTGACATCACAGCACATCTGGGCATGACAAGGGGGTGTGTGAAATCAGAGAACATCTAGGCACTACAACAGGACTGTGTGGCACAGCAGTACATGTGGGCATTGCAGAGGATGTGCGGTGTGCGTCGCATCACAGCACATCTGGGCAGTGCTACACTGCTCCGTGACATCATAGCATATCTAGGCACTGGAATGGGGCTGTAGGACATCACAGAAAATCTGGGCACTGCAACAAGAGTGTTTGACATCACATCACATCCAGACACTGTCGTGGGGTTCTGCGACGTCCTAGTACTAGGCAGTGCAACAGTGCTCTGTGACATCACAGCACATCTGGGAAAGGCAACAGTACTCTGTGACATCATAAGACGTGTGCACTGCAATAGGACTATGTAACGCGACAGCACATCTGGGCTTTGCAGCAGCGCTGTGTGATATGACAGCACATCTGGGCACTGCAATAGTGCTCTGTGACATCACAGCACATCTGGACACTGGACACACAGTGCTCTGAGATTTCACACAATATCTGGGCACTGAAATGAGACTCTGTGACATCACAGCAGACGTGGGCATGGCAACAGTTCTCTATAACATCACATCACCTCTGGATGCCTCAACAGTGCTCTGTGACATCACAGCACATCTGGGTACTGCATCTAGACTGTGTGACATCATAGAATCCTAGAGTGGTAGGGGTTGGAAGGGACCATTAGAGATCATCTAGAGCAACCCCCTCCCCCAGAATTCAGTTCACCTAGATCAGCTCGCACAAGAATGTGTCCAGGCTTGTGCTGAAATCCTCCAAGGAAGGAGACTCCACAAGCCCTCTGGGCAGCCTGTTCTGCAGGGTTTCTTTTTCTTTGTGCAGGGGTTCTTCTTTGTTGCGCGAAACGGGAGTGACCAGACGCCAATCTGATGTGCATCAGCTCCAATTTATTGTCACATCATCATCACTTCTATACCTTTTCAAATGCTTTGTACGTGCCACAATTCATGGCAAATAGTTAATACTAAGCATCACGCACTATGCATAAGGCCTCAAAGTTTCATTTTGGTAACAACTTAAACACCAACCTCACTGTGTTTAAACACCATCCTTCTTGTGCTTAAAACATCAGCCTTATTGTGTCTAAAATATCACCCCATCTGTTCGGCCTTCAGTTAGTTTTCTCTCACACTATGGTTATGCTTACCTTACGTTTAGTTACCTTTATATTATTGTTAGTTACATATGTTACCATTTATTAGTCAAGTACAGTCAATCATACAATGCTAAATTGAATGCTATAGGTGTGGAAAGGCAAGCGGCATATGATTTATTTACTGCATTCTTGCAGAAGCGGCAGATAAAGGGTATAGATCTGCAAAAAGACCTACCAGGGTTGTTAGCTTATGGGTATGCTAAGGGAGTGTTTCAGAATCCACAGACAGTGCATGAATTGAGCGAATGGCATAGATTTGGGCATTTGCTGTGGGAAGCTACCCTGGAGGACGATGAGATAGCTGAAAAGTTAGGGAAGTTTTGGCGGATAGTGCACAATGAGTTGTTGCAACATCAGGCAGAAAAGAAGGCTGCTGAGCACGCATCAGCAGCACAGAGTAAGAACAAAAACGATGAGCGTGACTGGTTCCAATCCACCTCGCTGGCTCCTACTGTCTCAAAAGTAATGCTCCCCCCCCCCCCCCCCCCGCGTGTAGAAAATGACCCTGGAGGCACGGACGGGGTACGAGAACCATATGAGCCATCAGCCCCTCCCGAGGAACAAGAGTGCCGGCCTAAAGAGCCCCCGCCTCCCCCCCCTTCCCCCCCACTTAGTGAGCCTGTCCCTGGGGCAGAGAGTGAACTGGCAGAGGCACCGACAGTAGTGCCGGGAGAGGTGCCGAGAGTAGCGCCGGGAGCAGCGCCGGGAGAGGTGCCGGGAGAGGTGCCGGGAGAGGTGCCGAGAGTAGCGCCGGGAGAAGCGCCGGGAGAGGTGCCGGGAGAGGTGCCGGGAGAGGTGCCGGGAGAGGTGCCGAGAGTAGCGCCGGGAGCAGCGCCGGGAGAGGTGCCGGGAGTAGCGCCGGGAGAAGCGCCGGGAGAGGCGCCGGGAGAGGTGCCGAGAGCAGCGCCGGGAGAAGCGCCGGGAGCGGCGCTGAGGCGAATGATACCGAGAAAAAAGAAAAAGGTTCTTCTCTACACAAGAGTATTTACAAAGTCAGAGAGGCGAAGGGGCTTCGGAGCAGAGCCCCCGCGGGAGAGTTGCTTCCCATTCGAGCCCAACCCGCCGAGTTACCCCTGGGACGACTCGCAGGGGAATGCCGAGCGGGCAGAGTCGGGCCGGGGTGCAGCGCAGGATGATCAGAGGAGAGTGGGGAGCGCGACCCCGTGTTAGACTGGGCACCATCGGGCATGTGAGGGAAGAAAAATAAAACACGGGAGAGAGTAACAGCGGCTGCGCCGCCGCCGCCGGGGACGGCACGGAGTGAGCCAGACCCCCCCCGCCCCTTCCATCCGCAGCCGCCGCCGCGCAGCCGCTTCCCGCGCCCGGTCGGTGTCTCCGGAGCCCCCCCACACACACCGCGCCGACACCGCCGGCCCCGGCCCTCACGGACCGCTGGGCTCGTCCTTTCCATCCTCAGTCCCTTGCCTCAACGAGTGTAAACACTGGGGTTTTGTGGAAATTCTGAGGGATTTGGGTGGAATTTGATAGAGGAAAAGCGGTGTTTTTGAGCAATTCTGAGGGAAAAAGTAGAGTTTTTGTTTATTTGTGTTCTGGTTTGGCGAGGGGCAGCTTTTGGCTTAGTAACAGGGGGAGCGGGTTGCAGTGAAGACCCGAGAAAGAGTTTGCGGACTCTCCCCCGGCTCCTGGGTTCACACCCACCTCCGGCCCGGCTGGGCCAATCTGGCGCCTCTGCGATCATTATTTAGGGGACGGGAATGTGAAATGCGAGGCAGGAGGTGTAAGAGTGACACGAGATGGAGGCGACCACGCGGACCCTTCAGCCGGAGAAGGAGGAAGGAAGGAGAAGCAACAGAGCAGAGACTCCTCTGCAAGCCGTGGCGAGAATGCAGCTGTGCCCCTGCAGCCTGTGGAGATCCATGGCAGGAGCGAGAGTTCCCAGCAGCTCCGTGTGAGTGAGCCCGGACGGGAGAGGGACTGTGTGGGGAGGGGCCATGGCCCAGGCCGTGCTGGAGAGCCTGCACGCCGCAGAGCAGCCCCACACGAGAGGCAGAGACGAGCTGCAGCCTTTGGAGTCAGTGGGCATCGGAGCAGCCCGTGCGGGGCTGCCATGCGTGTGAGTTACCCCACGGACTCGCAGGGAGGACTGGTGTGGAGTTCACCGGTCCTGAGGAGGGACAAACGGCAGAAGCTATGGAGAACAGACTGACTGAAACCCCCACTGCCTGCCCCCCCGAACCGTTCAGGGGGGGACAAGGTAAAAGCCCCGGGATCAGGGCTCTGAGCCCGGGAAGAGGGGAGGGGTGGCAAGAAGGTGTTCTTCAAAAGGCTGGTTGGACTCTTCATTGATGTATTGCTCCGTGTTGTTTCATTTTGGTTATGTTTTGGGTTTTTGGGGGTATGTTTTAGTTGATGTTGCATTACACTGTTTCTCTGTTTTCTTCCCCAAACCGAGTGGCCTGGTCTGCTTTGTCCTGAACCTTAAGCGGCAATTAAGCTCTCCCTGCCCTTGAGCAATTCTCAGCCACTTGGGTACTCTGGGCTAATCGTGGCCTTTGTTCCCTGATGGGCCTAAACCAGGACAATTTCTGAGAAGAAAAGTGAGGTTTTGTTGGAGTTTTAGGAGAAAAAGTGGGTTTTGGTGCAGTTTTGCAGGGAAAAGTGTAGTTTGGAAGAGTTTTGAGGGGAAAAGTGGGGATGGAGTACATTTCTGAGGGCCAAAATCCGTGGAGTTGTGGGATAAAATGAGGTTTTGGTGCAATTCTGAGGAGAAAAGGTGGGATTTGGGTGGAGTTTTGAGGGAAAAAGTGAGGTTTTGGTAAATTTTTAAGGGGGAAAAAGTGGTGCTTGGGTGGATTTTTTGAAAAAAACAAGTGTTTTGGTGGGGTTTTGAGGGGAAAAGTGGGGTTTTGTGGAAATTCTGAGGGTAAAAGTGGAGTTTGGTGGTGTTTTGAGGGGGAAAATGGGGTTTTGGTGGAGTTTTGAGGGGAAAAAGTGGGGTTTGATGGAGGTTTGAGGGGAAAGATGCAGTTTTGGGGAACTTCTGGGGGAAGAAGCGGGGTTTTGGTGCAGTTTTGAGGGAAATAGTGGTGTTTTGGTGGGGTTCTGAGTGAAAAAGCGAGGTTTTGGAGGTCTTTTCAGAGGAAAAGTGGGTTTTGGGTGCTATTCTGAGGGAAAAAGTGTGATTTTTGGGAACTGCTGGGTAAAAAAGTGCCATCTTGAGGGCAAAAGTGGAGTTTGGGAAGCGTTTTGAGGGGAAAAAGTGGGGTTTGGGTGGATTTTGAATGCAAAAAAGGGGGGAGTTTGTTGGGTTTTGACGGGAAAAGTGAGGTTTGGGGGAGTTCTGAGGGATAAAATGAGGTTTTGGTGCAGTTCTGAGAGGAAAAAAAAGGATTTTGGAGGAGTTTTGAGGCTGTAAAGGGGGGTTTGAGTACATTTCTGAGAAAGAAAAGTGGCACTTGGGTGGTGTTTTGAGGGAAAAAGCAGGGTTTTGGTAAATTTCTGAGAGCAAAAGTGGGGTTTAGGTGGAGTTTGGATGGAAAAAGTGAGATTTTGGAGTAATTCTGAGGGGAAAAGAGGGCCTTTGGGGAAGATGTGAGGAGAAAAGGGGTTTTGTGTGAGTTTTGAAGGACCAAGTGGGGTTTTGGGGGAGTTCTGAGGGATGAAAAGAGGTTTTGGGGTAATTGTGAGGGAAAGCAATTGGGATTTGGGTGTAGTTTTGAGAGGAAAAGTGGGGTTTTGGAGCAATTCTGAGGGGCAAAGTGGGGGTTTGTGTGGAGTTTTGGGAGAAAATATGTGTTTTTGTTGGGGTGTTTAAAGAAAAAATGAGGGTTTTGGGAAATCTTGAGGGGAAAGTGTGAGGTCTGGGTGGAGTTGTGAGAAAAAAAGGAAGGTTTTGGTAACTATCTGAGGTCCAAAGTGGGGATTTGGCTGGAGGTTTGAAGGAACAAGTTGTTTTCTGTTGGGGTTTTGAGGGGAAAAGTGAGGGTTTAGGGGAGTTCTGAGAGATAAAATGAGGTTGGGGGCAATTCTGAAGTCAAGTGAGGTTTGGGTGGCGTTTTGAGTGGAAAAATGGGGTTTTGGGGAACTTACGTGGCAAAAAGTGGGGTTTTAGTAGAGTTTTGAGAAGAAAAGTAGGGCTTGGGGGGGATTCTGAGGGATAAAATAAGGTTTTGGCGCAATTCTGAGAGCGAAAGTGTGGTTTCAGTGGAGTTGTGAGGGATGAAAGGAGGTTTTTGGGCATGTCTGAGGGGAAAAGTGTGGTTTGGGTGGCATTTTCCAGGAAAACAGTTGGGATTTGGGTGGAATTTTATAGAGCAAAAGTGGTGTTTTTGAGCAATTCTGAGGGAAAAAGTAGAGTTTTTGTTTATTTCTGAGAGCAAAGTGAGGTTTTGTTGGAGTTTTAGGAGAAAAAGTGGGTTTTGGTGCAATTTTTCAGGGAAAAGTGTAGTTTGGAAGAGTTTTGAGAGGAAAAGTGGGGATGGAGTACATTTCTGAGGGCCAAAAGCAGTGGAGTTGTGGGATAAAATGAGGTTATGGTGCAATTCTGAGGGGAAAAGGTGGGATTTGGGTGGAGTTTTGAGGGAAAAAGTGAGGTTTTGGTAAATTTTTAAAGGGAAAAGGTGAGGTTTGGGTGGATTTTTGAAAAAAACAAGTGTTTTGGTGGGGTTTTGAGGGGAAAAGTGGGGTTTTGTGGAAATTCTGAGGGTAAAAGTGGAGTTTGGTGGTGCTTTGAGGGGGAAAATGGGGTTTTGGTGGAGTTTTGAGGGGAAAGGTGCAGTTTTGGGGAACTTCTGGGGGAAGAAGCGGTGTTTTGGTGCAGTTTTGAGGGAAACAGAACTCCACCAAAACACCACTGAGTGGAAAAGTGAGGTTTTGGAGGTATTTTCGAGGAAAAGTTGGTTTTGGGTGCTATTCTGAGGGGAAAAAGTGGGATTTTTGGGAACTGCTGGGTAAAAAAGTGCCATCTTGAGGGCAAAAGTGGAGTTTGGGAAGCGTTTTGAGGGGAAAAAGTGGGGTTTGGGGGAATTCTGAGGGATAAAGTGAGGTTTTGGTGCAATTGTGAGAGAAAAACTAGGATTTTGGAGGAGTTTTGAGGCTGTAAAGTGGGGTTTGAGTACATTTCTGAGAAAGAAAAGTGGCATTTGGGTGGAGTTTTGAGGGGAAAAAGTGAGGTTTTGGTAAATTTTTAAAGGGAAAAATTGCAGTTTGTGTGGATTTTTGAAAAAAACAAGTGGGGTTTTGAGGGGAAAAGTGGGGCTTTGGTGCAGTTTTGCAGGCGAAAGCTGGGATTGAGTACATTTGCGAGGGCAAAGAGCGGTGGAGTTGTGGGCTAAAACGGGGTTTTGTTTCAATTCTGAGAGCAAAAGTGTGGGTTTGTGTGGAGTTTGCAAGGAAAAAGTGTGTTTTTGTTGGGGTTTTGAGGGGAAAAGTGAGGGTTTAGGGGAGTTCTGAGAGGTAAAATGAGGTTGGGGGCAATTCTGAAGTCAAGTGAGGTTTGGGTGGCGTTTTGAGTGGGAAAATGGGTTTTTGGGGAACTTAGGTGGCAAAAAGTGGGGTTTTGGTAGAGTTTTGAGAAGAAAAGTAGGGTTTGGGGGGGTTCTGAGGGATAAAATAAGGTTTTGGCGCAATTCTGAGAGCAAAAGTGTGGTTTCAGTGGAGTTGTGAGGGATAAAAGGAGGTTTTTGGGCATGTCTGAGGGGAAAAGTGGGGGTTTTGGTGGTTTTCTGAGGCGGCAAAAGTGGGGTTTTGAGGGTATTTCTGTGGGGAAAAGTGTTTGATTTGGTAGAGTTTTGAGGGGAAAAGTGAGCTTTTGGGGAAATCCTGAGGGGAAAGTGTGAGGTCTGGGTGGAGTTGTGAGAAACAAAGGAAGGTTTTGGTCAATATCTGAGGTCCAAAGTGGGGGTTTGGCTGGAGGTTTGAAGGAACAAGTTGTTTTCTGTTGGGATTTAGAGGGGAAAAGTGAGGGTTTGTGGGAGTTGTGAGGGATAAGATGAGGTGTGGGGGCAAATCTGAGGGGAAAAGTGAGGTTTGGTTGGCATTTTACAGGAAAACAGTTGGGATTTGGGTGGAATTTGATAGAGGAAAAGTGGTGTTTTTGAGCAATTCTGAGGGAAAAAGTAGAGTTTTTGTTTATTTCTGAGAGCAAAAGGGAGGTTTTGTTGGAGTTTTAGGAGAAAAAGTGGGTTTTGGTGCAGCTTTGCAGGGAAAAGTGTAGTTTGGAAGAGTTTTGAGAGGAAAAGTGGGGATGGAGTACATTTCTGAGGGCCAAAAGCAGTGGAGTTGTGGGATCAAATGAGGCTTTGGTGCAATTCTGAGGGGAAAAGGTGGGATTTGGGTGGAGTTTTGAGGGGAAAAGTGGGGTTTGGGTGGATTTGTGGAAAAACAAGTGTTTTGGTGGTGTTTTGAGGGGAAAAGGTGGTGTTTTGGTGGAGTTCTGAATGAAAAAGTGAGGTTTTGGAGGTATTTTCAGAGGAAAAGTGGGTTTTGGGTGCTATTCTGAGGGAAAAAGTGGGATTTTTGGGAACTGCTGGGTAAAAAAGTGCCATCTTGAGGGAAAAAGTGGTGTTTTGGAAGCATTTTGAGGGGGAAAAAGTGGGGTTTGGGGGAGTTGTGAGGGATAAAATGAGGTTTTGGTGCAATTCTGAGAGAGAAAAAAAAGGATTTTGGAGGAGTTTTAATGCAAATTGCCTTTGCATCAGGCCAGTGCAGAGAGCCTCAGGTTCCATCAGAAATCATCTGCTGGTTGTTTCAAGTGCAGAGCACAGAGTCTGGCTAAATGTCCAGCAAGAATTGTAAAGGGAGAATCCCAGGCAACAGATGTGAAAAGGGGGGTGGAAAAGGGAGGGAGAATTCTCAAGTCCAGGTGGGCAAAATGTCAAACCAAACCCAAAGTCAAGTCCCCAGGAGATCAACAGAAACTTGTCACCACTGCAGTGAGAGGGAGACTTTTAAAACACCCGTTGTTTGCTCTTCCAGATGCTGGGTTAGTGAGGAAACACTGGGCTGGAGAAGAGCAGGAAAGAACAGGCAGCTGCGTCATTGAAACACCATCACTCAGTTTTGCTACTACCCAGACAACAGCCAAAGTATGTGCTGTAGAAGATACCACATCTGATGTTTTCCTTTATGTGACAATAAAAGGTGAAAAGGTAAGATATTTTTCTCTCTACAAAGCTCTTTGTGCACTCTGCTATAGAAGTTATAATTTTGTGACAAATTTAAGACCGAAAAGTGTTATTTGCAAGTGAATTTTGTAATTTGCCATATACAGTAGAAGTGCAATCATTAACTTATTAGAAGATTTATTTTCTAAATCTGTTGTTTGTGAACTTTGGAATGAATTCTGTGAGGTGGAAACTTGTGAAGCGCTTTGGAAGGTATTGACAAGCAAATGAAGTCCCCCAAGTACTTCAGATGAACAACTATGTGAATTTACTGTACTCTTGTCTTTCTTTGTGATACACTTAAAGATATTTCAAGAAGGCAATTGCATGGTGTTATGAAAATAAATACAAGTTCATATGTGCATAAGGCTGAATTCCCAAACAGTTGGGAGAAAGGAAGAAAGCTCGTTGCACTTACCAAAGTGCGTAACTCCTGCTAAATCTCTGCTGCAGCTACTGTCAGACTTAAGCAGCTGCCTAGTAGACAAAAATAAATGTGTTTGAAAACTGCTGCCATTTGGAGTATTTTACCAAGACTTTTAACATTAGAGCTGTGCTCTTCACTGTAGACAATAACTTGGATTACATCTTAATTTGAATACCTTCTCTGTTCAGAATCATTTTGAGCAAGCTGAAGAGAATGCAGTGAGTTCAGCAGATTATCAGGAGACCCAAACATCATTAAATCTTGACTCTCTTCCAATGAAAGTTGTTAATCCTGCACTTGATTTGAGGACAGTGCTGCTCCAGCAGAAGGTATCAACAGATCCTGAAACAAGTGGGAACCGTGTGTGTTGGCAGCAATCATTCATGCAGTGCATCATTTGTCTTTACCTGGATATATTGACCTACTGTATCAGTTGGAATCCAACAAGTGGAACAAAAGGTATCCTAACAAACACTGCCTATGTATCAGACTTTACAAAGAGCAATCAAATCAGCAGATGCAGGAATATTCTAAAGCATTTTGTACTTGATAAGACAAAGGGTGAGTTTCAGGGTCATTTGTTGATATGCTGAAAAGCATTAGATACTGTTGAAATAACTTGTAGCATTGATCAGTGATACCTTACTGTTTGATTTGAGTTTAGAGGGATTTCTCTACACAGAGGTAACTTGAATGTTTTCTGTGAGTTGTCTTGTTTAAAACAGACTTGAATCACTATAAATATCCTCTGTCCTTGTTCACTCGGTTCATTTGCATATCTTTATGTAAATACAACTGTCTTTTGGTTGTTCTTTTTGCCATTAGAAAATGAGACAAGCAGAGAAAGAAGTCAGTTGCAACCAACTGTAAAAACACTGGCCTTTCATAGATTCAGATAATCCCAAACGTGTTTCTGCATCTTTTAAAATTGTCTTTCTAGATCTTGCTGTATCTGGTTCTGTTCTTGAAAAGACATGACAAAGCTCAAACACAGGTGACAGTGAAACTACCACATCTGTAAGTGTTAGATTTTCTATTCAAATGTCAGAATGAATTAAGTGAAGCATCTGTAAGGCAGATTAGGAATACTGTAGTCAGCTATCATGTCCTTTCGTGTAACAAATCTGGGACTAACTCTTGATCTAGTTAAAAGAGAGCGTTGTCCTTCAAGTTTGTGGTTCTGGTGGTTTTGGTTTTTTAGATTGCAACGATGGACTTTGAACAGGTTGTGTCTCCTTTTGTGCTCACTTGCTCTAGTGCTGTGAAGATGTGTAGTGGTTCTGTGTGGCCAGCTTTTGGTAGTTGTTGGGGGAATACAGGGGCGGATTCTTCAAAGAAAGAGCTGCCAGAAGCTATAGCTTGAGCTGTGAACGTGAACTAATTCTCCTGTGTGGTTGATGTTCTTGTTGCATGCTTGATTCTTAATGAAGAAAATTCGGTTAGGTAAGAAAACCACCTTGAGCTCAGTAATCTTGTTTTTCTAAAATGTTGCTCTTAAACAGTATTTTACTGCCAGAAAAGGGTTTGTCTTTTCTTGATAGATTGTCCAAACAATCCCAGGATTGCCTTTCAAGGAAAATCCAGCAGTTCACACAGACAGGTATGGTACAGTATGTTACATATTTGAACCAATTGTGTAGTCAGATAATTAGGAGCTGTAGTATGTTTCCAGTTACTCTTCTTAGACAGCTAAAAGGGCAGAGGGTAAGACAAGATGTGTGCACATGGTATTGGGGAAGGAGGCCATTAGAAGCTGCTGATACCTATCCAGACCACAGTAAAAATAGCAATTCTTTCTAAACAGTAGCTTGAAAACAAGGCTGTGATGAGGCAGTACGTTTCTGCACACTCAGCATATTCAGTTGCCTTCTTTTATTCTTAGTGTGATTGATAAAGTTTTCCAGCTGAATGAAATCTGACTGAGTTGACTTGTGCAAGGCTTTTATTATGCTGCAAATCACTTGCTGCATATGTAAACAAGCTGAGGGGTGTTTTTAATTCAAGTTTTAACTGTTGCAAAGATACATTGTTTCATGTTTTTGCAACTTTAAGACACCTTTTTCCTGCAGTCCCATCTGATTTTCTTCTGAAGTTGAGGAACCCACCAATTGTCTTGGTTAAAAAAACCTTTGGGTTATTTTCAGATACCTAAACCTAATAGTAAATTTTACATCCAAAATGGTACTTTTTGATTTCTTCTTTCATATTTGAGGGTTTTTGTTGGCACAGGTAATACATCAGAGATATTTTGTAGGTGAACTGTTTCATGCCATTTTAGAAATATTGGTGATATTTATCGATTACACTTTCCTTTTGCATTTCCATTGAATTTAATATTTGTATATTTCTCAGGCTTCAGCAGTGCTTAAATTCTGATCCTTTGAACACACATAGAACTGAAAATGAGCAACAGGTAATTCCAGGATATAACTTCCATTTAACCTCTGCAACCGTGTGTCATATATGTGGAGGTGTGGGTAGTGTTGAGGCTACAAGAGTGGTCATTGTGGAGGGACTCTGTGGAGGGACACCAGGGACTGAATCCAGCCACATCAGCAACAAGACCAGACCAAAGGTCAGCAAGCCAGCAAAGTTGATGGTGCCTCTGTGAAAATATGAAGGGCAAAAAAAAATGCAGGGGAAGAGACAAAAAGAAAAAAAGCAAGAAACATAGGCAATGGCCAAGTCAGGGGACAGTAGGAGTCTCAGCACTGTTCTGTGTGACGTGTGTGTGAGTTGTACTTCATTTGTGTTTACATTTCTTTGGCTAATTCTTCTCAAAAAAACAGTTTTTAAGTTGGATGTAAGCTCAAACCCATTTACTAAGTATTGCCTTTGTCATCTATTTCATATGGTTCATAGCTTTCATAAGTATCATACCTTAACTTTCAGATACTAAATATGACAGTAGCTAATTTTGATTGAGGAATGTGTAGGAGGTTGTTCATATGGTTGAGTAAATTATGCTTCAGAGAGACTGTAGAATTGTACAGTTTCATCTGATCTATCAACCACTGCTACAAATGATGGCATTTGAATGAGATGTAAGAATTTAACTCCTCATCCCAGAAGAACTCTTATCATATTGTGTGTTAAGGAAATGTATTATACAGTGGGTCAAAGGCTTTTAAATTGCTCAGTGCTTTGTGTTGCCTTGTTGGTGTTTCAAGCACACGATTTTCAGGTAGAACTCTTTATTTCTCTTTCTGTAGGAACTTGGAAAAAAAGATTAGGCCCTAACTCCACTGAATCTTACTGTTGGCCACCAAAAGCTCAAGGATGTGATGTAGTTGCCATCTCATGTCAGGGAAATAATCCTTTCTTGTATATTCCACCAATTCTTACACTTTTGCAGTCGAGCAGTTGCTACAAACCTTGAGAAACAGGAGTGGAGGATGTATATATTAGAGTACTGCAGGCTTTGTGTTCTAAGGTGCAAATGTCAATGAATGATCCAGAAGGTAGTGCATGTTGAGAATGGGTGCATCTGATGGAATCTTAGAGTATCTTCATGATGCTTCCCAGGTTATTTAGGCCATCTGCTTAGACATTGACAGAGATGGACTGCATGAGTGTGGCAGTCTGTAACTTATTTATCAAGTAATATCTAACAAGTGGTTAATGTCATATCACTTGGATACTCGATGAAGCTTGATTTTTCAGGGGCTGTTACATAGTGAAATGGAAATGTCTGGTTTGATTTTTAAAACATTGTCATTCATTTTCTAATGCATTAGATCACAGAAACATAGACTTACTGAGGCTGTAAGGGACCACTGAAAATGGCTCACACAGCTCCGAGTAAGACAAGATGTTTCTGCCTCTATGTAACTTTTGGACCTTTCACCGTGTGTTGCTGCACATCCATTTGTCTCCAGCTTGGTGCACGGTTCCTCGGGCCTGTACCATCTGCATTTAAGAGGTGATATGGTGTTAAAAGCTTCTGTTTGAAGCATTGAAAGGCCTGTTTTGCAGATTTTAGTTTTGCCCTAAATTCTGAAACAGTACAATGACTAAGATTCTAAACAGTTGTCTCATGCTATACTGTAACTCTTTTGTACATGCACACCTAGCCACTAGCACTTATCTTGTGTCCTGGGTGGAAGAAGGCACAACTTGTTTTTGAGCTACTGAAAACATACCAGAGATGCTCCAGACAGCTTCATCCAATGTTGTTAATGCTTGGGCAGAACAAAGAAGCAGCTAAAAGTGTGAAAATCCGAGGAAGTAAGAATACTTCTGTCGTCTGAATGACACTTGAATGCAATGTAGGCTGTCTTAATTGCATAAAACTGTAAGAAATGAAGATACAATATTGGCATTATTTTGTTGTTAAAACCAAACTACTAAAGGCTATGCTTGAATATGTTTAGATATTTACCTTCTGTCGATCTGGTTCTACCATGGTCTTGTTGGGAAATGAAATGACATCCTGCTCTGTAAAGCTGTTAACAAAGGCTTTTCAGTGTTTCAGAAACACAGTTTTACGTACTCAGATCTTAAAGACACACAGGGGTAAAGAAATAGAAGCGAACTAAAATGACTGTTGACTAGAAGTCAGAACATGGAGTTATATGGTCCCTATTTAAAAAAAAACAAAACAAAAACCCCAACCAAAAATCCAAACACACACAAATATCCAAACAAAAATACCTTACCACCAAAACCAACCAAAAAAACCTTCCCATAACTTCAAGATGATGCATCTGAAATGCAGTTGAGACATTTTGATAAAACTAGTGTGTCATGTGGAATGTAAATTAATGTTAACAGTTGTCCTTTACCGACTTGTAGGCGAGGTAATAGTGCCTGCACCATATTGCCTCCTGAGACTGTCTGAACGTCACACGCTGTTTCGTAATCTTTGCCATCTTGTTCTTGATGAGGTTGAGGTGCTGTTCTCTGATGCTCCTGAACAGGTAAATAGCTTACATGTTCAGATGGGAAAATACTATTCAATTGTGCAAGTGTTTTGAAAGCAAGTGTCACCCACTGAAAACAAACACCTTCCTGAACCCCAGTGGTAGAGTTGAAAGGAAAATGAAGTTTGAAAACCTCACATTTGTATACTTCTGGCAGAATGAAGTATTGGAGAAGTGGAGTTGTACTCAGTCAAAGCAGACTTTACCTTGTTTTTTTCTTTAATCAGTGAGCCCTGTCTTGCCCTGGTCTAAGCTACTGCTCCATTATGCTGTTGTCTTTTGCTGTGGATGGTTTCCAAAGCAGATGACTTTTGTTTTTGTTTCATTTGGTAGCGGTGGTTTCAGTGTAGGGGTCTTTAATGTGCTTTAAGGTCTTGTCTGTAAGAAACTTCATTTTTCCTCTTAGCAGCACTGTTTAAACAGTAGAATGAAAGGCAGAAGTGAATGATCAAATAGTCTTGGAAGCATTTTCTTGGATTCTTGGGTCCTAATGACAGTGCAGATAGAAGAAGGAGCTGATCACAGTCTTCTAAGAGGAACAGCATCAAGTTCCATGTTGACAAGGATGTATCAGTATCAGATTTTTTTTAAATCATTAACCTTCTAATATTATCTGTTAAAAAATTGGTGATAAGACTAAAGGGCTGTGCTTCTAGCTGTGATAAGCTAGAGAAATTCCTTAGTGGAAATAGGTTTCCCAATTTGCTGTATGTGAAGCTGTTAAATGTGCCTTTGTAGCAGCAAATATCAAGTTATAAATTAGATGGTATGTCTTCTTTATCCAGTGGACTATTGCTGTTTTCTCTTCAGACTGTTCTTTCTGTTCTGGTATTGGACTTCCTGAGATGGAGTGTGGATATAACATTACAATTGTGGGAGAGGTAGTTCTCAGTTTCTCAAAAACATCTGTCTTGAATAGGAAAAACAAAGATGCTCTTTCAGCGGGAAATGGTCATTTGAAAATGTTTGAGCTATTTGATAAAAATCTGATTGTAGCTCTTCTAAAGTATTGTTACAGAAAGGGTATGTTATTGCAGCTTGTCCTGGTTTAGGCCCATCAGGGAACAAAGACCACGATTAGGGGGAGCGGGTTGCAGTGAAGACCTGAGAAAGAGTTTGCGGACTCTCCCCCGGCTCCTGGGTTCACACCCACCTCCGGCCCGGCTGGGCCAATCTGGCGCCTCTGCCAGCACTATTTAGGGGACGGGAATTTGGAATGCGAGGCAGGAGGTGTAAGAGTGACACGAGATGGAGGCGACCACGCGGACCCTTCAGCCAGAGAAGGAGGAAGGAAGGAGAAGCAACAGAGCAGAGACTCCTCTGCAAGCCGTGGCGAGAATGCAGCTGTGCCCCTGCAGCCTATGGAGATCCATGGCAGGAGCGAGAGTTCCCAGCAGCTCCGTGTGAGTGAGCCCGGACGGGAGAGGGACTGTGTGGGGAGGGGCCATGGCCCAGGCCGTGCTGGAGAGCCTGCACACCGCAGAGCAGCCCCACACGAGAGGCAGAGACGAGCTGCAGCCTTTGGAGTCAGTGGGCATCGGAGCAGCCCGTGCAGGGCTGCCATGCGTGTGAGTTACCCCACGGACTCGCAGGGAGGACTGGTGTGGAGTTCACCGGTCCTGAGGAGGGGCAAACGGCAGAAGCTATCGGGAACAGACTGACTGAAACCCCCACTGCCTGCCCCCCCGAACCGTTCAGTGGGGGACAAGGTAAAAACCCCGGGATCAGGGCTCTGAGCCCGGGAAGAGGGGAGGGGTGGCAAGAAGGTGTTCTTCAAAAGGCTGGTTGGACTCTTCATTGATGTATTGCTCTGTGTTGTTTCATTTTGGTTATGTTTTGGGTTTTTGGGGGTATGTTTTAGTTGACGTTGCATTACACTGTTTCTCTGTTTTCTTCCCCAAACCCAGTGGCCTGGTCTGCTTTGTCCTGAACCTTAAGCGGCAATTAAGCTCTCCCTACCCTTGAGCAATTCTCAGCCACTTCAGTACTAATCAGGCTAATCATGGTCTTTGTTCCCTAATGGGCCTAAACCAGGACAATTTCTGAGAAGAAAAGTCAGGTTTTGTTGGAGTTTTAGGAGAAAAAGTGGGTTTTGGTGCAGTTTTGCAGGGAAAAGTGTAGTTTGGAAGAGTTTTGAGAGGAAAAGTGGGGATGGAGTACATTTCTGAGGGCCAAAAGCAGTGGAGTTGTGGGATCAAATGAGGTTTTGGTGCAATTCTGAGGAGAAAAGGTGGGATTTGGGTGGAGTTTTGAGGGAAAAAGTGGGGTTTTGGTAAATTTTTAAAGGGAAAAAGTGGGGTTTGTGTGGATTTTTGAAAAAACAAGTGTATTGATGGGGTTTTGAGGGGAAAAGTGGGGTTTTGTGGAAATTCTGAGGGTAAAAGTGCAGTTTGGGTGGAGTTTTGAGGGGGAAAATGGGGTTTTGGTGGAGTTTTGAGGGGGAAAAAGTGGGGTTTGGTAGAGTCTTGAGGGGAAAGGTGCAGTTTTGGGGAACTTCTGGGGGAAGAAGCGGGGTTTTGGTGCAGTTTTGAGGGAAACAGTGGTGTTTTGGTGGAGTTCTGAGTGAAAAAGTGAGGTTTTGGAGGTGTTTTCCGAGGAAAAGTTGGTTTTGGGTGCTATTCTGAGGGAAAAAGTGTGATTTTTGGGAACTGCTGGGTAAAAAAGTGCCATCTTGAGGGGAAAAAGTGGAGTTTTGGAAGCGTTTTGAGGGGAAAAAGTGGGGTTTGGGGGAGTTGTGAGGGATAAAATGAGGTTTTGGTGCAATTCTGAGAGAAAAACAAGGATTTTGGAGGAGTTTTAATGCAAATTGCCTTTGCATCAGGCCAGTGCAGAAAGCCTCAAGTTCCATCAGAAATCATCTGCTGGTTGTTTCAAGTGCAGAGCACAGAGTCTGGCTAAATGTCCAGTAAGAATTGTAAAGGGAGAATCCCAGGCAACAAATGTGAAAAGGCTGAATGTGCATAAGGCTGAATTCCCAAACAGTTGGGAGAAAGACGGTGTGGTAGTTTGAGCCTGGCTGGATGCCAGGTGCCCACCACACCATTCTGTCCCCCACCTCCTCAGCAAGCCAGGGAAGGGGAGAAAATAAGATGGGAGTCTCGTGGGTTGAGATAAAAGCAGTTTAATAAAGAAGCAGCAAAGCCGCGCGCGGGAAGCAAAGCAGAAGCAGATAAGCTGTTACTCTCCACTTCCCATCAGCAGCGATGTCCAGCCACCTCCCGAGAAGCAGGGCTGCGGTACGCGTAGCGGTTGCTTTGGGAAGGCCAGAAATGAATCTCGCCTCCCCTTCCTGCTCCTCTCCCCCAGTTTATAATACTGAGCTGACATCATATGGTATGGAATATCTCCTTGGTCAGCCTGGGTCAGCTGTCCTGGCCATAGTCCCTCCCAAGATCATGCCCACCCACAGCTATTGGTGAAGGTGGGGGAAGGAATGCTGGAGGGACAGCCCTGATGCTGTGCGAGCGGTAGTCATAATATTGATATCAACAGTAAGCACAGCACTGCAGGAGCTGCTGTGGAAAATCAGTACCGTCCAGGACCCACTACAGTCTCCACCCCTTATTCCATACCATTTATGTCATGCTCAGACAAACCATCTTAACAATCCATATACATTCTTATATACTCTCATTAACCAGTACCCCCACTCTTCAACAGACAAACATCATTCTTGTATTCCCTCTTGCATCTTGCATCCAACAAACAAACAACATTCTTATATCTTTCATCCTCTGTAGATGTTCACTGGAGCAGGCCATAACTTCTGTCTCATCCATCAAGATGGATATCCAAGCCAGGGGAAACAGTATGTTCAGTGTTGGGCACCAGCACCAGCTTGGTTTGTCCACTTGTCCGGTTTTTCTTGCAAAGTTCATCTACAACAGATAACTCACATAATAGGTTATTTTTCCCCCAAGGTTAAGTCTCCTTGAGGTACACATCGAGTTTCCCCATCCTTTCTCATCACCCACCAAGTACAGCCAGGCCCTTGAGCAAAGACAATCCCACGAATGGGTTTGCCTTTTCCCATGGGAGGTGCAACCCATACTGCCTTCCCCAGCCATTTCCCTGGGTGCACTACGGGGACCTTGTCTCCTCCCACAGTATGTAGTGGTTTTGTTTGGGCAGGACCAGGACGGTGAGTTGAACCTCTGCTATTGACCAGCCAAGTGGCTTCTGCTGAATTTTTATCCCACTGCTTCCATGCCCCATTGCCCAGTGCTCTCAACATGGTCTTAAGAGCTTCCATCTTTGTCAGCTTCACTGCTGGACACCACTGCTAGGGTCCGGTCCAGAGATGGCGGGCGTTCTTCACCGGCAGGGGACTGCTCTGCGATCGCACCCAAAACGTCTGAGACATCAGGGCTCTGCTCAGGAGGATCTTCTCCAGCCCCAGCATGAGCAGCGGCCAGATCTCCGCGTCGGCGCAGAGCGGCCACCGGCGGCGCTGAGAGCCGAAACGACGATCTGACGGAGGCGCGACCGTGGCGGCCGTAGCGGTGTGTGTATCCGAGGGCAACGCTGAGGCGGTCGTCGGCTGAGGTTGCGGAGCGAGGTCGGCGTCGGAGCCGCAGCTGTCCAGTGGCAGCACTAGGAGTGTCATAAAGTGCGGTGGCGGTGGCGAGCGGGCTGCGGCTGCGGGCGAGCGGGCTGCGGCTGCGGGCGCCCGCGACGGGTTGCGCCGACGTGCAGCAAGCCGCCCCTTCGGCGCCCCCGTGCCAGCCCGACCGTCCGCCCGCTTCCTCCGGCACTGCCGGCTCCTCGTCTGGCAGCCGCTCCGAGGTGGTCGCCGCTGTTCCATCCCCGGCCGTGGCTTCCTCCTGCTTCGCGGAGTGGGTGGCCGCCGCCTTGACCCGCCGCGCCTCGGCGGGCGCCGTCGGGGTGTCTGCCGCGATCCGCATCAGGCTCACTATCAGCGGCTTCGGCGGGAGCTAGCTCCGGTACTGCTGGCCAGGCAGCAAGCCCTAGAGAAACCGGCCGGCCGACCAGCCAACTCGCTCGCCCTCCCTCCCGGCCGCGGCCTCCGCCCTACCCCGACAGAAGCCTCCAGTTGATGAATCAACTCACGGATGGGAGTCAGGGAATGTCGGTTCGTGCGATATTGCCTCCGGTGCACTGTCCTGGTAGCAATTGGTACCTGTTGCTCTTGAACTTGCAGCAATCCCACAACAAAAGGGTCTTCTGAGAGGCCAGGTAAATTAGAGAGTTGTTTGATTTTCTCTGTATCTACAGTGGCTATACCAAAAGCCCATCGATACCCCTTGGGGTCTTTGAAGTACCCTCTCCTGAGGTAATCTATGCCAAGAATACAAGGGGCCTCTGGACCAGTCACAATGGGGTGTTTTTTCCATTTGTCCCCTGTTAAGCTCACTTCAGCCTCTAATACAGATAATTCTTCACATCCCCCTGTCACTCCAGAGATCCAGACAGAATCTGTGCCTCTAGACCTTGATGGCATCAATGTACACTGTGCCCCTGTGTCTACTAAGGCTTTATACCTTTGTGGGTTTGATGTGCCAGGCCATTGAACCCACACAGTCCAGTAGATTCGGTCATCCCTTTCCTCCTCCTGGCTGGAGGCAGGGACCCTCTATTTCTGTTCTTCATCAGAGTATTCGCTATCTGATCCTTGCAATTGCAGACCTGAAGTCTCCTCATTGGCATCGAAGGAAGTAGTTGCAGTTCTTCTATGTCTGGGAGATTGTTGATGGTCCTCTTTTGTTTTGGCAGCCACTCTGCTGACAGCCCTCTTGGGAGGTCCTTTTCTAACAGCTGTCTTCCCCCTTAGTTCACGTACACGCGCTTCCAGCTTAAAAGTGGGTTCACCATCCCACTTCCTCATATCCTCTCCTTGGCCACGCAAAAAGAGCCAGAGTTCATTTCGCGGTGTACTCCTGCGTCTGGGACTTCCTTTTGCCCTGGTCGGGACAGTGGATGACTGAATTCTTGAGGCAGATCTGACAGTCAGGCCATCATCCCACACTGATGAGGAGGTGCAGAGGCTCTCTTCATAGTTCTGTAAATGTCCATGTTTTGGGGCTTTTGTTTAAGACTATCTGAGGTAGTGCACTGTGCTTATGGAGTGTGAAACTTCTTCAGTGGTACTTCAATGAGAAACTTCAACACTGACAAATCATCAAAAATCACATGTATAAGAAAATATTGATGTGAGATTTTGATTGTGATGGGTTTTAATTTTGCTTCTGGAAGCTGTCACAAAAATTCACACCCTTTGTGAGAGTTGTATATTGTACATTATAAGTTTAACAGAAGATTTAGGATTTACCAATGTTCTTTGGCATATAACAATGCTTCGTGCTTCTTAAAAGAAGAAACACACAGTAAAGCATGTCTAGATTACATGAATTACCAGCCCTCTGGTTTGTATCCACCTTTAGGTTGTACAGCCTTGTATGGACAGTGAAAGAACCGCTGTGTTACTCAAAATACTGGCTTTTACCCGCAGTAATCTTCAGAAGGTGCCGACATTCACTAATTCAGGAGATGAGGCAGAATTGTTCATCGGGTGAGCATCATTTTACACAGGTAAGTGGCGTTTTTAATTATTAAGATATAACAAACTAAAATATCTTGACTTCTAAGGATAAAGGAGGTTTGTGAATTTGTAATTTAACTACTTCTGCTAAAAATAGCCCAAACCCTGCCCAAACAGTTTTGATAGAATCCTGTTACATTCAGACTGCCATTTTTAGTAGTTAAATAGTCATGAAACCTTCCTGGTTACTGGTTTGACTTTACTATAGTGGTTCTTCACATCTCAGTAACAATTTGTATGTCAAAACTCCCTTCACTTGGCTTTTCAGTCCCTACTTTACTAGATAGTCTTCCTGTACAGCAGTACTGTAGAGTCTGTCTCATCTCCACCTTGGATAATGATTGCTGAGGGCAGGTGTGTAGACACTGGTGCTTCCTTTCAAGGTTAGTACTTGGATCTGAGAACTGCTGGGTGCTTTCCTTTTTGGATGAGCTACTTACACTTTCTTCCTGTCCTGTCCTTTGCTAGAATTCAGGTGCGCTCAAGTCATGCAATCAATGGGTGTTCCCCATTCCCAAAAATCATAGGTTGTGAGAATAGACAATAAAAACTGGGTGGATTCCTTGGTGTCACTCCATTTCTGCCTAATAAATAAGCTTTTGTTGGCAGCTGGTAGTTGAAACTCGTTGATAACCTATAGATACAGTTTGAGTGCTTGAAACCTGGACAGATTTCATAATACTCCTGTTATAAACTTGTACTTCCCTTTTGTGCACTCAAGACAGCAGTTGTGGCCTCTTTCCTCATCTAGTTCTGCTTCTGCTGACTGCAGAGCCTGGATATATGTCTTACAAATCAGTTGTCAATTGGATAAGTCTTCACTGTCTCTTTTGTTTAGAACTCGGTATCATGTTGCTTTCCTTTAAGAATCTCTAGTTGCACTGTGAGAGTTTTAGGGTTTTAGTAAGTGGAAATTACCTTTCTGGTCTTCTCTTCTGTCTGGCCTCATACACTCAGCTGTATCTCAGTACTTGTGCCTAGCATGAGCCTTTGGATGAAATGCACCCAGCATTTTGTGAATTGGTGTTCTTGGTAGCTTATGTCAAGCATTTTCCGTGCAAAAAGAGGGAAGGCGTCACGCTTCCCCAGTCAGTTCTTGTAAATCTCATTGTAAGGTTGGAGAACACTTAAAATTAAGCTTGGATGATGTGAAATGCCTTAGTGGTTAGTAGCTTGACAGGTAATACTGTAGTTCACTAGTGTTCATTTAAGTGGAATACCACCAAGACCTAATAGATCTTGCTCTATAAACCTCTGTCCAGTCTGGACTGGGCTATGGACAGTTACCATTCATAAGGATTCATTCATTCAGGATTATTCCTAATCTTTGGAGTAATAAGAGGTCATCATCTTCTGAAATGCATGTGTACAGCAGTATCTGTCATCTCTTTAGGCTGGAAAGAGGTAGGTCACCTTCAACATGAAAACGTCTCATTAACTTAAGAAACCATCAGTTGTCTTTATAACGTATTTTATGCTTTCAGATTCTGCCTCTCCACGTTGTAAATGCAACAAACTACTTTGGTCGAAGAGTAGATCAGCAGAAGGACCAATATACAATTCTTGCTGAAGGAATTAATGGGTATTTTAAGGAACCTGGTAATAAGATTGCTGTTAAAAATGTGGAGAAGCTGGCATTTCATGGTTTATGTCAGAAAACAGTTGTTCACAGGTAAAAATGTGGATTTGTTTTGGTTTAAATTATTCATGTGCTCTTTTTAATACAAAGTAATTGAGAACTTTTACTGCTAAGTTAAAGTTAACCCACCATCAAAAGTAGCAAAAAAATCTCTGCTGTACAAATTGTTCTTTAAAAAGCTCTGCCATGCTGCCTGTACTGAAGGGAAGCCAGAATGGCTCCACATACACACCACTGAACATTGTGCTGTGAAAGTTTAATCTTTTTTAGACACAAGTAGGTGAAGAAACTTTACAACTATAATAATTCTTTGTTTCCTCTCCAACTCTGAAGGGCTCAGGTGCTAGATATTTCCCCAAAAGAGAAGGAAAATATGTTCTGTAGTGTCAAAATTAACTATATAGATGAAGGCAGAACATGTCAAGTCCAAAGTTACCAGGTGCTTCACTCACCTGCCAAGTTTCAGTGTCTGCCACCTCAGGCTGGGGACTTTGTAGAGTGACACCCATTGGTAATGAACTGGAGTGGAACCCAAAGGTAATATTTATCAGATTTCCAATGGTATGTTCTTTTATTTCTCTTTGTGTGTTATTTTCTGTAAGAAAGCAGTAATGGACTGCAAACTTAGTTTTCAAATTTAACTCCTCATTAGTATTGACAAGAAATATCTACTATTGGCCAGATTCTGAGAAGTCAGCTTTCTTGGTTTGTTTTCCTGCAAAATCAAGTGAGATTTATGCGATTTTTTTTCTTCAATTCTTCTGAATTCAGTATCTTCTTCCAGAAAACGTTATTGCTGCTTTTGCATCTGTGGGGATTCAACGGGGGAAGGGTAGCCTCTGTAAATGAAACTGTGTTTGAGTACTGTCCCATTCAGGAAGCTCCTTCCTTAATGAGTAACAAAATCTGGTTTTATTTGTTTAATACTGGTGTCATGTTTAAGCTTGGAAGATTTGTTTCATTGCAGTTATTGTAAAGTTATGTTGGAATTCACCTCAAGTGCAGTGACTTTTTTTGCTTAGGTAACTAATTCTATTCATCAAACAGTTAAAGGAGAACTACACAAAGCGAAAGTAGTACTGACCTTGGGAAACACAACTGGGACTGACCCAATGGGAGGTATAGAATTGCAGCATTACAAAATATTTGTATCTAAACTCCTTTACCAAGAGCACCTGTTCTTTTCTTTGCTTCTGTGCGTTCCAAGTTCAATTTGATTCCACACGGTATTCAGGTAATACTGTTGGATAATTTACTGTGGTGGTGTCTGACCCCTGGAACAGGTTTCTCAGAGATAGTAGAGTCTCTGTCCTTGGAAATAAGCAGAAGCAACCAGCATGTGGTCCTGGGTACATGATTCTAGGTGTCCCTGCTTGAGCAGGGAGTTTGGATGAAATTATCTCCAGAGGGCCATTCCAGCCACAGCCATTCTGTGGTAAACTGAGATAACTTCTCATGGCAATAATCTCAGGCATGGGATGAAATTGTTTTAATTATTGGTTTTCTCAGAGCCAACTCTTCAGGTTTTCCTGAAAAGAAAATATTAGTCAGTGCCATGTTTGTATTGTTCTGTCAGTTCCCTGGCCTGTAATAAAGGCACTGGCAAATATTCTTCTGGGTAAGACTGACTAGAAGGTAACAGCCCTCCATGCAGTGAGTGTTTCCTCTCAGCATTCTCCTATTCTCCCAAAACATTGTTGGTAGGAGATTGACTTAGAGATGAGTTTTGCTTAAAGAGTTGGTTATTTTTTAATTGTCTGGACAAGTTCATCAGAAAGGCCACCCCTCCATCTCAGGATCTTGACGTGCCTCTTGTGGCTGCTTGGTCCTGTCCAAGAGTACAGTTAGTTAGTGTTTTGGAATGTGTGATGCTGCTTTCCATCTGAGCATTCAGTCAATTTCAGATGAAAAATACAGTGGAAACGGGGAATTACTGGAAGTAATTCTCTTTAGCAGCTTCCTTTCCTATATGGCACATCTCAGCCTTTTTCTGATTGCTATGCTATTGTTTAGAGTTTTTCTAACTGTGTCCCCCCAGCAGTTTTCTTCTTCTATTTTGGTCTAGGAAGTTATTCTGTGTGGTGTGTATTTCAGCTGTAACTTGTGTAATCAGGGCTCAGATTGTTTACTTGGTTGCTCTCTTGGTTGTGTTCCATGGAGTTAACTACGAGTTCCTTATGACACTATTATGATGAAAAAGATGGCAATATCTGGAGAAGAATTAAACATGGGAACGTGCCTGTTGGGACATTGGGAGAAAACCAATTACTTCCAGGTATCAATAAATGGGTACATGTTTACAGTTTCACTTAGAGCAGCTTAGAGTTAGAGAGAGAATACTGATGAGTTGTGGTTTCAACTTGGTGTGTTTTGTCGTCCAAGGTCCGGGTTACCAGGCTTCCAGACTTGAAGATGTCAGTTAACGAATACGACGTTCAATCTGAGGTTTTGCCTACAGGTCTGGGAACTGACAATGCAGAACATAGAACACAACTTCAGAAGCTGTGCAGCCACATGAACATATTGGACATGCAGCAAACTTGGAGCCCTTGTAAGAGTTGACAAGGTCTTTTGAGCATACACTTTATGAAAAAAGAATGCTACAATTAAGGAGATGTTTTCATGATTGATATTACTGACTGTGTGTTTCGTTTGAACACAGAAACAATAGTGTTTGTAATATGTCTGCATTCCTGTGACTGTCTGTAGTGGGTCTGGGATGGTAGTGATTTTCCACAGCAGCTCCTGCGGTGCTGTGCTTACTGTTGATATCAATATTATGACTACCGCTCGCACAGCATCAGGGCTGTCCCTCCAGCATTCCTTCCCCCACCTTCACCAATAGCTGTGGGTGGGCATGATCTTGGGAGGGACTATGGCCAGGACAGCTGACCCAGGCTGACCAAGGAGATATTCCATACCATATGACATCAGCTCAGGAATATAAACTGGGGGAGAGGAGCAGGAAGGGGAGGCGAGATGCATTTCTGGCCTTCCCAAAGCAACCGCTACGCGTACCGCAGCCCTGCTTCTCGGGAGGTGGCCGGACATCGCTGCTGATGGGAAGTGGAGAGGAACAGCTTTATCTGCTTCTGCTTTGCTTCCCGCGCGCGGCTTTGCTGCTTCTTTATTAAACTGCTTTTATCTCAACCCACGAGACTCCCATCTTATTTTCTCCCCTTCCCTGGCTTGCTGAGGAGGTGGGGGACAGAGTGGTGTGGTGGGCACCTGGCATCCAGCCAGGCTCAAACTACCACACCTACTTACCACTGTAGTTGGGGTCTGTGTACCTGCTTTCTTGTAGTGTCCACACGCAGTGGCATAACTTCTACTGGCAGCCTGTGTGTTTTCAATGGGAACTGAGCAGCCCAAGTGCATGGGATTGGAGATAAGTCCCACAGGAAAGCAGCTGCAAATGTGACACAGTGCAAGATGATAGACTACAATGGGATCTACTTACCACTATAGGTGGAGTCTGCCTTCCTGCTTTCTTGTAGCTCCCATACGCAGTGGTAGAGCTTAACCGACAACATGTGTTATTTCAATGGGAGCTGAGGAGTCCCAGTGAGTGGGAATGGAGATAGCTCCCTCAGGAAAGCAGCTGCAAATGTGACACAGTGCTGGCTGATACACTGCATGGGGACATCACAGCACACGTGGGCACTGCAATGGGGTTCAGTGACATTGCCACACATGTGGCAATTGCAGAGAGACTGTGTGACATCACAGCAGACGTGGGCATGGCAAAAGTGCTCTATAACATCACATCACCTCTGGACACTCTAACAGTGCTCTGTGACATCACAACACAGGTGCGCACTGCAACAGGAGTGTGTAATACAACAGACCATCTGGGCTTTGCAGCGGCACTGTGTGACATGACAGCACTTGTGGGCACTGTAGCAGTGCTCTAAGACTTCACATCATATCTGGGCACTGAAACGGGTTTCTGTGGCATCACAGCAGACGTTGTCACTGCAACAGTCTCTGTGACATCACAACTAGGTACTGCAACATGGCTGTGTGACACTGCAGGAGATGTGGACATTGCAGAGGTTGTGCTGTGTGTATTGCATCACAGCACATCTGGGCACCACTACACTGCTCTGTGACATCATTGCTTATCTAGGCACTGGAATGGGGCTCTGTGACATCACATCACATCCGGCCACTGCGGCAGTATTCTGTGATGTCACATCACCTTTGGGCACAGCAACAGTGCTGTGTGACATCACAGGACGTCTGGGCACTGTAGCAGTGCTCTAAGGCTTCACATAATATCTGGGCACTGAAACAGGACTCTCTGACATCACAGCACATCCGGGCACTGCAACAGTGCTCTATAACATCTTATCTCAACTGCACACTGCTACAGTGCTCTGTGACATTACAAGACATCTGAGCACTCGATCACTGCTGTGATATATAACAGCATCACTAGGCACTGGCACGGTGCTCTGTGACATCACAGCACATCTGGGAAAGGCAGCAGTGCTCTGTGACATCACAGAACATGTGCACAGTGCAACAGGACTGTGTAACACAACAGCACATCTGGGCTTTGCAGCAGGGCTGTGTGACCTTACAGCACATCTGGCCACTCCAATAGTGCTCTGTGACATCACAGGACGTCTGGGCACCGGACACACACTGCTCTGAGACTTCACATAGTATCTGGGCACTGAAAGGAGACTCTGTCATCACAGCAGACGTGGGCACTGCAACAGTGCTCTGAAACATCCTATCACAAGAGGACATCGCTAGGGTGCCTGTGAGATCACAGCACAAGTGGGAACTGCAGTGGTTCTCTGTGACATCACAGCACATCTGGGCACTGCAACAGTGCTCTGTGACATCATAGCACATCTGGGCCCTGCAACAGGGCCGTGTGACATCACAGCACATCTGGGCATGACAAGGGGGTGTGTGAAATCAGAGAACATCTAGGCACTACAACAGGACTGTGTGGCATAGCAGTACATGTGGGCATTGCAGAGGATGTGCGGTGTGTGTCGCATCACAGCACATCTGGGCAGTGCTACACTGCTCCGTGACATCATAGCATATCTAGGCACTGGAACGGGGCTGTAGGACATCACAGAAAATCTGGGCACTGCAACAAGAGTGTTTGACATCACATCACATCCAGACACTGCCGTGGGGTTCTGCGACGTCCTAGTACTAGGCAGTGCAACAGTGCTCTGTGACATCACAGCACATCTGGGAAAGGCAACAGTACTCTGTGACATCATAAGACGTGTGCACTGCAATAGGACTATGTAACGCGACAACACATCTGGGCTTTGCAGCAGGGCTGTGTGATATGACAGCACATCTGGGCACTGCAATAGTGCTCTGTGACATCACAGCACATCTGGACACTGGACACACAGTGCTCTGAGATTTCACACAATATCTGGGCACTGAAATGAGACTCTGTGACATCACAGCAGACGTGGGCATGGCAACAGTTCTCTATAACATCACATCATCTCTGGATGCCGCAACAGTGCTCCGTGACATCACAGCACATCTGGGTACTGCATCTAGACTGTGTGACATCATAGAATCCTAGAGTGGTAGGGGTTGGAAGGGACCATTAGAGATCATCTAGAGCAACCCCCTCCCCCAGAATTCAGTTCACCTAGATCAGGTCGCACAAGAAAGTGTCCAGGCTTGTGCTGAAATCCTCCAAGGAAGGAGACTCCACAAGCCCTCTGGGCAGCCTGTTCTGCAGGGTTTCTTTTTCTTTGTGCAGGGGTTCTTCTTTGTTGCGTGAAACGGGAGTGACCAGACGCCAATCTGATGTGCATCAGCTCCAATTTATTGTCACATCATCATCACTTCTATACCTTTTCCAAATGCTTTGTACGTGCCACAATTCATGGCGAATAGTTAATACTAAGCATCACGCACTATGCATAAGGCCTCAAAGTTTCATTTTGGTAACAACTTAAACACCAACCTCACTGTGTTTAAACACCATCCTTATTGTGCATAAAACATCAGCCTTATTGTGTCTAAAATATCACCCCATCTGTTCGGCCTTCAGTTAGTTTTCTCTCACACTATGGTTATGCTTACCTTACGTTTAGTTACCTTTATATTATTGTTAGTTACATATGTTACCATTTATTAGTCAAGTACAGTCAATCATACAATGCTAAACTGAATGCTATATTCAGTCCTCTAACAACGCTTGGTTTAATGTCCTGTCCTATCTTCTTGCTTTGACCTTGTTTCTGTTACAATCTGCTGTTTCGGTTTCCCCCTTGCTCAGGCTTGCTATGGATGTGGACGAGGAGGTACAAGCCGGTCCATCACAACTTTATCCGTCCATAATTAACCTCAACTCCCATTGAAAAAATACAAACTGTCGGTAGAAGTTATACCACTGCGTATGAGAGCTACTAGAAAGCAGGAAGGAAGACCCCAGCTACAGTTGTACGTAGGTCCCATTGTAGACTATCAGCCAGCACTGTGTCCCATTTGCAGCTGCTTTCCTGTGGGAGCTATCTTCAGTCCCACTCCTTTGGACTGCTCAGCTCCCATTGAAAAAATACATGTTGTCGGTTAAGTTATACCACTGAGTATGGGAGCTACAAGAAAGCAGGAAGGCAGATGCCAGCTACAGTAGCAAGTAGGTCCCCATGCAGTCTATCAGCCAGCACGGTGTCACATTTGCAGCTGCTTTGCTGTGGGAGCTATCTTCAATACCACACTCTTTGACTCCTCATCTCCCATTGAAAAAATACATGTGTCTGTTAAGTTACAGCACTGCGTATGGGAGCTACAAGAAAGCAGGAAGGCAGATCCCACCTATGTGGGGAGTTTTGTGGAGGCTTGGCTAGAGAAAAGAGGACATGATAGAATACAGCTGGTTAGGCAGTAAGCATTAAGCGATAAGATATTGGACTCCTGCTCAAGGCCGTGAGAGCAAGAGAGCTGTATGAGAACAGGATGAGAAAGCAGGAGCTTAGTTTGGGTTAAGCAGCCACACGTATCTGGAGTATGTTGAAACAAGGGTGAGGTTTGCACCTAACTGGGAACCAATGATGAGCTTAGCTTTTGCAATATGTATGAGCCTGATTATTGTATCTATAAAAGAGTTGTATCTTTGCAAATAAAGTTGAGACTTGTTGCACTGCAGGGTGGGCTTGTCTCCCGTCGTCTTCAGCAAATGGTGACCCCGACGTGATACGCGAAGGACGTGATATACCGACTGGGCGCCACGGCGGAGCGACAAAGGGGTTCGGGTCCTATGCAGCAAGGACGGCAATAAGCGTGAAAATTGGGAACACGCCGTGCCCTGGGTGACCGTATAGCCGAGCCCGGCCGATACGTGCCGCTGGACCTTGAAGGGCTGCAACAGCGCGCTGACAAATAGGTGTGGAAAGGCAAGCGGCATATGATTTATTTACTGCATTCTTGCAGAAGCGGCAGATAAAGGGTATAGATCTGCAAAAAGACCTACCAGGGTTGTTAGCTTATGGGTATGCTAAGGGAGTGTTTCAGAATCCACAGACAGTGCATGAATTGAGCGAATGGCGTAGATTTGGGGATTTGCTGTGGGAAGCTACCCTGGAGGATGATGAGATAGCTGAAAAGTTAGGGAAGTTTTGGAGCATAGTGCACAATGAGTTGTTGCAACATGAGGCAGAAAAGAAGGCTGCTGAGCACGCATCAGCAGCACAGAGTAAGAACAAAAACGATGAGCGTGACTGGTTCCAATCCACCTCGCTGGCTCCTACCGTCTCAAAAGTAATGCTCCCCACCCCGCGTGTAGAAAATGACCCTGGAGGCACGGACGGGGTACGAGAAACATATGAGCCATCAGCCCCTCCCGAGGAACAAGAGTGCCGGCCTAAAGAGCCCCCGCCTCCCCCCCCCCCCCATTTAGTGAGCCTGTCCCTGGGGCAGAGAGTGAACTGGCAGAGGCACCGACAGTAGTGCCGGGAGAGGTGCCGAGAGTAGCGCCGGGAGAGGTGCCGGGAGAGGCGCTGGGAGAGGTGCCGGGAGAAGCGCCGGGAGAGGTGCCGGGAGAGGTGCCGAGAGCAGCGCCGGGAGAGGTGCCGGGAGAGGTGCCGAGAGCAGCACCGGGAGAGGTGCCGGGAGAAGCGCCGGGAGCAGCACCAAGAGTAGTGTCGGGAGCGGCGCTGAGGCGGATGATACCGAGAGAAAAGAAAAAGGTTCTTCTCTACACAAGAGTTTTACAAAGTCAGAGAGGCGAAGGGGCTTCGGAGCAGAGCCCCCGCGGGAGAGCTGCTTCCCATTCGAGCCCAACCCGCCGAGTTACCCCTGGGACGACTCGCAGGGGAATGCCGAGCGGGCGGAGTCGGGCCGGGGTGCAGCGCAGGATGATCAGAGGAGAGTGGGGGAGGGCGACCCCGTGTTACACTCGACACCATCGGGCATGTGAGGGGAGATAAAGAAAACACGGGAGAGAGTAACAGCGGCTGCGCCGCCGGCGCCGCCACGGAGTGAGCCAGACCCCCCCCGCCCCTTCCATCCGCAGCCGCCGTAGCGCAGCCGCTTCCCGCTCCCGGTCGGTGTCTCCGGAGCCCCCCCACACACACCGCGCCGACACCGCCGGCCCCGGCCCTCACGGACCGCTGGGCTCGTCCTTTCCATCCTCAATCCCTTGCCTCAACGAGTGTAAAAACTGTTGGTCGTGATGTTGAAAGCTGCAGGCTTTCGCTCGAAGCCCGGACGGCGAACACCCCAAGGAAGACGAGAGACCGGCTTGTTGCAAAAGCAAGAGGTGAGCTTTATTGCGGAGCTCCGGGCCGTCTCGTATCTCACGCAGGGGATAGAGGAGGCGACCCCGAGGCTTTGCAGGTAGGGGTTTATATATGCTGGGGATGAGGGACGGAAAATTCCAACACACGCACACAACTTCCCCTTAACCCAGGTGCCCTGCTGGCAAGGTGGGGACAATGGATCCAATTTTCTGAGACATGTTTCTCAGCCCCTGCGGTTTCTGATGCAATGGCCAGGGTTGGTTTCATCATCCTTTCTCGTGGCCTAGTCGGCCTTGCTGTGACTGAGCCTCACCGGCTCCATTTTATTTCATTTTATTCTTTCAGAACAAGTTGTTTTCTGTTGGGATTTAGAGGGGAAAAGTGCGGGTTTGTGGGAGTTGTGAGGGATGACATGAGGTGTGGGGGCAAATCAGAGAGGAAAAGTGAGGTTTGGGTGGCATTTCTGAGGGAAAAGGTGGGATTTGGGTGGAGTTTTGAGGGAAAAGATGAGAATTTTGGGTATTTCTGTGGGAAAAGGTGGGATTTTGGTGGAGTTTTGAGGGAAAAAGTGAGGTTTTGGTAAATTTTTAAAGGGAAAAATTGGGGTTTGGGTGGATTTTTGAAAAAACCAAATGTTTTGGTGGGGTTTTGAGGGGAAAAGTGGGGTTTTGTGGAAATTCTGAGGGTAAAAGTGGAGTTTGGGTGGTGTTTTGAGAGGGAAAATGGCGTTTTGGTGGAGTTTTGAGGGGAAAAAGGGTTTGGTAGAGTTTTGAGGGGAAAGGTGCAGTTTTGGGTAACTTCTGGGGGAAGAAGCGGGGTTTTGGTGCAGTTTTGAGGGAAACAGTGGTGTTTTGGTGGAGTTCTGAGTGAAAAAGTGAGGTTTTGGAGGTATTTTCTGAAGAAAAGTGGGTTTTGGGTGCTATTCTGAGGGAAAAAGTGGGATTTTTGGGAACTGCTGGGTAAAAAAGTGCCATCTTGAGGGCAAAAGTGGAGTTTTGGAAGCGTTTTGAGGGGAAAAAGTGGGGTTTGGGGGAGTTCTGAGGGATAAAATGAGGTTTTGGTGCAATTCTGAGAGAGGAAAAACAAGGATTTTGGAGGAATTTTGATGCAAATTGCCTTTGCATCAGGCCACTGCAGAGAGCCTCAGGTTCCATCAGAAATCATCTGCTGGTTGTTTCAAGTGCAGAGCACAGAGTCTGGATAAATGTCCAGCAAGAACTGTAAAGGGAGAATCCCAGGCAACAGATGTGAAAAGGGGGGTGGAAAAGGGAGGGAGAATTCTCCAGTCCAGGTGGGCAAAATGTCAAACCAAAGCCAAAGTAAAGTCCCCAGGAGATCAACAGAAACTTGTCACCACTACAGTGAGAGGGAGACTTTTAAAACACCCATTGTTTGCTCTTCCAGATGCTGGGTTAGTGAGGAAACACTGGGCTGGAGAAGAGCAGGAAAGAACAGGCAGCTGCGTCATTGAAACACCATCACTCAGTTTTGCTACTACCCAGACGACAACCAAAGTATGTGCTGTAGAAGATACCACATCTGATGTTTTCCTTTATGTGACAATAAAAGGTGAAAAGGTAAGATATTTTTCTCTCTACAAACCTCTTTGTGCACTGTGCTGTAGAAGTTATAACTTTGTGACAAATTTAAGACCGAAAAGTGTTATTTGCAAGTGAATTTTGTAATTTGCCATATACAGTAGAAGTGCAATCATTAACTTATTAGAAGATTTATTTTCTAAATCTGTTGTTTGTGAACTTTGGAATGAATTCTGTGAGGTGGAAACTTGTGAAGCGCTTTGGAAGGTATTGACAAGCAAATGAAGTCCCCCAAGTACTTCAGATGAACAACTATGTGAATTTACTGTACTCTTGTCTTTCTTTGTGATACACTTAAAGATATTTCAAGAAGGCAGTTGCATGGTGTTATGAAAATAAATACAAGTTCATATGTGCATAAGGCTGAATTCCCAAACAGTTGGGAGAAAGGAAGAAAGCTCGTTGCACTTACCAAAGTGCGTAACTCCTGCTAAATCTCTGCTGCAGTTACTGTCAGACTTAAGCAGCTGCGTAGTAGCCAAAAATAAATATGTTTGCAAACTGCTGCCATTTGGAGTATTTTACCAAGACTTTTAACATTAGAGCTGTGCTCTTCACTGTAGACAATAACTTGGATTACATCTTAATTTGAATACCTTCTCTGTTCAGAATCACAGTTGGCAAGTGTCACTTCTCTCTGAGCCAGTGAGAACTTTTAAGTTGAATATTGTTTTTTCCTGCCAGGTTTGGATGCACTCTGAATCAAAGGGACATAAAACTAAGATAGTTTTTCTAAAAATGTTTAAAGCTCATAGAAAACTGAGCACAGAATTTTAGGCAAAAGCATGAAACTGGTAAGTAACACCTGTTTGGAGAACATAGAGGAAGATATGACCAACTTTTCTGCCCTGGAATGAGTACTCTTCAGAAAGCATTTGTACATACTGCATATGTCTTCCTATTGTCTCCAGCTTCAAGTAAATTCTAAAGCAGTATGTGATGGTGACTTGCTTGTTGATTCTGGTCAGTCAAAGACTTGCGTTTTTTAGGTATGCGTTAATGATGATCTCGTCTTAAGCAGCTTTGCTCATTTTGAGCAAGCGGAAGAGAATGCAGTGAGTTCAGCAGACTCAAACATCATTAAATCTTGACTCTCTTCCAATGAAAGTTGTTAATCCTGCACTTGATTTGAGGACAGTGCTGCTCCAGCAGAAGGTATCAACAGATCCTGAAACAAGTGGGAACCGTGTGTGTTGGCAGCAATCATTCATGCAGTGCATCATTTGTCTTTACCTGGATATATTGAACTACTGTATCAGTTGGAATCCAACAAGTGGAACAAAAGGTATCCTAACAAACACTGCCTATGTATCAGACTTTACAAAGAGCAATCAAATCAGCAGATGCAGGAATATTCTGAAGCGTTTTGTACTTGATAAGACAAAGGTGAGTTGCAGGGTCATTTGTTGATATGCTGAAAAGCATTAGATACTGTTGAAATAACTTGTAGCATTGATCAGTGATACCTTACTGTTTGATTTGAGTTTAGAGGGATTTCTCTACACAGAGGTAACTTGAATGTTTTCTGTGAGTTGTCTTGTTTAAAACAGACTTGAATCACTATAAATATCCTCTGTCCTTGTTCACTCGGTTCATTTGCATATCTTTATGTAAATACAACTGTCTTTTGGTTGTTCTTTTGGCCATTAGAAAATGAGACAAGCAGAGAAAGAAGTCAGTTGCAACCAACTGTAAAAACACTGGCCTTTCATAGATTCAGATAATCACAAACGTGTTTCTGCATCTTTTAAAATTGTCATTCTAGATCTTGCTGTATCTGGTTCTGTTCTTGAAAAGACATGACAAAGCTCAAACACAGGTGACAGTGAAACTACCACATCTGTAAGTGTTAGATTTTCTATTCAAATGTCAGAATGAATTAAGTTAAGCATCTGTAAGGCAGATTAGGAATACTGTAGTCAGCTATCACGTCCTTTTCTGTAACAAATCTGGGACTAACTCTTGATCTAGTTAAAAGAGAACATTGTCCTTCAAGTTTGTGGTTCTGGTGGTTTTGGTTTTTTAGATTGCAGCGATGGACTTTGAACAGGTTGTGTCTCCTTTTGTGCTCACTTGCTCTAGTGCTGTGAAGATGTGTAGTGGTTTTGTGTGGCCAGCTTTTGGTAGTTGTTGGGGGAATACAGGGGCGGATTCTTCAAAGAAAGAGCTGCCAGAAGCTATAGCTTGAGCAGTGAACATGAACTGATTCTCCTGTGTGGTTGATGTTCTTGTTGCATGCTTGATTCTTAATGAAGAAAATTCGGTTAGGTAAGAAAACCACCTTGAGCTCAGTAATCTTTTTTTTTCTAAAATGTTGCTCTTAAACAGTATTTTACTGCCAGAAAAGGTTTTGTCTTTTCTTGATAGATTGTTCAAACAATCCCAGGATTGCCTTTCAAGGAAAATCCAGCAGTTCACACAGACAGGTATGGTACAGTATGTTACATATTTGAACCACTTGTTTAGCCAGATAATTAGGAGCTGAAGTATGTTTCCAGTTACTCTTCTTAGACAGCTAAAAGGGCAGAGGGTAAGACAAGATGTGTGCACATGGTATTGGGGAAGGAGGCCATTAGAAGCTGCTGATATTTATCCAGACCACAGTAAAAATAGCAATTCTTTCTAAACAGTAGCTTGAAAACAAGGCTGTGATGAGGCAGTACGTTTCTGCACACTCAGCATATTCAGTTGCCTTCTTTTATTCTTAGTGTGATTGATAAAGTTTTCCAGCTGAATGAAATCTGACTGAGTTGACTTGTGCAAGGCTTTTATTATGCTGCAAATCACTTGCTGCATATGTAAACAAGCTGAGGGGTGTTTTTAATTCAAGTTTTAACTGTTGCAAAGATACATTGTTTCATGTTTTTGCAACTTTAAGACACCTTTTTCCTGCAGTCCCATCTGATTTTCTTCTGAAGTTGAGGAACCCACCAATTGTCTTGGTTAAAAAAACCTTTGGGTTATTTTCAGATACCTAAAACCTAATAGTAAATTTTACATCCAAAATGGTACTTTTTGATTTCTTCTTTCATATTTGAGGGTTTTTGTTGGCACAGGTAATACATCAGAGATATTTTGTAGGTGAACTGTTTCATGCCATTTTAGAAATATTGGTGATATTTATCGATTACACTTTCCTTTTGCATTTCCATTGAATTTAATATTTGTATATTTCTCAGGCTTCAGCAGTGCTTAAATTCTGATCCTTTGAACACACATAGAACTGAAAATGAGCAACAGGTAATTCCAGGATATAACTTCCATTTAAACCTCTGCAAACGTGTGTCATATATGTGGAGGTGTGGGTAGTGTTGAGGCTACAAGAGTGGTCATTGTGGAGGTACACCAGGGACTGAATCCAGCCACATCAGCAACAAGACCAGACCAAAGGTCAGCAAGCCAGCAAAGTTGGTGGTGCCTCTGTGAAAACAGGAGGGGCAAAAAAAAAAAATGCAGGGGAAGAGACAAAAAGAAAAAAAGCAAGAAAGAGAGGCAATGGACAAGTCAGGGGACAGTAGGAGTCTCAGCACTGTTCTGTGTGACGTGTGTGTGAGTTGTACTTCATTTGTGTTTAGCATTTCTTTGGCTAATTCTTCTCAAAAAAACAGTTTTTAAGTTGGATGTAAGCTCAAACCCATTTACTAAGTATTGCCTTTGTCATCTATTTCATATGGTTTCAGAGTTTTCAAAATCTTGAAGAAAGAAACTTTGTCTTTCTTGGCAAGAAAATGAAGCCACCATCAATTCTGGAAACAGCACCACTTCTTGAAGATCTGGAAAGGGTAATGCTAACGTAATACATTACATTTAGCATTTTTAAGACTAGTATCATACCTTAACTTTCAGATACTAAATACTATAGTAGCTAATTTTGATTGAGGAATGTGTAGGAGGTTGTTCATACGGTTGAGTAATTTATGCTTCAGAGAGACTGTAGAATTGTACAGTTTCATCTGATCTATCAACCACTGCTACAAATGATGGCATTTGAATGAGATGTAAGAATTTAAGTCCTCATCCCAGAAGAACTCTTATCATATTGTGTGTTAAGGAAATGTATTATGCAGTGGGTCAAAGGCTTTTAAATTGCTCAGTGTTTTGTGTTGCCTTGTTGGTGTTTCAAGCACACGATTTTCAGGTAGAACTCTTTATTTCTCTTTCTGTAGGAACTTACTTGGAAAATAGTTTTAGGCCCTAACTCCATTGAATCTTACTGTTGGCCACCAAAAGCTCAAGGATGTGATGTAGTTGCCATCTCATGTCAGGGAAATAATCCTTTCTTGTATATTCCACCAATTCTTACACTTTTGCAGTCGAGCAGTTGCTACAAACCTTGAGAAACAGGAGTGGAGGATGTATATATTAGAGTACTGCAGGCTTTGTGTTCTAAGGTGCAAATGTCAATGAATGATCCAAAAGGTAGTGCATGTTGAGAATGGGTGCATCTGATGGAATCTTAGAGTATCTTCATGATGCTTCCCAGGTTATTTAGGCCATCTGCTTAGACATTGACAGAGATGGACTGCATGAGTGTGGCAGTCTGTAACTTATTTATCAAGTAATATCTAACAAGTGGTTAATGTCATATCACTTGGATACTCGATGAAGCTTGATTTTTAAGGGGCTGTTACATAGTGAAATGGAAATGTCTGGTTTGATTTTTAAAACATTGTCATTCATTTTCTAATGCATTAGATCACAGAAACATAGACTTACTGAGGCTGTAAGGGACCACTGAAAATGGCTCACACAGCTCCAAGTAAGACAAGATGTTTCTGCTTCTATGAAACTTTTGGACCTTTCACCGTGTGTTGCTGCACATCCATTTGTCTCCAGCTTGGTGCACGGTTCCTCGGGCCTGTACCATCTGCATTTAAGAGGTGATATGGTGTTAAAAGCTTCTGTTTGAAGCATTGAAAGGCCTGTTTTGCAGATTTTAGTTTTGCCCTAAATTCTGAAACAGTACAATGACTAAGATTCTAAACAGTTGTCTCATGCTATACTGTAACTCTTTTGTACATGCACACCTAGCCACTAGCACTTATCTTGTGTCCTGGGTGGAAGAAGGCACGACTTGGTTTTGAGCTACTGAAAACATACCAAAGATGCTCCAGACTGCTTCATCCAATGTTGTTAATACTTGGGCAGAACAAAGAAGCAGCTAAAAGTGTGAAAATCCAAAGATGTAAGAATACTTCTGTCGTCTGAATGACACTTGAATGCAATGTAGGCTGTCTTAATTGCATAAAACTGTAAGAAATGAAGATACAATATTGGCATTATTTTGTTGTTAAAACCAAACTTCTAAAGGCTATGCTTGAATGTGTTTAGATATTTACCTTCTGTCGATCTGGTTCTACCATGGTCTTGTTGGGAAATGAAATGACATCCTGCTCTGTAAAGCTGTTAACAAAGGCTTTTCAGTGTTTCAAAAACACAGTTTTGCGTACTCAGATCTTAAAGACACACAGGGGTAAAGAAATAGAAGCGAACTAAAATGACTGTTGACTAGAAGTCAGAACATGGAGTTATATGGTCCCTATTTAAAACAAAACGAAACAAAAACCCCAACCAAAAATCCAAACACACACAAATATCCAAACAAAAATACCTTACCACCAAAACCAACCAAAAAAACCTTCCCATAATTTCAAGATGATGCATCTGAAATGCAGTTGAGACCTTTTTGATAAAACTAGTGTGTCATGTGGAATGTAAATTAATGTTAACAGTTGTCCTTTACCGACTTGTAGGTGAGGTAATAGTGCCTGCACCATATTGCCTCCTGAGACTGTCTGAACGTCACACGCTGTTTCGTAATCTTTGCCATCTTGTTCTTGATGAGGTTGAGGTGCTGTTCTCTGATGCTCCTGAACAGGTAAATAGCTTAAATGTTCAGATGGTAAAATACTATTCAATTGTGCAAGTGTCTTGAAAGCAAGTGTCACCCACTGAAAACAAACACCTTCCTGAACCCCAGTGGTAGAGTTGAAAAGAAAATGAAGTTTGAAAACCCCACATCTTTATACTTCTGGCAGAATGAAGTATTGGAGAAGTGGAGTTGTACTCAGTCAAAGCAGACTTTGCCTTGTTTTTTTCTTTAATCAGTGAGCCCTGTCTTGCCCTGGCCTAAGCTACTGCTCCATTATGCTGTTGTCTTTTGCTGTGGATGGTTTCCAAAGCAGATGACTTTTGTTTTTGTTCCATTTGGTAGCGGTGGTTTCAGTGTAGGGGTCTTTAATGTGCTTTAAGGTCTTGTCTGTAAGAAACTTCATTTTTCCTCTTAGCAGCACTGTTTAAACAGTAGAATGAAAGGCAGAAGTGAATGATCAAATAGTCTTGGAAGCATTTTCTTGGATTCTTGGGTCCTAATGACAGTGCAGATAAAGAAGGAGCTGATCACAGTCTTCTAAGAGGAACAGCATCAAGTTCCATGTTGACAAGGATGTATCAGTATCAGATTTTTTTTAAATCATTAACCTTCTAATATTATCTGTTAAAAAATTGGTGATAAGACTAAAGGGCTGTGCTTCTAGCTGTGATAAGCTAGAGAAATTCCTTAGTGGAAACAGGTTGCCCAATTTGCTGTATGTGAAGCTGTTAAATGTGCCTTTGTAGCAGAAAATATCAAGTTATAAATTAGATGATATGTCTTCTTTATCCAGTGGACTATTGCTGTTTTCTCTTCAGACTGTTCTTTCTGTTCTGGTATTGGACTTCCTGAGATGGAGTGTGGATATAACATTACAATTGTGGGAGAGGTAGTTTTCAGTTTCTCAAAAACATCTGTCTTGAATAGGAAAACAAAGATGCTCTTTCAGCGGGAAATGGTCATTTGAAAATGTTTGAGCTATTTGATAAAAATCTGATTGTAGCTCTTCTAAAGTATTGTTACAGAAAGGGTATGTTATTGCAGCAGAATTCCCAAACAGTTGGGAGAAAGGAGGTGTGGTAGTTTGAGCCTGGCTGGATGCCAGGTGCCCACCACACCACTTTATCCCCCACCTCCTCAGCAAGCCAGGGAAAGGGAGAAAATAAGATGGGAGTCTCGTGGGTTGAGATAAAAGCAGTTTAATAAATAAGCAGCAAAGCCGCATGCGGGAAGCAAAGCAGAAGCAGATAAAGCTGTTCCTCTCCACTTCCCATCAGCAGCGATGTCCGGCCACCTCCCGAGAAGCAGGGCTGCGGTACACGTAGCGGTTGCTTTGGGAAGGCCAGAAATGCATCTCGCCTCCCCTTCCTGCTCCTCTCCTGCAGTTTATATTCCTGAGCTGATGTCATAGGGTATGGAATATCTCCTTGGTCAGCCTGGGTCAGCTGTCCTGGCCATAGTCCCTCCCAAGATCATGCCCACTCACAGCTATTGGTGAAGGTGGGGGAAGGAATGCTGGAGGGACAGCCCCGATGTTGTACAAGCGGTAGTCATAATATTGATATCAACAGTAAGCACAGCACTGCAGGAGCTGCTGTGGAAAATCACTACCATCCCAGACCCACTACAGTCTCCACCCCTTATTCCATACCATTTATGTCATGCTCAGACAAACCATCTTAACGATCCATATACATTCTTATATACTCTCATTAACCAGTACCCCCACTCTTCAACAGACAAACATCATTCTTGTATTCCCTCTTGCATCTTGCATCAAACAAACAAACAACATTCTTATATCTTTCATCCTCTGTAGATGTTCACTGGAGCAGGCCATAACTTCTGTCTCATCCATCAAGATGGATATCCAAGCCAGGGGAAACAGTATGTTCAGTGTTGGGCACCAGCACCGGCTTGGTTTGTCCACTTGTCCGGTTTTTCTTGCAAAGTTCATCTACAACAGATAACTCACATAACAGGTTATTTTTCCCCCAAGGTTAAGTCTCCTTGAGGTACACATCGAGTTTCCCCATCCTTTCTCATCACCCACCAAGTACAGCCAGGCCCTTGAGCAAAGACAATCCCACAAATGGGTTTGCCTTTTCCCATGGGAGGTGCAACCCATACTGCCTTCCCCAGCCATTTCCCTGGGTGCACTACGGGGACCTTGTCTCCTCCCACAGTATGTAGTGGTTTTGTTTGGGCAGGACCAGGACGGTGAGTTGAACCTCTGCTATTGACCAGCCAAGTGGCTTCTGCTGAATTTTTATCCCACTGCTTCCATGCCGCATTGCCCAGTGCTCTCAACATGGTCTTAAGAGCTTCCATCTTTGTCAGCTTCACTGCTGGACACCACTGCTAGGGTCCGGTCCAGAGATGGCGGGCGTTCTTCACCGGCAGGGGACTGCTCTGCGATCGCGCCCAAAACGTCTGAGACATCAGGGCTCTGCTCAGGAGGATCTTCTCCAGCCCCAGCGTGAGCAGCGGCCAGATCTCCGCGTCGGCGCAGAGCGGCCACCGGCGGCGCTGAGAGCCGAAACGACGATCCGACGGAGGCGCGACCGCGGCGGCCACAGCGGTTTGTGTATCCGAGGGCAACACTGAGGCGGTCGTCGGCTGAGGTTGCGGAGCGAGGTCGGCGTCGGAGCCGCAGCTGTCCAGTGGCAGCACTAGGAGTGTCATAAAGTGTGGTGGCTGCGGGCGAGCGGGCTGCGGCTGCGGGCGAGAGGGCTGCGGCTGCGGGCGCCCGCGACGGGTTGCGCCGACGTGCAGCAAGCCGCCCCTTCGGCGCCCCCGTGCCAGCCCGCCCGTCCGCCCGCTTCCTCCGGCACTGCCGGCTCCTCGTCTGGCAGCCGCTCCGAGGTGGTCGCCGCTGTTCCATCCCCGGCCGTGGCTTCCTCCTGCTTCGCGGAGTGGGTGGCCGCCGCCTTGACCCGCCGCGCCTCGGCGGGCGCCGTCGGGGTGTCTGCCGCGATCCGCATCAGGCGCACTATCAGCGGCTTCGGCGGGAGCTAGCTCCGGTACTGCTGGCCAGCCAGCAAGCCCTAGAGAAACCGGCCGGCCGACCAGCCAACTCGCTCGCCCTCCCTCCCGGCCCCGGCCTCCGCCCTACCCCGACAGAAGCCTCCAGTTGATGAATCAACTCACGGATGGGAGTCAGGGAATGTCGGTTCGTGCGATATTGCCTCCGGTGCACTGTCCTGGTAGCAATTGGTACCTGTTGCTCTTGAACTTGCAGCAATCCCACAACAAAAGGGTCTTCTGAGAGGCCAGGTAAATTAGAGAGTTGTTTGATTTTCTCTGTATCTACAGTGGCTATACCAAAAGCCCATCGATACCCCTTGGGGTCTTTGAAGTACCCTCTCCTGAGGTAATCTATGCCAAGAATACAAGGGGCCTCTGGACCAGTCACAATGGGGTGTTTTTTCCATTTGTCCCCTGTTAAGCTCACTTCAGCCTCTAATACAGATAATTCTTCACATCCCCCTGTCACTCCAGAGATCCAGACAGAATCTGTGCCTCTAGACCTTGATGGCATCAATGTACACTGTGCCCCTGTGTCTACTAAGGCTTTATACCTTTGTGGGTTTGATGTGCCAGGCCATCGAACCCACACAGTCCAGTAGATTCGGTCATCCCTTTCCTCCTCCTGGCTGGAGGCAGGGACACTCTGTTTCTGTTCTTCATCAGAGTATTCGCTATCTGATCCTTGCAATTGCAGACCTGAAGTCTCCTCATTGGCATCGAAGGAAGTAGTTGCAGTTCTTCTATGTCTGGGAGATTGTTGATGGTCCTCTTTTGTTTTGGCAGCCACTCTGCTGACAGCCCTCTTGGGAGGTCCTTTTCTAACAGCTGTCTTCCCCCTTAGTTCACGTACACGCGCTTCCAGCTTAAAAGTGGGTTCACCATCCCACTTCCTCATATCCTCTCCTTGGCCACGCAAAAAGAGCCAGAGTTCATTTCGCGGTGTACTCCTGCGTCTGGGACTTCCTTTTGCCCTGGTCGGGACAGTGGATGACTGAATTCTTGAGGCAGATCTGACAGTCAGGCCATCATCCCACACTGATGAGGAGGTGCAGAGGCTCTCTTCATAGTTCTGTAAATGTCCATGTTTTGGGGCTTTTGTTTAAGACTATCTGAGGTAGTGCACTGTGCTTATGGAGTGTGAAACTTCTTCAGTGGTACTTCAATGAGAAACTTCAACACTGACAAATCATCAAAAATCACAGGTATAAGAAAATACCAATGTGAGATTTTGATTGTGATGGGTTTTAATTTTGCTTCTGGAAGCTGTCACAAAAATTCACACCCTTTGTGAGAGTTGTATATTGTGCATTGTAAGTTCAACAGGAGATTTACGATGTACCGATGTTCTTTGGCATATAACAATGCTTCGTGCTTCTTAAAAGAAGAAACACACAGTAAAGCATGTCTAGATTACATGAATTACCAGCCCTCTGGTTTGTATCCACCTTTAGGTTGTACAGCCTTGTATGGACAGTGAAAGAACCGCTGTGTTACTCAAAATACTGGCTTTTACCCGCAGTAATCTTCAGAAGGTGCCGACATTCACTAATTCAGGAGATGAGGCAGAAATGGTTCATCGGGTGAGCATCATTTTACACAGGTAAGTGGGGGTTTTAATTATTAAGATATAACAAACTAAAATATCTTGACTTCTAAGGATAAAGGAGGTTTGTGAATTTGTAATTTAACTACTTCTGCTAAAAACAGCCCAAACCCTGCCCTTCTGCCAGCTAGAAGAAAGGCTGACAGGAATGTCTGACACAGAATGCATTCATGATGACATTTTTAACTATGTTCTGTCTCATTTTGATAAATCCCAATATGGTTCCTCCCCACAGTTACAGCTGTGGATATTGGGTCCCTCCTTCGGGACACGGCCTGCTCCGGCCATAGTGATAAAGAAGGAAATCACTGCCCCTGGCTCGGGGCCATTAATGAAGTGAATCGCTGCCCCTGGACTGGGGTCAGCTTTAGCAAAATGAGTCTCTACCGCTGCTGTAGGGTCTTTAAAGAAATGCAAACAAACCTCAGCTTCCCCAGTTCTCTCCATAGAATGCAGGGAGGTCTCTGTTCCAGCACACCTCCTCCTCTCTTTCATCGCTGACCTTGGAGTCTGCATGGTTGTTTCTCTCACTGTTCCTACTCCTTGCACCACCACCAGCCAGAAGAAGAAAGGGCAGAAGAAAGAAGAATGGAGGAAGAAACCTCCTCTTCAGGCTTCTCTTAAAAAGTGATGATGGAGGCTCATTGGCTCAGCCCCAGCAGTGGGTCTGGCTCAGAGCTGGGGAGAGCTGCGAGCAACTTCTTCCAGGAGCCATCTTTACAGCCCCTTCCCCCTCACCAGAAAAGGCTGTCATGGCAAACCATGACAAAGTGGTTGGGGAAGGACCTTTTTTCTTACTTCTTAAATCAGTGGATGGAGAGATGGAAACAGCCACTGTTAAAGTGATGTCACACTTCACATGCTTCAAGTAGTACCCTTACAAGTGTGTATAAACCGTGTGCTTAGCTTTAACAGATGAATGCATGCAGTCTTTGGAAGTTACAGATGCCACTTGTGTGACACATTTCAGTTTTCCTCTCCAAGAATCTTTGCTCATCGTGTACACAGCATGCCTGACAACTTCTGTAATGCGATAAAGGTTTGACAAACCGTTACCAGGTTAATAGTGCATTTGATCACAAAGTAGTGGATACACAGAAGCTGTTAAAAATACGTGTGTATTTGTTTTAGGATTCTTCTGTAGACCAAGAGAACACAAAGGCAAAGTCAGTCGTTCTGTTAACAGAAAACAACGAGTGTGATGCACTTGGGATCCTCCGCTATTTGCAGCAGGCAGAAGCTGAAGTTCCCCCAGAACTGCCTGGTTTGACTGCCAAGGTGCTAAAAGATGAAGAATACCAGAAATTGTCAAGGCCACTGTGTACCCATCTTAAAACATTTGGGACTTGCAGGTAAGGAATTGCCAAGCTTTCTTACCACCCATACTGGTGTAGGAAGGTGGTATATGCCTCAATCATGGCTGTTTCTGTTTTCTTGCTCAATTTTGCTGTTGGATACTTTCATGAAACCATTTTTTGCTCATGACTCTTTTTCTTGTGGTTACTTTTGCATCAGTTTCACTCTTCTTAGGTACTGCTACGAAAATCAAAATACCAACATTTTCTGGAGACCAATCTCATGTAGCCTGACAGGATATCATAATTCATTGTCATTCCTGCCCAAGTGTTCTTGAGGGAACTTCAGGCTCTTTTTTGATTAGTACTCTAGCCCATAATTGCCCAAGGCTTATGCTTTGCTCTCTCCTCTGTTGTCTTCTGTCCCTCCAGATTAGGTAAGTAGATGACTTCTCTGAGCTGTGTCTAACTGGATTCTAACAGGGCCTTAGATGAAGCCCTCAGATATTCCTTCTCGTGTGGATGACCCTTGTTGCAAGTAACACAAAATTCAGTGTTAGTATTTGTTTTATTCTGAAACTAGTTTCCTGGTGGATTTTGGTTTTATTGTATAAACTTTTACAACAAGAGCTTTTTGGCCACTTCTGTCTAATCTCCAGTCATTGGTGCTACTTGAAACAGAAATTGAATACTGAGGGCTGATGAAATGTTAGTGTGAAAAGATGTTGTAAGCCACATCAAAAATAGTTTACAACTAAAAGGGCTTTGTTCTAAAACCAGTTTTTAAATATGTAGAAACAGAACAGTGTGTCTGGATCGTCGTCAAGTTAATTTACAAATAGACGTGCCCCAGCATATCCCAGATGCAGTGACACAAACACCTGGATATCTGATGGTAAGTTACAGTTATTGCTTTTTCCCTTGGTTTGGTGTACCAAGAACACATCTTAAATACCTCCTTAGCATATTACCTTCATGTTAATGTAGTACATATCCCACATCTCTTGGGTATTTGGGAGATTTTTAGCTTTTTTAGTTTCTCTTTTGCCTAAGTGTGTGTCAGATTTTCCCTTAATCTTTAGCTTGATCTAAAATTGTTTTGTAGGTGGTTCAGAGTTTACCTTAGGTTTTCTCCTGCATTGGAGGCTCATGTTCTATGGGAAGAGGGCATTTGTTCTGTTTATTCCTTTCCTCTATCTATTTAGAACATAAACCAAAATAGGCAAAGATTAAAGGTCCTGTAAATGTCATTATTTCTGTAGTAGAGCAAACACAATCCTCTGGAGTGAAGAAACGTTGCAGTGGAAGATCATGCCTGTTTAACAAGAGCTGAAGGGAGGATTTTTCCTTCTCTGTCATGTTGATGCAGACTTCCTGAAAAATGAGTATATTCTGGCCTTGTCAATCGAACCAAATATTTTCTCTATTTGCACCGTCCATAGACATGGGATATAAATTCTCTCTTCTAGATGGAGCAGTTGCTTCCTACTAAGGTGTCATTGTGGTGTTGAAAACAGTTTTGATAGAATCCTGTTACATTCAGACTGCCATTTTTAGTAGTTAAATAGTCATGAAACCTTCCTGGTTACTGGTTTGACTTTGCTATAGTGGTTCTTCACATCTCAGTAACAATTTGTATGTCAAAACTCCCTTCACTTGGCTTTTCAGTCCCGACTTTACTAGATAGTCTTCCTGTACAGCAGTACTGTAGAGTCTGTCTCGTCTCCACCTTGGATAATGATTGCTGAGGGCAGATGTGTAGACACTGGTGCTTCCTTTCAAGGTTAGTACTTGGATCTGAGAACTGCTGGGTGCTTTCCTTTTTGGATGAACTGCTTACACTTTCTTCCTGTCCTGTCTTTAGCTAGAATTCAGGTGTGCTCAAGTCATGCAATCAATGGGTGTTCCCCATTCCCAAAAATCATAGGTTGTGAGAATAGACAATAAAAACTGGGTGGATTCCTTGGTGTCAATCCATTTCTGCCTAATAAATAAGCTTTTGTTGGCAGCTGGTAGTTGAAACTCGTTGATAACCTATAGATACAGTTTGAGTGCTTGAAACCTGGACAGATTTCATAATACTCCTGTTATAAACTTGTACTTCCATTTTGTGCACTCAAGACAGCAGTTGTGGCCTCTTTCCTCATCTAGTTCTGCTTCTGCTGACTGCAGAGCCTGGATATATGTCTTACAAATCAGTTGTCAATTGGATAAGTCTTCACTGTCTCTTTTGTTTAGAACTCGGTATCATGTTGCTTTCCTTTAAGAATCTCTAGTTGCACTGTGAGAGTTTTAGGGTTTTAGTAAGTGGAAATTACCTTTCTGGTCTTCTCTTCTGTCTGGCCTCATACACTCAGCTGTATCTCAGTACTTGTGCCTAGCATGAGCCTTTGGATGAAATGCACCCAGCATTTTGTGAATTGGTGTTCTTGATAGCTTATGTCAAGCATTTTCTGTGCAAAAAGAGGGAAGGCGTCACGCTTCCCCAGTCAGTTCTTGTAAATCTCATTGTAAGGTTGGAGAACACTTAAAATTAAGCTTGGATGATGTGAAATGCCTTAGTGGTTAGTAGCTTGACAGGTAATACTGTAGTTCACTAGTGTTCATTTAAGTGGAATACCACCAAGACCTATTGATCTTGCTCTATAAACTTGTGTCCAGTCTGGACTGGGCTATGGACAGTTACCATTCATAAGGATTCATTCATTCAGGATTATTCCTAATCTTTGGAGTAATAAGAGGTCATCATCTTCTGAAATGCATGTGTACAGCAGTATTTGTCATCTCTTTAGGCTGGAAAGAGGTAGGTCACCTTCGACATGAAAACGTCTCATTAACTTAAGAAACCATCAGTTGTCTTTATAACATATTTTATGCTTTCAGATTCTGCCTCTCCACGTTGTAAATGCAACAAACTACTTTGGTCAAATAGTAGATCAGCAGAAGAACCAATATACAATTCTTGCTGAAGGAATTAATGGGTATTTTAAGGAACCTGGTAATAAGATTGCTGTTAAAAATGTGGAGAAGCTGGCATTTCATGGTTTATGTCAGAAAACAGTTGTTCTCGGTAAAAATGTGGATTTGTTTTGGTTTAAATTATTCATGTGCACTTTTTAATACAAAGTAGTTTAGAACTTTTACTGCTAAGTTAAAGTTAACCCACCATGAAAACTGGCAAAAAAATCTCTGCTGTACAAATTGTTCTTTAAAAAGCTCTCACATGCTGCCTGTACTGAAGGGAAGCCAGAATGGCTCCACATACACACCACTGAACATTGTGCTGTGAAAGTTTAATCTTTTTTAGACACAAGTAGGTGAAGAAACTTTACAACTATAATAATTCTTTGTTTCCTCTCCAACTCTGAAGGGCTCAGGTGCTAGATATTTCCCCAAAAGAGAAGGAAAATATGTTCTGTAGTGTCAAAATTAACTATATAGATGAAGGCAGAACATGTCAAGTCCAAAGTTACCAGGTGCTTCACTCACCTGCCAAGTTTCAGTGTCTGCCACCTCAGGCTGGGGACTTTGTAGAGTGACACCCATTGGTAATGAACTGGAGTGGAACCCAAAGGTAATATTTATCAGATTTCCAATGGTATGTTCTTTTATTTCTCTTTGTGTGTTATTTTCTGTAAGAAAGCAGTAATGAACTGCAAACTTAGTTTTCAAATTTAACTCCTCATTAGTATTAACAAGAAATATCTACTATTGGCCAGATTCTGAGAAGTCAGCTTTCTTGGTTTGTTTTCCTGCAGAATCAAGTGAGATTTATGCGATTTTTTTTCTTCAATTCTTCTGAATTCAGTATCTTCTTCCAGAAAACGTTATTGCTGCTTTTGCATCTGTGGGGATTGAACAGGGGAAGGGTAGCCTCTGTAAATGAAACTGTGTTTGAGTACTGTCCCATTCAGGAAGCTCCTTCCTTAATGAGTAACAAAATCTGGTTTTATTTGTTTAATACTCGTGTCATTTTTAAGCTTGGAAGATTTGTTTCATTACAGTTATTGTAAAGTTAAGTTGGAATTCATCTCAAGTGCAGTGACTTTGTTTTTCCTTAGGTAACTAATTCTATTCATCAAACAGTTAAAGGAGAACTACACAAAGCGAAAGTAGTACTGACCTTGGGAAACACAACTGGGACTGACCCAATGGGAGGTATAGAATTGCAGCATTACAAAATATTTGTATCTAAACTCCTTTACCAAGAGCACCTGTTCTTTTCTTTGCTTCTGTCCGTTCCAAGTTCAATTTGATTCCACACGGTATTCAGGTAATACTGTTGGATAATTTACTGTGGTGGCGTCTGACCCCTGGAACAGGTTTCTCAGAGACTGTAGAGTCTCTGTCCTTGGAAATAATCAGAAGCAACCAGCATGTGGTCCTGGGCACATGATTCTAGGTGTCCCTGCTTGAGCAGGGAGTTTGGATGAAATTATCTCCAGAGGGCCATTCCAGCCACAGCCATTCTGTGGTAAACTGAGATAACTTCTCATGGCAATAATCTCAGGCATGGCAATAATCTTATTAAAATTGTTTTAATTATTGGTTTTCTCAGAGCCAACTCTTCAGGTTTTCCTGAAAAGAAAATATTACAGTCAGTGCCATGTTTGTATTGTTCTTTCAGTTCCCTGGCCTGTAATAAGGGCACTGGCAAATAGTCTTCTCAGTAAGACTGACTAGAAGGTAACAGCCCTCCATGCAGTGAGTGTTTCCTCTCAGCATTCTCTTATTCTCCCAAAACCTTGTTGGTAGGAGATTGACTTAGAGATGAGTTTTGCTTAAAGAGTTGGTTATTTTTTAATTGTCTGGACAAGTTCATCAGAAAGGCCACCCCTCCATCTCAGGATCGTGACGTGCCTCTTGTGGCTGCTTGGTCCTGTCCAAGAGTACAGTTAGTTAGTGTTTTGGAATGTGTGATGCTGCTTTCCATCTGACCATTCAGTCAATTTCAGATGAAAAATAAAGTGGAAACGGGGAATTACTGGAAGTAATTCTCTTTAGCAGCTTCCTTTTCTATATGGCACATCTCAGCCTTTTTCTGATTGCTATGCTTCTGTTTTTCTAACTGTGTCACCCCAGCAGTTTTCTTCTTCTATTTTGGTCTAGGAAGTTATTCTGTGTGGTGTGTATTTCAGCTGTAACTTGTGTAATCAGGGCTCAGATTGTTTACTTGGTTGCTCTCTTGGTTGTGTTCCATGGAGTTAACTACGAGTTCCTTACGACATTATTATGATGAAAAAGATGGCAATATCTGGAGAAGAATTAAACATGGGAACGTGCCTGTTGGGACACTGGGAGAAAACCAATTACTTACAGGTATCAATAAATGGGTACATGTTTAAAGCTTCACTTAGAGTAGCTTAGAGTTAGAGAGAGACTACTGATGAGTTATGGTTTCAACTTGATGTGTTTTGTCATCCAAGGTCCAGGTTACCAGGCTTCCAGACTTGAAGATGTCAGTTAACGCATACGATATTCAATCTGAGGTTTTGCCTACAGGTCTGGGAACTGACAATGCAGAACATAGAACACAACTTCAGAAGCTGTGCAGCCACATGAACATATTGGACATGCAGCAAACTTGGAGCCCTTGTAAGAGTTTACAAGGTCTTTTGAGCATACACTTTATGAAAAAAGAAGGAGATGTTTTCATGATTGATATTACTGTGTGTTTCGTTTGAACACAGAAACAATAGTGTTTGTAATATGTCTGCATTCCTGTGACTGTCTGTAGTGGGTCTGGGACGGTAGTGACTTTCCACAGCAGCTCCTGCAGTGCTGTGCTTACTGTTGATATCAATATTATGACTACCGCTCGCACAGCATCAGGGCTGTCCCTCCAGCACTCCTTTCCCGACCTTCACCAATAACTGTGGGTGGGCATGATCTTGGCACGGGCCATGGCCAGGACAGCTGACCCAGGCTGACCAAGGAGATATTCCATACCCTATGACATCAGCTCAGGAATATAAACTGCGGGAGAGGAGCAGGAAGGGGAGGCGAGATTCATTTCTGGCCTTCCCAAAGCAACCGCTACGCGTACCGCAGCCCTGCTTCTCGGGAGGTGGCCGGACATCGCTGCTGATGGGAAGTGGAGAGGAACAGCTTTATCTGCTTCTGCTTTGCTTCCCGCGCGCGGCTTTGCTGCTTCTTTATTAAACTGCTTTTATCTCAACCCACGAGACTCCCATCTTATTTTCTCCCCTTCCCTGGCTTGCTGAGGAGGTGGGGGACAGAGTGGTGTGGTGGGCACCTGGCATCCAGCCAGGCTCAAACTACCACACCTACTTACCACTGTAGTTGGGGTCTGTGTACCTGCTTTCTTGTAGTGTCCACACGCAGTGGCATAACTTCTACTGGCAGCCTGTATGTTTTCAATGGGAACTGAGCAGCCCAAGTGCATGGGATTGGAGATAAGTCCCACAGGAAAGCAGCTGCAAATGTGACACAGTGCAAGATGATAGACTACAATGGGACCTACTTACCACTATAGGTGGAGTCTGCCTTCCTGCTTTCTTGTAGCTCCCATACTCAGTGGTAGAGCTTAACCGATACCATGTATGTTTTCAATGGGAGCTGAGGAGTCCCAGTGAGTGGGAATGGAGATAGCTCCCTCAGGAAAGCAGCTGCAAATGTGACACAGTGCTGGCTGATACACTGCATGGGGATATCACAGCACATGTGGGCACTGCAATGGGGTTCAGTGACATTGCCGCACATGTGGCAATTGCAGAGAGACTGTGTGACATCACAGCAGACGTGGGCATGGCAAAAGTGCTCTATAACATCACATCACCTCTGGACACTCTGACAGTGCTCTGTGACATCACAGCACATCTGGGCATGACAAGGGGGTGTGTGAAATCAGAGAACATCTAGGCACTACAACAGGACTGTGTGGCACAGCAGTACATGTGGGCATTGCAGTGGATGTGCGGTGTGCGTCGCATCACAGCACATCTGGGCAGTGCTACACTGCTCCGTGACATCATAGCATATCTAGGCACTGGAACGGGGCTGTAGGACATCACAGAAAATCTGGGCACTGCAACAAGAGTGTTTGACATCACATCACATCCAGACACTGTCGTGGGGTTCTGCGACGTCCTAGTACTAGGCAGTCCAACAGTGCTCTGTGACATCACAGCACATCTGGGAAAGGCAACAGTGCTCTGTGACATCATAAGACGTGTGCACTGCAATAGGACTATGTAACGCGACAGCACATCTGGGCTTTGCAGCAGGGCTGTGTGATATGACAGCACATCTGGGCACTGCAATAGTGCTCTGTGACATCACAGCACATCTGGACACTGGACACACAGTGCTCTGAGATTTCACACAATATCTGGGCACTGAAATGAGACTCTGTGACATCACAGCAGACGTGGGCATGGCAACAGTTCTCTATAACATCACATCACCTCTGGATGCCTCAACAGTGCTCTGTGACATCACAGCACATCTGGGTACTGCATCTAGACTGTGTGACATCATAGAATCCTAGAGTGGTAGGGGTTGGAAGGGACCATTAGAGATCATCTAGAGCAACCCCCTCCCCCAGAATTCAGTTCACCTAGATCAGGTCGCACAAGAACGTGTCCAGGCTTGTGCTGAAATCCTCCAAGGAAGGAGACTCCACAAGCCCTCTGGGCAGCCTGTTCTGCAGGATTTCTTTTTCTTTATACAGGGGTTCTTCTTTGTTGCGCGAAACGGGAGTGACCAGACGCCAATCTGATATGCATCAGCTCCAATTTATTGTCACATCATCATCACTTCTATACCTTTTCCAAATGCTTTATACGTGCCACAATTCATGGCAAATAGTTAATACTAAGCATCACGCACTATGCATAAGGCCTCAAAGTTTCATTTTGGTAACAACTTAAACACCAACCTCACTGTGTTTGAATACCATCCTTATTGTGCTTAAAACATCAGCCTTATTGTGTCTAAAATATCACCCCATCTGTTTGGCCTTCAGTTAGTTTTCTCTCACACTATGGTTATGCTTACCTTACGTTTAGTTACCTTTATATTATTGTTAGTTACATATGTTACCATTTAGTAGTCAAGTACAGTCAAGCATACAATGCTAAATTGAATGCTATATTCAGTCCTCTAACAACGCTTGGTTTAATGTCCTGTCCTATCTTCTTGCTTTGACCTTGTTTCTGTTACAATCTGCTGTTTCGGTTTCCCCCTTGCTCAAGCTTGCCATGGATGTGGACGAGGAGGTGCAAGCCGGTCCATCACAACTTTATCTGTCCATAATTAACCTCAACTCCCATTGAAAAAATACAAACTGTCGGTAGAAGTTATACCACTGCGTATGAGAGCTACTAGAAAGCAGGAAGGAAGACCCCAGCTACAGTTGTACGTAGGTCCCATTGTAGACTATCAGCCAGCACGGTGTCCCATTTGCAGCTGCTTTCCTGTGGGAGCTATCTTCAGTCCCACTCATTTGGACTGCTCAGCTCCCATTGAAAAAATACATGTTGTGGGTTAAGTTATACCACTGAGTATGGGAGCTACAAGAAAGCAGGAAGGCAGATCCCAGCTACAGTAGTAAGAAGGTCCCCATGCAGTCTATCAGCCAGCACGGTGTCACATTTGCAGCTGCTTTCCTGTGGGAGCTATCTTCAATACCACACTCTTTGTCTCCTCATCTCCCATTGAAAAAATACATGTGTCTGTTAAGTTACAGCACTGCGTATGGGAGCTACAAGAAAGCAGGAAGGCAGACCCCAGCTATGTGGGGAGTTTTGTGGAGACTTGGCTAGAGAAAAGAGGACATGATAGAATACAGCTGGTTAGGCAGTAAGCATGAAGCGATAAGATATTGGACTCCTGCTCAAGGCTGTGAGAGCAAGAGAGCTGTATGAGAACAGGATGAGAAAGCAGGAGCTTAGTTTGGGTTAAGCAGCCACACGTATTTGGAGTATGTTGAAACAAGGGCGAGGTTTGCACCTAACTGGGAACCAATGATGAGCTTAGCTTTTGCAATATGTATGAGCCTGATTATTGTATCTATAAAAGAGTTGTATCTTTGCAAATAAAGTTGAGACTTGTTGCACTGCAGGGTGGGCTTGTCTCCCGTCGTCTTCAGCAAATGGTGACCCCGACGTGATACGCGAAGGACGTGATATACCGACTGGGCGCCACGGCGGAGCGACAAAGGGGTTCGGGTCCTATGCAGCAAGGACGGCAATAAGCGTGAAAATTGGGAACACGCCGTGCCCTGGGTGACCGTATAGCCGAGCCCGGCCGATACGTGCCGCTGGACCTTGAAGGGCTGCAACAGCGCGCTGACAAATAGGTGTGGAAAGGCAAGCGGCATATGATTTATTTACTGCATTCTTGCAGAAGCGGCAGATAAAGGGTATAGATCTGCAAAAAGACCTACCAGGGTTGTTAGCTTATGGGTATGCTAAGGGAGTGTTTCAGAATCCACAGACAGTGCATGAATTGAGCGAATGGCGTAGATTTGGGCATTTGCTGTGGGCAGCTACCCTGGAGGACGATGAGATAGCTGAAAAGTTAGGGAAGTTTTGGCGGATAGTGCACAATGAGTTGTTGCAACATCAGGCAGAAAAGAAGGCTGCTGAGCACGCATCAGCAGCACAGAGTAAGAACAAAAACGATGAGCGTGACTGGTTCCAATCCACCCCACTGGCTCCTACCGTCTCAAAAGTAATGCTCCCCACCCCGCGTGTAGAAAATGACCCTGGAGGCACGGACGGGGTACGAGAAACATATGAGCCATCACCCCCTCCCGAGGAACAAGAGTGCCGGCCTAAAGAGCCCCCGCCTCCCCCTCCCCCCCACTTAGTGAGCCTGTCCCTGGGGCAGAGAGTGAACTGGCAGAGGCACCGACAGTAGTGCCGGGAGAGGTGCCGAGAGTAGCGCCGGGAGAAGCGCCAGGAGAGGCGCCAGGAGAGGTGCCGGGAGAGGGGTTGAGAGCAGCACCGGGAGAAGCGCCGGGAGAGGTGCCGGGAGAAGCGCCGGGAGCAGCGCTGAGGCGGATGATACCGAGAAAAAAGAAAAAGGTTCTTCTCTACACAAGAGTTTTACAAAGTCAGAGAGGCGAAGGGGCTTCGGAGCAGAGCCCCCGCGGGAGAGCTGCTTCCCATTCGAGCCCAACCCGCCGAGTTACCCCTGGGACGACTCGCAGGGGAATGCCGAGCGGGCGGAGTCGGGCCGGGGTGCAGCGCAGGATGATCAGAGGAGAGTGGGGGAGCGTGACCCCGTGTTACACTCGACACCATCGGGCATGTGAGGGAAGACAAAGAAAACACGGGAGAGAGTAACAGCGGCTGCGCCGCCGGGGACGGCACGGAGTGAGCCAGACCCCCCCGCCCCTTCCATCCGCAGCCGCCGCCGCGCAGCCGCTTCCCGCGCCCGGTCGGTGTCTCCGGAGCCCCCCCACACACACCGCGCCAACACCGCCGGCCCCGGCCCTCACGGGGCCTTTCCATCCTTTCCATCCTCAGTCCCTTGCCTCAACGAGTGTAAAAACTGTTGGTCGTGATGTTGAAAGCTGCAGGCTTTCGCTCGAAGCCCGGACGGCGAACACCCCAAGGAAGACGAGAGACCGGCTTGTTGCAAAAGCAAGAGGTGAGCTTTATTGCGGAGCTCCGGGCCGTCTCGTATCTCACGCAGGGGATAGAGGAGGCGGCCCCGAGGCTTTGCAGGTAGGGGTTTATATATGCTGGGGATGAGGGACGGAAAATTCCAACACACGCACACAACTTCCCCTTAACCCAGGTGCCCTGCTGGCACGGTGGGGACAATGGATCCAATTTTCTGAGAAATGTTTCTCAGACCCTGCGGTTTCTGATGCAATGGCCAGGGTTGGTTTCATCATCCTTTCTCGTGGCCTAGTCGGCCTTGCTGTGACTTAGCCTCACCGGCTCCATTTTATTTCATTTTATTCTTTCAGAACAAGCTGTTTTCTGTTGGGATTTAGAGGGGAAAAGTGCGGGTTTGTGGGAGTTGTGAGGGATGACATGAGGTGTGGGGGCAAATCTGAGAGGAAAAGTGAGGTTTGGGTGGCATTTCTGAGGGAAAAGGTGGGATTTGGGTGCAGTTTTGAGGGAAAAGATGAGAGTTTTGGGTATTTCTGTGGGAAAAGGTGGGATTTGGGTGGAGTTTTGAGGAAAAAAGTGATGTTTTGGTAAATTTTTAAAGGGAAAAAGTGGGGTTTGGGTGGATTTTTGAAAAAACCAAATGTTTTGGTGGGGTTTTGAGAGGAAAAGTGGGGTTTTGTGGAAATTCTGAGGGTAAAAGTGGAGTTTGGGTGGTGTTTTGAGAGGGACTGAGTTCCCAAACAGTTGGGAGAAAGGAAGAAAGCTCGTTGCACTTACCAAAGTGCGTAACTCCTGCTAAATCTCTGCTGCAGCTACTGTCAGACTTAAGCAGCTGCGTAGTAGACAAAAATAAATGTTTTTGAAAACTGCTGCCATTTGGAGTATTTTACCAAGACTTTTAACATTAGAGCTGTGCTCTTCACTGTAGACAATAACTTGGATTACATCTTAATTTGAATACCTTCTCTGTTCAGAATCACAGTTGGCAAGTGTCACTTCTCTCTGAGCCAGTAAGAACTTTGAAGTTGAATATTGTTTTTTCCTGCCAGGTTTGGATGCACTCTGAATCAAAGGGACATAAAACTAAGATAGTTTTTCTAAAAATGTTTAAAGCTCATAGAAAACTGAGCACAGAATTTTAGGCAAAAGCATGAAACTGGTAAGTAACACCTGTTTGGAGAACATAGAGGAAGATATGACCAACTTTCCTGCCGTGGAATGAGTACTCTTCAGAAAGCATTTGTACATACTGCATATGTCTTCCTGTTGTCTCCAGCTTCAAGTAAATTCTAAAGCAGTATGTGATGGTGACTTGCTTGTTGATTCTGGTCAGTCAAAGACTTGCGTTTTTTAGGTATGCGTTAATGATGATCTCGTCTTAAGCAGCTTTGCTCATTTAGAGCAAGCTGAAGAGAATGCAGTGAGTTCAGCAGATTATCAGGAGACCCAAACATCATTAAATCTTGACTCTCTTCCAATGAAAGTTGTTAATCCTGCACTTGATTTGAGGACAGTGCTGCTCCAGCAGAAGGTATCAACAGATCCTGAAACAAGTGGGAACCGTGTGTGTTGGCAGCAATCATTCATGCAGTGCATCATTTGTCTTTACCTGGATATATTGAACTACTGTATCAGTTGGAATCCAACAAGTGGAACAAATGGTATCCTAACAAACACTGCCTATGTATCAGTTTACAAAGAGCAATCAAATCAGCAGATGCAGGAATATTCTAAAGCATTTTGTACTTGATAAGACAAAGGTGAGTTGCAGGGTCATTTGTTGATATGCTGAAAAGCATTAGATACTGTTGAAATAACTTGTAGCATTGATCAGTGATACCTTACTGTTTGATTTGAGTTTAGAGGGATTTCTCTACACAGAGGTAACTTGAATGTTTTCTGTGAGTTGTCTTGTTTAAAACAGACTTGAATCACTATAAATATCCTCTGTCCTTGTTCACTCGGTTCATTTGCATATCTTTATGTAAATACAACTGTCTTTTGGTTGTTCTTTTTGCCATTAGAAAATGAGACAAGCAGAGAAAGAAGTCAGTTGCAACCAACTGTAAAAACACTGGCCTTTCATAGATTCAGATAATCACAAACGTGTTTCTGCATCTTTTAAAATTGTCTTTCTAGATCTTGCTGTATCTGGTTCTGTTCTTGAAAAGACATGACAAAGCTCCAACACAGATGACAGTGAAACTACCACATCTGTAAGTGTTAGATTTTCTATTCAAATGTCAGAATGAATTAAGTGAAGCATCTGTAAGGCAGATTAGGAATACTGTAGTCAGCTATCACGTCCTTTTCTGTAACAAATCTGGGACTAACTCTTGATCTAGTTAAAAGAGAACGTTGTCCTTCAAGTTTGTGGTTCTGGTGGTTTTGGTTTTTTAGATTGCAACGATGGACTTTGAACAGGTTGTGTCTCCTTTTGTGCTCACTTGCTCTAGTGCTGTGAAGATGTGTAGTGGTTCTGTGTGGCCAGCTTTTGGTAGTTGTTGGGGGAATACAGGGGCGGATTCTTCAAAGAAAGAGCTGCCAGAAGCTATAGCTTGAGCAGTGAACATGAACTGATTCTCCTGTGTGGTTGATGTTCTTGTTGCATGCTTGATTCTTAATGAAGAAAATTCGGTTAGGTAAGAAAACCACCTTGAGCTCAGTAATCTTTTTTTTCTAAAATGTTGCTCTTAAACAGTATTTTACTGCCAGAGAAGGGTTTGTCTTTTCTTGATAGATTGTCCAAACAATCCCAGGATTGCCTTTCAAGGAAAATCCAGCAGTTCACACAGACAGGTATGGTACAGTATGTTACATATTTGAACCAATTGTTTAGCCAGATAATTAGGAGCTGTAGTATGTTTCCAGTTACTCTTCTTAGACAGCTAAAAGGGCAGAAGGTAAGACAAGATGTGTGCACATGGTATTGGGGAAGGAGGCCATTAGAAGCTGCTGATACTTATCCAGACCACAGTAAAAATAGCAATTCTTTCTAAACAGTAGCTTGAAAACAAGGCTGTGATGAGGCAGTACGTTTCTGCACACTCAGCATATTCAGTTGCCTTCTTTTATTCTTAGTGTGATTGATAAAGTTTTCAAGCTGAATGAAATCTGACTGAGTTGATTTGTGCAAGGCTTTTATTATGCTGCAAATCACTTGCTGCATATGTAAACAACCTGAGGGGTGTTTTTAATTCAAGTTTTAACTGTTGCAAAGATACATTGTTTCATGTTTTTGCAACTTTAAGACACCTTTTTCCTGCAGTCCCATCTGATTTTCTTCTGAAGTTGAGGAACCCACCAATTGTCTTGGTTAAAAAAACCTTTGGGTTATTTTCAGATACCTAAAAGCTAATAGTAAATTTTACATCCAAAATGGTACTTCTTGATTTCTTCTTTCATATTTGAGGGTTTTTGTTGGCACAGGTAATACATCAGAGATATTTTGTAGGTGAACTGTTTCATGCCATTTTAGAAATATTGGTGATATTTATCGATTACACTTTCCTTCCAGGATATAACTTCCATTTAAACCTCTGCAAACGTGTGTCATATATGTGGAAGGTGTGAGTAGTGTTGAGGCTACAAGAGTGGTCATTGTGGAGGGACTCTGTGGAGGGACATTAGGGACTGAATCCAGCCACATCAGCAACAAGACCAGACCAAAGGTCAGCAAGCCAGCAAAGTTGGTGGTGCCTCTGTGAAAATATGAAGGGCAAAAAAAAATGCAGGGGAATAGACAAAAAGAAAAAAAGCAAGAAACAGAGGCAATGGCCAAGTCAGGGGACAGTAGGAGTCTCAGCACTGTTCTGTGTGACGTGTGTGTGAGTTGTACTTCATTTGTGTTTAGCATTTCTTTGTCTAATTCTTCTCAAAAAAAATAGTTTTTAAGTTGGATGTAAGCTCAAACCCATCTACTAAGTATTGCCTTTGTCATCTATTTCATATGGTTTCAGAGTTTTCAAAATCTTGACGAAAGAAACTTTGTCTTTCTTGGCAAGAAAATGAAGCCACCATCAATTCTGGAAACAGCACCACTTCTTGAAGATCTGGAACGAGTAATGCTAATGTAATACATTACATTTAGTATTTTTAAGACTAATATCATACCTTAACTTTCAGATACTAAATATGACAGTAGCTAATTTTGATTGAGGAATGTGTAGGAGATTGTTCATACGGTTGAGTAAATTATGCTTCAGAGAGACTGTAGAATTGTACAGTTTCATCTGATCTATCAACCACTGCTACAAATGATGGCATTTGAATTAGATGTAAGAATTTAAGTCCTCATCCCAGAAGAACTCTTATCATATTGTGTGTTAAGGAAATGTATTATGCAGTGGGTCAAAGGCTTTTAAATTGCTCATTGCTTTGTGTTGCCTTGTTGGTGTTTCAAGCACACGATTTTCAGGTAGAACTCTTTATTTCTCTTTCTGTAGGAACTTACTTGGAAAAAAGTTTTAGGCCCTAACTCTACTGAATCTTACTGTTGGCCACCAATAGCTCAAGGATGTGATGCAGTTGCCATCTCATATCAGGGAAATAATCCTTTCTTGTATATTCCACCAATACTTACACTTTTGCAGTCGAGCAGTTGCTACAAACCTTGAGAAACAGGAGTGGAGGATGTATATATTAGAGTACTGCAGGCTTTGTGTTCTAAGGTGCAAATGTCAATGAATGATCCAAAAGGTAGTGCATGTTGAGAATGGGTGCATCTCATGTAGTCTTAGAGTATCTTCATGATGCTTCCCAGGTTATTTAGGCCATCTGCTTAGACATTGACAGAGATGGACTGCATGAGTGTGGCAGTCTGTAACTTATTTATCAAGTAATATCTAACAAGTGGTTAATGTCATATCACTTGGATACTCGATGAAGCTTGATTTTTAAGGGGCTGTTACATAGTGAAATGGAAATGTCTGGTTTGATTTTTAAAACATTGTCATTCATTTTCTAATGCATTAGATCACAGAAACATAGACTTACTGAGGCTGTAAGGGACCACTGAAAATGGCTCACACAGCTCCAAGACAGACAAGATGTTTCTGCTTCTATGAAGCTTTTGGACCTTTCACCGTGTGTTGCTGCACATCCATTTGTCTCCAGCTTGGTGCACGGTTCCTCGGGCCTGTACCATCTGCATTTAAGAGGTGATATGGTGTTAAAAGCTTCTGTTTGAAGCATTGAAACGCCTGTTTTGCGGATTTTAGTTTTGCCCTAAATTCTGAAATAGTACAATGACTAAGATTCTAAACAGTTGTCTCATGCTCTACTGTAACTCTTTTGTACATGCACACCTAGCCACTAGCACTTATCTTGTGTCCTGGGTGGAAGAAGGCACAACTTGTTTTTGAGCTACTGAAAACATACCAGAGATGCTCCAGACAGCTTCATCCAATGTTGTTAATACTTGGGCAGAACAAAGAAGCAGCTAAAAGTGTGAAAACCTGAGGAAGTAAGAATACTCCTGTCGTCTGAATGACACTTGAATGCAATGTAGGCTGTCTTAGTTACACAAAACTGTAAGAAATGAAGTTTTACTTTTTCCTATCAAGTGATCATTTTGTTTCTTAGATGCTGTAACTCTAGTGATGCATGAAGCTTCATTAATGGTATTTAACAGTAAATAGTATTAAAGCTGTTAAAATGATCTGTGTTTTTGCAAGTCTCATAACCACTTTTTTTAGTCAAATGAGTGGGAGGGGTTTGCTGAGGTTCATGCTGAATTAAGATTCATCATAGATGTTCCTGATTTAGAGGCAGGTTTTACAATAGTGGTTTTATTTTTACATGTGTGTATTTTTACATACATGTGTAGATATGGAAGATACAATATTGGCTTTAATTTGTTGTTAAAACCAAACTTCTAAAGGCTATGCTTGAATGTATTTAAATATTTACCTTCTGTCGATCTGGTTCTACCATGGTCTTGTTGGGAAATGAAATTACATCCTGCTCTGTAAAGCTGTTAACAAAGACTTTTCAGTGTTTCAGAAACACAGTTTTGCCTACTCAGATCTTAAAGACACACAGGGGTAAAGAAATAGAAGCGAACTAAAATGACTGTTGACTAGAAGTCAGAACATGGAGTTATATGGTCCCTATTTAAAAAAAACCAAAACAAAAAACCCCAACCAAAAATCAAACACACACAAATATCCAAACAAAAATACCTTACCACCAAAACCAACCAAAAAAACCCTTCCCATAACTTCAAGATGATGCATCTGAAATGCAGTTGAGACCTTCTTCATAAAACTAGTGTGTCATGATGTGGAATGTAAATTAATGTTAACAGTTGTCCTTTACCGACTTGTAGGTGAGGTAATAGTGCCTGCACCATATTGCCTCCTGAGACTGTCTGAACGTCACACGCTGTTTCGTAATCTTTGCCATCTTGTTCTTGATGAGGTTGAGGTGCTGTTCTCTGATGCTCCTGAACAGGTAAATAGCTTACATGTTCAGATGGGAAAATACTGTTCAATTGTGCAAGTGTCTTGAAAGCAATTGTCACCCACTGAAAACAAACACCTTCCTGAACCCCAGTGGTAGAGTTGAAAAGAAAATGAAGTTTGAAAACCTCACATTTGTATACTTCTGGCAGAATGAAGTATTGGAGAAGTGGAGTTGTAATCAGTCAAAGCAGACTTTACCTTGTTTTTTTCTTTAATCAGTGAGCCCTGTCTTGCCCTGGTCTAAGCTACTGCTCCATTATGCTGTTGTCTTTTGCTGTGGATGGTTTCCAAAGCAGTTGACTTTTGTTTTTGTTCCATTTGGTAGCGGTGGTTTCAGTGTAGGGGTCTTTAATGTGCTTTAAGGTCTTGTCTGTAAGAAACTTCATTTTTCCTCTTAGCAGCACTGTTTAAACAGTAGAATGAAAGGCAGAAGTGAATGATCAAATAGTCTTGGAAGCATTTTCTTGTGTTCTTGGGTCTTAATGACAGTGCAGATAAAGAAGGAGCTGATCACAGTCTTATAAGAGGAACAGCATCAAGTTCCATGTTGACCAGGATGTATCAGTATCAGATTTTTTTTAAATCATTAACCTTCTAATATTATCTATTAAAAAATTGGTGATAAGACTAAAGGGCTGTGCTTCTAGCTGTGATAAGCTAGAGAAAGTCCTTAGTGGAAACAGGTTGCCCAATTTGCTGTGTGTGAAGCTGTTAAATGTGCCTTTGTAGCAGCAAATATCAAGTCATAAATTAGATGATATGTCTTCTTTATCCAGTGGGCTATTGCTGTTTTCTCTTCAGACTGCTCTTTCTGTTGTGCTATTGGACTTCCTGAGACGGAGTGTGGATATAACATTACAATTGTGGGAGAGGTAGTTCTCAGTTTCTCAAAAACATTTGTCTTGAATAGGAAAAACAAAGATGCTCTTTCAGCGGGGAATGGTCATTTGAAAATGTTTGAGCTATTTGATAAAGATTTGATTGTAGCTCTTCTAAAGTATTGTTACAGAAAGGGTATGTTATTGCAGCTAGGGGTAAGTTTAGTGGCAGGTTGAGAAAGATGTCTCAGAGCTGTGCCAGAGCTCTATATTACTTTAAAGTGTGGTAGAGCTTTGCCAAAAATCCTGCTGTTGTTCCACAGCTGAACTGCACGTCACTTAGGTCAGCAGTACACCAGGAATGTGTGAGCTCTGTCTTAGTGGGTTTCACTTGTTAGAAGTAATTTAATGCTGCACACACACCATTGGGGCTCTTGGGTTCGGTTTTTTTTGACAAGTCTGCTGTCTGCCTCTGACCTCTTGGATTTGCTTTTGCCTAGGCTTAGTTTGGGTATTTTTTCAGATTTGAACTGCTCCTTTTCCTGAGACTTCCATCTTTTGTGACTGGAAAGAACAGTGGGCTGAAACAGTTTGCTTTTTACTGCTGCTACGTACTCGTTGGAACAGGATAAGAGGATAGAAACTGACTTCTGCTTTTTCTTGATAGGTGTTTACTATATGAGATTGTTACAAGAAACCCGTTATTGCTGAAGAATGGAAGTATTCACAGCAAATTATTGCTGTTGGAACTCATTGGAATAAACGTACAGCACACTAGATAAAGGAGCTCATGAACGATCCTTGTGATGTGGTAACAGCCATTGAAGAAGCTTCCATCTACGGAAATGTGCAACAGGTAAGAGTTTGGGGATGGTGTCACTCTTTGTTCACAACACTGTTTTGCTGTTTGCACTGACTGAGGTCAGTATACATGAGCAGTGCTACAGGCCTGAATGGACTGTCCAGTTGCACGTCCCGCGAGTGCAGCGAGGGAACTCTTGGAAGACCTGTGTCAGTTAATCACTGAACCAGCTGAAGGTCTTTTTTAAGCCTGAGATGAAGGTGCACTCTCGAATATTTTATTGTTAGTGCAAATGAGTCTGAGTTTGGTATCAAGTACTTGCAAATGCTATTGTTTGTGACCAGAATGTTCCAAATGTTTTTGTGGTTGTTGATTGAGTGGCAGAACTACAAGTAAGTTTTCAAAAGACAGAGCTAGTAAAATGCTTGTTTGACTGCTCTGTGCCACACAGTGCAGAAATTGATTTGACTTAATATTTTGAGAAAGCTACTGTATATCCTGAGGTGTCTTCTCGTTGAACTTCCAGTCAGTGTGGTATAGACCTGAAGAATTGTATAAAATGTTACAAGTATGATCTGAATTCTTCAGTGACTCAAAACATAATCATTTAGGGATTGAGAATGTTGGGAAGTCTCTAAGACCAGACATTCTGAGCATGAAACTGGAAAAACATCACTTTTTGTGAAAAGTCTAGTGATTTGGCAGCACTGCAAATGTCCATGTTTTGGGGCTTTTTTTAAGACTATCTGAGGTAGTGCACTGTGCTTATGGAGTGTGAAACTTCTTCAGTGGTACTTCAGTGAGAAACTTCAACACTGACAAATCATCAAAAATCACACGTATAAGAAAATACCGATGTGAGATTTTGATTGTGATGGGTTTTAATTTTGCTTCTGGAAGCTGTCAGAAATTCACACCCTTTGTGAGAATTGTATATTGTACGTTATAAGTTTAACAGAAGATTTAGGATTTACCAATGTTCTTTGGCATATAACAATGCTTCGTGCTTCTTAAAAGAAGAAACACACAGTAAAGCGTGTCTAGATTACATGAATTACCAGCCCTCTGGTTTGTATCCACCTTTAGGTTGTACAGCCTTGTATGGACAGTGAAAGAACCGCTGTGTTACTCAAAATACTGGCTTTTACCCACAGTAATCTTCAGAAGGTGCTGACATTCACTAATTCAGGAGATGAGGCAGAAATGGTTCATCAGGTGAGCATCATTTTACACAGGTAAGTGGGGTTTTTAATTATTAAGATATAACAAACTAAAATATCTTGACTTCTAAGAATAAAGGAGGTTTGTGAATTTGTAATTTAACTACTTCTGCTAAAAATAGCCCAAACCCTGCCCTTCTGCCAGCTAGAAGAAAGGCTGACAGGAATGTCTGACACAGAATGCATTCATGATGACATTTTTAACTATGTTCTGTCTCATTTTGATAAATCCCAATATGGTTCCTCCCCACAGTTACAGCTGTGGATATTGGGTCCCTCCTTCGGGACACGGCCTGCTCTGGCCATAGTGATAAAGAAGGAAATCACTGCCCCTGGCTCAGGGCCAATAATGAAGTGAATCGCTGCCCCTGAACTGGGGCCAGCTTTAGCAAAATGAGTCTCTACCGCTGCTGTAGGGTCTTTAAAGAAATGCAAACAAATCTCAGTTTCACCAATTCTCTCCATAGAATGCAGGGAGGTCTCTGTTCCAGCACACCTCCTCCTCTCTTTCCTCACTGACCTTGTCGTGCACTTATATACGGAACGACTCTCGGCGCAGCAGTTGGTGGAGCGGTGACTCCCCCTGTCGCCCAGCGCTGTGCTTTGCTTTTTCTTTTCTGTATTAATAAATTGGTTTTAATTGGCTTAAATAGCCCATTGTGCTCATTTATAACAGCTTGGTGCCGTGACTCGGATCGGAGGCCGTAAGGGAGGATTCTCAGTCATTAGGGGGGGCGCCCCACCAATTTGGTGGCCCCGGTGCTTGAAGTCCACCCTCGACCCCGACCGACGAACCCCTAAAAGAAAGAAAAGAGAAAGCAAAGGGGATCCCGGAGTGCAATTAAGGCACTCCGGAAGAATTAAGGGCCCGGGGAACCCCCTTAAAAGTTTTGTGCACAAAGTCCGGTCGAAGACGCAGGACGCGTGAGTATTACGGGATCCGTCCGGGTGGGGGTTGGGATCCCGGAGTGCGACTGTGTGATATGCATGAGAGGAGAGCTGGCAGCCAGACTCTCCAAGTGAGTGCGGACCCTCAGTAGTGCAGTTCCCACAGACCCGCGAGGGCTTGGGCCACGAACCAGGGGAAGCGAAAGTTGATTGTGTGAAAGAAGGCACTCCGGAAGAATAAGACAGGGGAAGGGTAAGCCCCTGTGGGATCCCGGAGCGCGGAAAGAAAGCACTCCGGAAGAATGGGACAGGGGAAGAGTAAGCCCCCTGCCGAGGTAAAACTCCCTCCAGTACCTAGGGAAAGCCCTTTACGGTTTGTGTTAGAAAACTGGCGACATTTTCCAGGCACGCAGGACAAGGATAAGGCCAAAATGATTCACTATTGCGTTGAAGTGTGAGGAGGGAAGGAAATCTCTAAGAGTGTGTTTTGGCCAATATTTGGTTCTTCAGAAGATTGGGTAAGACAGGCCTTAAGTATTTGGGTGAATAGCAAAAAACCCCCCCGTAGTCAAGAGGAGAGCGATTATGCTAAGGTGTGGGTGGAGAGACCGGAGGTGTTTCTTTTCAAACTCTCCGAAGTAACAAAGGGGAATAAGAGTAAGAAAAAGGGAAGTAAACTAGAAGACCCTTTAGTACCACCTCCACCCTACGTACCCCCACCCCAAGCACAGGCAGCAGCTGCCCCTCCGAGCGCGCCAACAGAGACAGACTCGGATTCGGATGAACCCGAATATACAGGACCGGTAACCCGAAGCCGGACAAGGAAGGGTTTATATCCCTTAAGAGAGATGCCTATGGGGGGACCCCAGCCCGGCATAGGGTTTATATCGGTGCCTCTAAGTTCGGGGGATGTTAGGGATTTTAAGAAAGAAATGGGATCCCTTTTGGAAGATCCACTTGGAGTAGCCGAGCGGGTAGATCAATTTTTGGGACCCAGCATGTACACTTGGGAAGAACTACAATCTATATTGAACATCTTATTTACAGCAGAGGAGAAAAATATGATCAGAAGGGAAGGAATGCGCATCTGGGATACGCAGCACGCGCAAGGGCCGGCAGCAGATACAAAATGGCCGTTACAAAACCCTAATTGGGACCATCAGAACCCGGCCCATAGAGTGCATATGCAAGATCTCAGAACAATAATTGTGCAAGGGATTAGGGAATCTGTTCCACGAGGACAGAATATTAATAAAGCTTTTAACGAAAGACAAAGAAAGGATGAGACCCCCACCGAATGGTTGGAGAGACTAAGAAAGAACTTTCAGTTGTATTCAGGAATGGATCCGGATGGACAAATGGGACAGGCAGTACTGAAAGTACACTTTGTTTCCAAATCCTGGGAAGACATTAGAAAGAAAATACAAAAATTAGAAGATTGGCAAGATAGGGAGTTAGATGAATTGTTGAGAGAGGCTCAAAGGGTATATGTGAGAAGGGAGGAAGAGAGAGATAAGAAGCAAGCCCGAATAATGGTGGCTGCAATGCGTGAAAGTCAAGAAATGGATAGGAAACCCGAGCAAGGCAAAAGGGAACCAAGACGGAGTGGGCGAGATAAACAAGACTTGAAGGTGTGTTTTTATTGCGGAAAAAAAGGACACTTTAAGAAGGAGTGTCGGATGCGGATCAGGGATGAGAAGGAGTTTAAGGAGGATTAGGGGGGTCAGGGGCTCTACCTCTTGGGGACCCAGAAACATCGAAGGGAGCCCTTGATAAAATTGAAGGTGGGTCCCCAGGGCCAGGACATTACCTTCCTGGTTGATACTGGAGCAGAAAGATCTACACTCCAGTCATTACCTAAAGGGTGTAAACTATCTAGAGAAACTGTCACGGTAGTGGGAGCAAAAGGAGAACCGTTTGAAGTTAAAATAATAAAAGAGGTAGTGGTAGAATCAGACTCCAAAATGGGCATTGGGGACTTTTTATTAGTACCCGAATCAGATTACAACTTATTAGGAAGAGATATGATTGTAGAATTAGGTATTCAAATCAAGGTGGTGGAACAAGAAATCCAGATTAAGTTGTGCCCCTTGAGATTGGAGGATGAGGAGAAGATCAACCCCGAAGTGTGGTATAGTCCTGATAATGCCGGCAGATTAGAAATTACTCCCTTCAAGGTAACCATTAGAAATCCGGAGATTCCAGTAAGAATAAAACAATACCCGATGTCCTTGGAAGGGAGGAAAGAGTTGAAACCGGAAATCGACCGGCTAATTAAGCAGGGATTATTGGAACCCTGTATGTCCCCTTACAATACTCCAATTTTACCTGTAAAGAAACCAAACGGGTCTTATCGTCTAGTACATGATTTAAGAGAAATAAATAAGAGAACAATAGCTAGGTTTCCAGTAGTAGCTAATCCCTATACTTTATTGAGTAAACTGAGCCCGGACAACCACTGGTATAGTGTAATCGACTTAAAGGATGCCTTTTGGGCTTGTCCTTTAGATGAAGCAAGTAGAGATTATTTTGCCTTTGAATGGGAGGACCCAGAGACAGGGAGAAAACAACAACTTAGATGGACGGTGTTACCCCAAGGCTTTACAGAGTCCCCTAATTTATTTGGGCAAGCTTTGGAACAAATATTGGAGGATTACCAAACTGAACCTGGGCTAACCTTGATACAATATGTAGATGATTTATTGATAGCAGGAAAAGATGAAGAAGCAGTAAGAAGAGAAAGTATAAAACTTTTAAATTTTTTGGGACTTAAAGGATTAAAGGTTTCAAAAGCCAAACTACAGTTTGTGGAAGAAGAAGTAAAATACTTAGGGCACTATTTAAAACAAGGTGAAAAAAGAATAGACCCAGAAAGAGTGCAGGCTATCTTATCATTGCCAATACCTAAGAACAAGAGACAAATCAGACAAATTTTGGGCTTGACGGGATATTGTAGACACTGGATTGAGAATTACAGTAGTAAGGCCAGGTTTTTATACCAAAAACTGACTCAGGATGGGTGGATGAAATGGACTCAGGAGGACACAGAAAAACTGAGGGAACTAACGGAGAGTCTGATACATGCCCCAGTTTTAAGCCTCCCTGATTTAAAAAGACCCTTTTATTTATTTGTTAATATAGAGGGAGGGATTGCTTTTGGAGTACTAACCCAAGAATGGGCAGATAGGAGGAAACCTGTAGCATATTTATCGAAACTTCTGGACCCTGTAAGCAGAGGATGGCCTACGTGTTTACAAATGTTAGCTGGATGTGCTTTATTAGTCGAAGAGGCTAGGAAAATTACCTTTAACAGCAATCTTAAGGTTTACTCTCCCCATAATATCAGGAGCGTGATGCAGCAAAAAGCAGATAAATGGATATCAGACACTAGACTTATGAAATATGAGGGAATTTTATTAGAAGCACCGAATTTCACCTTAGAAGCAACTGCTATTCAGAATCCGGCTACCTTTTTGTTTGGGAATGTAGAAGAGACACCTTTGATACATGATTGTTTGATAACTATTGAAGAACAAACTAAGATTAGGCCTGACCTAGAAGAAGAAGAGTTAGACGAAGGAGAAAGGTTATTTGTAGATGGATCCTCCCGGGTGGTAGAAGGGAAACGTCAATCAGGCTATGCTATCATCGGAGGCACAAACTTACAAGTAGTGGAATCAGGGGCCTTAGATAAGTCCTGGTCAGCACAAGCCTGCGAATTGTATGCCATCCTTAGAGCTTTAAAACTTTTGAAGGGGAAGGAGGGAACGATATATACTGATTCTAAATATGGGTTTGGGGTAGTACACACCTTTGGAAAATTATGGGAAGAACGAGGATTAATTAACTCACAAGGGAAGGGGTTAGTTCACCAGCAATTGATAATTGAAATATTGCAAGCCCTGAGGGGACCCAAGAGAATAGCAGTAGTACACCTAAAAGGCCATCAAACAGGAACGGACCTCAAAACTAGGGGGAATAATGTGGCAGATCGGGAAGCTAAGCGAGCAGCAACTAGAGAAATGCTTTTAAGGGAAACCCCGAAAAGGCAGGATAGATTAACGGAGGATACAGAATTAGTCTTCACTTCCGAAGAAGAGAATAAGTTAAAGAAATTGGAATTGTCTAAGGACAATGGAAAATGGATAACCCAGGATGGGCGGGAAATATTGCCCAAAGCAGTAGCCCAAAGAATTATGTATAAATTACACCAAAGTACACACTGGGGAGCTCAAGGGTTAGCAGATCATTTTGCAACCAAATATATGACTATTGGGTTGCACGACATTGCCAAACACATCACCAAAAGTTGTCCTACCTGTTTACGAGTTAACCGGAATAACTTGAGGAAATTACCTCCTGGAGGTCGACCCTTAGCTAAGAGACCATTTTCGAGCCTACAAATTGACTTTACAGAGCTACCTAAAGTGGGGCGAACAAGATATCTTTTGGTGATGGTGGATCATCTCACACACTATGTGGAAGCATTCCCAACTACCAGAGAGACTGCCCAAACTGTAGTAAAAATCTTGCTTGAAGAAATAGTACCGAGATATGGGGTACCCGAGACCATAGATTCGGATCAAGGGCCGCATTTCACTTAGAAAATAACTAAAGATTTAGCTAATGCGTTGGGAATAAAGTGGGAAAGACATACCCCATATCATCCTCAGAGCTCAGGGCGGGTAGAAAGGATGAACGGAGAAATAAAAAAAAACCAATTAACTAAACTGATGTTAGAAACTAAATTATCATGGGTAAAATGCATACCACTGGCCCTATTGAACATTAGAACACAACCACGAGCAGATACGGGGTTATCTCCCTTTGAGATGTTATATGGAATGCCTTACAATTTAGAGAAGGTACAAACAAACCCCAATATTAATGACAAAATTTTGAATCGTTATTTAATTATTTTGGCAAAGTATAGGAGAAGTTTGTGGGAAAAAGGAATGTGGACCCAAAGACCTCCTTTGGATCTTGTATTACATCAGGTGCAGCCCGGAGATTGGGTGTTAGTCAGAAGTTGGAAGGAAAACCCGCTAGTACCGAAGTGGGAAGGGCCCTATTTAACATTGCTCACCACAGACACCGCCATAAGAACAGCTGAGAAAGGGTGGACTCATGCAAGCCGAATAAAGGGGCCAGTAGACCCTTCCAACTTCCCAGAGTGTCCGGTTCCTCAGTGGAAAGTAAAGACACCAACAGACGACCTAAAGCTGGTATTAACTAAGGTTACACCAGGGACGTCCGGACAAAGCTCATAGACTTGGAGGAAGGAAAGACGGTACGATTATAAATCCCTGCCCCTTAAGTAGTGGGAAAGACTGTCACCAGCAAACCAGGAAAGAATCCAGCGAAAGCTATCATTGACTTTGCGTCCCTATTCACAGAGCTTGAATTTTTAACAGCTAACTTTTGCATTTTTGTTAATTATTTAGCTTGCTGAACTTTTGTTATAAAATTGGTACAAGTTAAAACTTGTAAGAAGTTGTGATAGATCCACTGTCAGAAAAGGGGAGGGCCCATACTTGCCAACCATACTGGGAGAGATAGTTTGGGCATAACCTCAATCCGAGGCCTCAAAGCCGGGATTGGGGCCTCTTATTTGAATTTGGCAATACTATTCTAACCAGCCTCTCGGCCCCCGCGAGGGTTAAGCCGTGAGCGAACCAACAGCTGCAGGTGCAACTCCCTGTGAGCTCTCTCAAAGAGCGAGAGGAATGTAAGTTCCATCCCCAAAAGGATCCTTGCTGCCAAGAAGATAATAACCCTCGTAACTAGCAGCAAACTAGTTGACGAGCGAGGCAGAGGGATACTTGGTGAAAGGACCCCATGGAGCTTACAGGCAATGACTACAGGGGCGAGAGGATTCGGGTTAGAAGGATGGGAAAATTGGGCAGACTAATTAACCATACCCACACTGGCAGCGGCTTTTACTCAACTTTAATGTGGATGTTGATGATATGGTCATTGATCAGGAAAGCGCTAGGAGACAATGTACCAAGCCATGAACCCTTTAAATGGTCACTTATCAGATGGGAAGATCAACGGGTCATTGCAACAACCACAACGTCGGGGGTCCCCTCTTTAGGTGTCAACTGTGTGACATTATCCAGACCCAGCCCTGTAAGAATAAGGTAGGGTTCTATATGTGCCCAGCATCAAATCCAGGGAAGGCATATTGCAACTACCCTGGGGAATTTTTTTGTGAATATTGGGAATAGGAGGAGCAGGAATAGGAACAGGAGCAGCTGCCTTAATAAACCAACAAAAAGGTATGATGAACTCAGTAGATGAAGATTTGAGTAGAATCGAAAAGGCGATAGATGGGCTAGTCAAATCAGTAAGGTCCTTATCAGAAGTAGTGCTCCAGAATAGGAGGGGTTTAGATTTATTGTTTTTACAACAAGGAGGGTTGTGTGTAGCCTTACGAGACGAGTGTTGCACATATGCAGATCACACTGGAGTGGTGATAGATACCATGGCCGAGCTCAGGAAGCAATTGGAAAAACGTAAAAAGGAAAGGGAAGCGCAACAAAACTGGTATGAATCCTGGTTCAACCATTCTCCTTGGCTCACAACGCTATTGTCGACTATAGCAGGATCTCTAGTAGTATTTATCTCAATATTAACCGTTGGGCCCTGTATATTTAACAAACTGATAAACATAGTAAAGGGAAGATTGGAGGCTGCCCACCTTATGCTCGTTAGGGCGAGATATGAACCACTAAACAGTGAAAACGCAGAGGACTACTTGGAGCTCAGCAGAAAGGAGCTCACCAGGTTTAGTGAACAAAAAGAGTGAAATAGAAAAAGGGGGGATTGTGATGGGAACATGACTTTTTGTTCACTAGAAACAGGAAAGAATATATTGTAAATAGTTAACCAAGGGCTAGCAACCTTGTGATAGCTTATGAAACTGAGAAACCGCAAAAGATAAACATTGCTGAGCTAATCGACTACAAGTTGTTCCGAGTTTCAGACTTAAGCAGAGGACACCAAGGAAGACTACTGGGGCCTTCATCAACGATCAGCCGGAGGCAGAAAACAACCCCTAGCAACTGGGTGGACATGCGCGGAAGGACGCTGGAGGGGTGACGTGCAGGAGAATATAAAAGGAGGAACGGAACGACTCTTGGCGCGGCAGTTGGTGGAGCGGTGACTCCCCCTGTCGCCCAGCGCTGTGCTTTGCTTTTTTTTTTTTCTGTATTAAGAGTGAGACGCCCCCTTGGGGAAGCGAAGCGAGTGTGGACCCTGCCGTGAGGCAGGGCGGGACTCTCTTGTAGTGCGGTTCTCATTGCCCGCGAGGGCGTGAGCCACGAACGAGGGGTGCGTGTGTGTGTGTGTGTAAGAAGGCACTCCGGAAGATGGGACAGAAGAAGAGCAAGCCTTCTGATCTCATGGGGAAGGGACCCAAGGAGAGGTTACCAGATATTCCCCAAGATTCCCCATTGGGCCTTATGCTCAGGCAATGGGAAGGTGCGCCTTGCACAAGAAACAAAAGTAGGGAAAAGATGGTTTATTATTGCATATGTGTCTGGGGAAACCAGCAAATTAGACCAGATCACTTGTGTTGGCCAATTTTTGGGACATATGACAATTGGATTTGTCAGGCTCTAAACCTTTACGTAAATGATAAGGAGCCCTTTAATTCTGAGGAGAGCGAGTATGCGCGTTGTTGGCTATCTTATGCTACTCGTGCTGGGATTTTCACTTTAGGTGAAAATAAATCTGGCCGTAAGAAGAGGGTCCCTGAGGAACCTCCACCCCCTCCCCTTCCCTATGATCCCCCGCCAGTAGAAAATCCAAGACCCGCCTCTCCCCCTGTGCCTTCGGCCCCTGAGGAGGATCCTGATTCTTCGGGGACAGTCGGGGGGACCCGAAGACTCACGAGGAGTCGGGCTAGACAGCAAATGACATCAGAAACGGGGCTACAAACATCATCAAAAACAGGGCTATACCCACTAAGAGAAATAGCGATGGGAGGCCCACAACCCGGGATGGGATTTGTGTCAGTGCCTTTAAACTCGGGGGATGTAAGAGAGTTTAAGAAGGAAATGGGGAGTTTGTTAGAGGATCCCTTAGGAGTTTCGGAAAGGATAGACCAGTTTCTAGGACCTAACCTATATACCTGGGATGAACTGCAAGCCATTTTAGGGATACTATTTACTGTGGAAGAGCGGGAGATGATCCGAAGGGCTGGGATGAGAGTCTGGGACCAGCAACACCAACAGGGGCCGGCTGCTGACATTAAGTGGCCCCAGCAGTGCCCTAATTGGGATAATCAAAACCCGGAACATAGGGGCCATATGGGAGATCTCCGTACTATAATTGTACAGGGGATTAAGGAATCGGTTCCTCGAGGGCAGAACATAAACAAAGCCTTTAATGAACAACAAAAGAAAGATGAGACTCCCACAGAATGGTTAGAAAGATTAAGAAAGAGCTTGCAGCTTTACTCTGGGATAGACCCTACGACACCGGTCGGGCAAGCCCTTCTAAAAACTCAGTTTGTGGCAAAGTCATGGCTGGATATTAGAAAGAAGTTAGAAAAGTCGGAAGATTGGCAATGGATTGAAAATTACAGCAACAAGGTTAAGTTCTCATATCAGAAACTAGTGGGGGAAGGTCTGATGAAATGGAATACAGAGGATGACGAGCAATTAGAGAATTTAAAAACTGATTTAGTAAATGCCCCAGTATTGAGTCTGGTGGATACCCGGAGGCCTTTCTATCTATTTGTTAACACGGAGGGTGGAACAGCCTTCGGGGTCCTAACACAGGAATGGGCAGGTAAAAAGAAACCCATGGGGTATTATTCCAAGTTATTAGATCCAGTTAGTCGTGGTTGGCCTACTTGTTTACAGGCCATAGTTGCTACTGCCCTCTTAGTCGAAGAAGCTGGAAAAATAACGATGGGAGGAGAATTAAAGGTATACACCCCTCATAATATACGAGGAGTATTACAGCAGAAAGCTGATAAATGGATTATGGATGCCAGGTTACTGAAATATGAGGGGATCTTATTGCACTCTCCCAAGTTAGAGCTTGAAACAACTAATTTGCAAAATCCAGCTCAATTTTTGTATGGAGAACCGAGCGAATCTCTTTCCCATGATTGTATCAGGGTAATAGAATATCAAACCAAGATAAGGGAGGATTTAGAGGAAGAGGAGTTGTTATGCGGAGAGAAATTGTTCGTAGATGGATCATCCCGGATAGTGAACGGGAAAAGGAAGTCAGGATACGCTATAATAGACGGGAGCAGTTGGACAATTAAAGAATCAGGCCCCCTTAATATAAGTTGGTCGGCACAAGCCTGCGAACTATTCACAGTATTGAGGGCATTACAACTGTTAAAAGATAAGAGAGGAACAATATTTACGGATTCTAAATATGCATTTGGAGTAGTTCACACATTCGGAAAAATTTGGGAAGAGAGGGGCCTAATGAATTCTCAAGGTAAGGGATTAATACATGAGACCTTAATAAAGCAAACTTTGGAGGCATTAAGAGGGCCCAAACAAATTGCGGTAGTTTATGTAAAGGGCCATCAAAAGGGAACCTCCACACAAATAAGAGGGAACAATTTAGCAGACGAGGAAGCTAAGAAAGCTGCGTTACTGGTGATAAAAGCAATTGAACAAGATCCTGTACAAACTAAGTATGCTATGAAATTTACAAATCAGGAAAAAGGAAAATTGGAGCAAATGGGAGTAGTTGAATGAGAAGGAAAGCGGTGGTTACCTGATGAGAGAGAAATGCTCCCAAAAGGAGTAGCTTGGCGAGTTTTGAGAGAGTTTCATAGGCAAACCCATTGGGGAGTGCAGGCTCTAGTAGATCAATTTGCCAATAAATATATGACCCTGGGGGTGTATGATCTAGCAAAAAGAATTGTTGGAGAATGTTTAACATGTCAAAGGATAAATAAACAGCACCTTAGGGAAAGAGTCCCTGGGGGAAGGCAACTAGCCAAGAAGCCATTCGAAATGATTCAGGTAGACTTTATGGAGTTACCGAAGGTAGGCAGATACAAGTATCTCCTAGTTTTTGTAGATCACCTAACTCACTTTGTAGAGGCCTTCCCGGTAGCTCGGGCCACTGCAAGGATGGTAGTAAAAATATTATTAGAACATATCATACCTAGATATGGAGTCATGTCAGCTATCGATTCGGACAGAGGGCCTCATTTTACTTCCAAAATAATTCGAGAAACGTTAGAAGCTCTGGGAACCAAATGGGAGTATCATACTCCTTGGCACCCCCAAAGCTCAGGGAAAGTTGAAAGGATGAACAGGGAAATTAAAAAGCACCTAACCAAATTAATGATAGAGACCAAAATGAGTTGGGTGAAGTGTCTTCCCCTAGCCCTCTTGAACATAAGGACACAACCGAGGGCTGATACAGGACTTTCCTCCTTTGAAATGTTATATGGAGTGCCCTATGATTTGGAAAAACCAATAGAACATCCTAAAGTGGAAGAAAAGATGTTGCAAGAATACCTTATAGAGCTCATGAAAAGGAGGCAAGAACTGTTAAAGCGAGGTCTGGTGGTTCAGAGACCACCTTTAGATATAGCAATACATAGTATTAAACCAGGAGATCAGGTACTCATAAAGACATGGAAGGAATCATCATTAACCCCTCGCTGGGAGGGACCTTTCCTTGTTTTACTTACCACAGATACCGCAGTTCGCACCGCGGAAAGAGGTTGGACACACGCTAGTCGGATAAAGGGTCCTGTCCTGCACACAGACTGGGAGGTCGCCGGGAAACCGGACGATTTGAAGCTGACCCTCAAGAGGAAACAGAGACGCGACGCATAGCCCTGGATACTAGGCTTCTTATGGACAATTGTAAAGAATCATATAAGTCACACATCACATGTCATGTATGTAAGCAATGCAATCTGTGGGTATGTCGCGTGTGTAACGGGTGCAGGATACAGCAGTGAAAAAGCTTGAAACCTTAGATAACGAATATTGTAGAGGAGGTCGGTACAAAACGGTTCCACAATTAGAGGAGGAATTTATAACTAGGGATATTGAGTGTAGCAAACTATTTAGGTACCCTTGGGACTATAAGTTCAGGCATTTGGGAGATAACCAAGAGAAAGTGTAAGGAGCGTTTTGGTGAGAAAAGATACAGGGAACATTCCAAACTTTGTGGGGATTCGGGACAGTGACTAAGCCTTTATATTTGAAAACAGCCCTATTGGGTTGAGTATTGGAAAGTGGATTGTGGCAGAACAAGGAGAGAATTTAGGAGGCAGTCCCCTGAAGACTACAACTGCTGCCGAGAAGATAACTCACCCGGCTATTCTAAAGCAACGGAATAGGCCCAGGGTAAGGCAGAGGGGTATCCTTGTGGGGATCAGCAAGTGCCTCTGAAAACTTCTAAAATAAAATATCTCCGTTAAATAGAACAATCCTCAACAAAATGAGACTTCGCTGGCAGACTTTTCAGCCAACCAGGGGCTGGGTCGCTCTCCCTAATCCTCCTTACCTTACACCAATCTTTGGACCCTGTATCCTAAATCAATTTATTGAACTAATCAAAAGTCGTATAGAGCAGGCACACCTTATGCTGCTACAGAAACGTGGTACTAATGAAGAAGCCGGAATGGCCTTATTAGCCCAAGACGCAGTAACTCGATTTGATCAACAAATAAATGAGTGAAAAGGAAAGGGGGGAATTGTAATGGGTGATGGTAAAAATTGTTATTGTTGAGCAAATCGAGTGGGATTCCGTTGTGTTGTGCATGTTGTTATAAGCAATGACTCTGTTTGTGTAAGTTTTATTATGTCTTGTAATAGTAGTTAAGTGGTTAAGCCAACACCTGGGCAGCGCTGGGAAGGTGCAACAAAATAGCGAAACTTCAAAGGCAGGAACACCCAGCAACATTTTTCACCAATCTGGAGCTGGTAGATGGGCAAGGACGGCGCGTGGACACTGTCAACTGACCAACCAGAGACCGATTCCTCGCAGTGTCCCAGCCCATGAAGTGGGGGAAAACATATATAAGGACATGCAAAGAATGAATGTGTGTGCCGTGGCGGAACTGTTGCACTTCCCCCGGTCACCCAGCGCTGTTTGCCCTTTTATCGCTTGCTACAATTGGTTTAATAAAATTCTGTTTGGTTAAGAAAGCTTTAGAGGCTGATTCCTCTATAACACAGGCACAAAAGCCTGAAAAACCCAGGCACGAAGCCTACTTCATGCGGCGATCAACCCAGGGTCCGATTCTCAGCTGGGTGGGAAGAAATCAATCCTACTCAATGTGAGTGATAGCAGAAATCTTCTTCTTCATTGAGAGCAGGCTCTAACTTATATACACAGCAGCTTCAAAGCTAGCTCAGCAACAGCAGCTAATAGATTACATTCTTATGCTCATCCTACTTGCGGTTTCTGCGATAAGCAAGCTCCCTCACATTTTCCCATCTTGTTTTTCCCCCATAGTTGTTTTCCACCTTGGGCTGTTACCTCGTTAGCTAAAAACAGCCCGACCTTAAAGGAAGAGAAAGCGGCCTGCTGTCTGCGTGACAGCAACTGCTTTAACCATGGCTCTGACTCTGGTCTTGATTGTGCATTAAATTCATATAACTGGAACTCAGATTGCCTTCCCCATTGGGCCTAACATTATACCCTGGGATCCATGTCCATTCTCCCTTAACCACTCCTCGACAAGACCCCAGCTACAGTAGTAAGTAGGTCCCCATGCAGTCTATCAGCCAGCACAGTGTCACATTTGCAGCTGCTTTCCTGTGGGAGCTATCTTCAATACCACACTTTTTCTGTTCTGCTCCCATTGAAAAAATACATGTGTCTGTTAAGGTATACCACTGAATATGGGAGCTACAAGAAAGCAGGAAGGCAGACCCCAGCTACAGTAGTAAGTAGGTCCCCATGCAGTCTATCAGCCAGCACGGTGTCACATTTGCAGCTGCTTTCCTGTGGGAGCTATCTTCAATACCACAGTTTTTATCCTCAGCTCCAATTGAAAAAAATACATTTTGTCTGTTAAGTTATACCACTGAGTATGGGAGCTTGTAGTGGGTCTGGGACGGTAGTGACTTTCCACAGCAGCTCCTGCAGTGCTGTGCTTACTGTTGATATCAATATTATGACTACCGCTTGCACAACATCAGGGCTGTCCCTCCAGCATTCCTTCCCCCACCTTCACCAATAGCTGTGAGTGGGCATGATCTTGGGAGGGACTATGGCCAGGACAGCTGACCCAGGCTGACCAAGGACATATTCCATACCATATGACGTCAGCTCAGTAATATAAACTGGGGGAGAGGAGCAGGAAGGGGAGGCGAGATTCATTTCTGGCCTTCCCAAAGCAACCGCTACGCGTACTGAAGCCCTGTTTCTCGGGAGGTGGCCGGACATCGCTGCTGATGGGAAGTGGAGAGGAACAGCTTTCTCTGCTTCTGCTTTGCTTCCCGAGCACGGCTTTGCTGCTTATTTATTAAACTGCTTTTATCTCAACCCACGAGACTCCCATCTTATTTTCTCCCCTTCCCTGGCTTGCTGAGGAGGTGGGGGATAAAGTGGTGTGGTGGGCATCTGGCATCCAGCCAGGCTCAAACTACCACAGAGCTACAAGAAAGCAGGAAGGCAGACCCCAGCTACAGTAGTAAGTAGGTCCCCATGCAGTCTATCAGCCAGCACGGTGTCACATTTGCAGCTGCTTTCCTGTGGGAGGTATCTTCAATACCACACTTTTTCTGTTCTGCTCCCATTGAAAAAATACATGTGTATGTTAAGTTATGCCACTGAGTATGGGAGCTACAAGAAAGCAGGACGGCAGACCCCAGCTACAGTAGTAAGTAGGTCTCCATGCAGTCTATCAGCCAGCACGGTGTCACATTTGCAGCTGCTTTCCTGTGGGAGCTATCTTCAATACCACACTTTTTCTCCTCAGCTCCCATTGAAAAAATACATGTGTATGTTAAGTTATGCCACTGAGTACGGGAGCTACAAGAAAGCAGGAAGGCAGACCCCAGCTACAGTAGTAAGTAGGTCCCCATGCAGTCTATCAGCCAGCACGGTGTCACATTTGCAGCTCCTTTCCTGTGGGAGCTATCTTCAATACCACACTTTTTCTGTTCAGCTCCCATTGAAAAAAATACATTTTGTCTGTTAAGGTATACCACTGAATATGGGAGCTACAAGAAAGCAGGAAGGCAGACCCCAGCTACAGTAGTAAGTAGATCCGCATGCAGTCTATCAGTCAGCACAGTGTCACATTTGCAGCTACTTTCCTGTGGGAGCTATCTTCAATACCACACTTTTTCTATTCTGCTCCCTTTGAAAAAATACATGTGTCTGTTAAGGTATACCACTGAATATGGGAGCTACAAGAAAGCAGGAAGGCAGACCCCAGCTACAGTCGTAAGTAGGTCTCCATGCAGTCTATCAGCCAGCACGGTGTCACATTTGCAGCTGCTTTCCTGTGGGAGCTATCTTCAATACCACACTTTTTCTGTTCAGCTCCCATTGAAAAAATACATGTGTATGTTAAGTTATGCCACTCAGTATGGGAGCTACAAGAAAGCAGGACGGCAGACCCCAGCTACAGTATTAACTAGGTCCCCATGCAGTCTATCAGCCAGCACGGTGTCACATTTGCAGCTGCTTTCCTGTGGGAGCTATCTTCAATACCACAGTTTTTATCCTCAGCTTCCATTGAATAAAATACATTTTCTCTGTCAAATTATACCGCTGAGTATGGGAGCTACAAGAAAGCAGGAAGGCAGACCCCAGCTACAGTAGTAAGTAGGTCCCCCATGCAGTCTATCAACCAGCACGGTGTCACATTTGCAGCTGCTTTCCTGTGGGAGCTATCTTCAATACCACAGTTTTTATGTTCAGCTCCCATTGAAAAAAATACATTTTGTCTGTTAAGTTATACCGCTGAGTATGGGAGCTACAAGAAAGCAGGAAGGCAGACCCCAGCTACAGTAGTAAGTAGGTCCCCATGCAGTCTATCAGCCAGCACGGTGTCACATTTGCAGCTGCTTTCCTGTGGGAGCTATCTTCAATACCACACTTTTTCTGTTCAGCTCCCATTGAAAAAAATACATTTTGTCTGTTAAGTTATGCAAGTGAGTATGGGAGCTACAAGAAAGCAGGAAGGCAGACCCCAGCCACAGTAGTCAGTAGGTCTCCATGCAGTCTATCAGCCAGCACGGTGTCACATTTGCAGCTGCTTTCCTGTGGGAGCTATCTTCAATACCACACTTTTTCTCCTCAGCTCCAATTGAAAAAATACATGTGTATGTTAAGTTATGCCACTGAGTATGGGAGTGTAGTGGGTCTGGGACGGTAGTGATTTTCCATAGCAGCTCCTGCAGTGCTGTGCTTACTGTTGATATCAATATTATGACTGCCGCTTGCACACCATCGGGGTTGTCCCTCCAGCATTCCTTCCCCCACCTTCACCAATAGCTGTGAGTGGGCATGATCTTGGGAGGGACTATGGCCAGGACAGCTGACCCAGGCTGACCAAGGACATATTCCATACCATATGACGTCAGCTCAGTAATATAAACTGGGGGAAAGGAGCAGGAAGGGGAGGCGAGATTCATTTCTGGCCTTCCCAAAGCAACCGCTACGCGTACCGCAGCCCTGCTTCTCGGGAGGTGGCCGGACATCGCTGCTGATGGGAAGTAGAGAGTAACAGCTTATCTGCTTCTGCTTTGCTTCCCGCGCGCGCGGCTTTGCTGCTTCTTTATTAAATTGCTTTTATCTCAACCCACGAGACTCCCGTCTTATTTTCTCCCCTTCCCTGGCTTGCTGAGGAGGTGGGGGGTAAAGCTGTGTGGTGGGCACCTGGCATCCAGCCAGGTTCAAACTACCACAGCCCTTTTGGCGCCCAACGTGGGGCGAGATAATAGCATATTTACATTAACTGCATTGCAATTACAGTAAACCAATGAGAGCAAAGTTCCTGTGCTGGTCACGGAGCCTTGCTGCTATGCAGCTTATCTTACACTTTCTAATGTTTGGGAACACGATGCTCCTAACATTGACTCTCGGCTGTGCTTTAACCTTAATAGCTTTGCTAAGCTGGCTATATAATTTTGTGAAGAGGATGACAGGGCCTGGGAACATGATGGCCCAAATAATAATAGCAAGTCTCATTCTGTTACTGATGAATTTAGTGTGCTGTGGGAGCTATCTTGTGGAGGCCATGGGGCAAAGCACCTCTTTCTCCTCAGCTCGGACTGATCTAGACAATTCTGTTACACAGACTTCCCAGGTCCTTAGTCACCCTTATACGAGAGTTTTAATATTACTAATTAACATGGTTGGTATATTATATATCTTGTGGAATCTGGAGTCATCTGGGTATCAGAGAGTACAAATTTGTGATGGAAACATGTTAAAATGCCCCCTGAAGCGGCCAGTCCCTGGGTGGCAGGGTATGTGGATGAATTTAGGCAAATTCCTAGGACGGTTATCACCTCCTGTAACCTGGGATTTTACATCTGAACAGATAAAAAACCCTGCTTTACTGACACGCTACCTGATAGAAGGGTGTCTTACCTACCCTAATGAGGCCCATCAGGTTCAGGCACTATACTGGGGCCTAGCCTCTGCCTACCGAGCTGCATTCCAGTCCTCTCAGAGAACTGTGATTGAAATGGAAACTCAAACGGTACCTGAGACCAACATAGTTGAGTCAGTCGCAGTCCAGCCCTCTCAGAGAACTATGGCCGAGGTGGAAATTCAAACTATACCTGAGACTACCATGGCTGAGTCAGGGAACCAAACAACAACCACAGTGGTTGCCCCAGTAGTGAAAAAGAAGCAGTGGATAAGGAGGTCAAGTCCATATCATCGATTAGTAAGGGCAGACGAGGAGGAAGAGGAAAGGCTAGAAGAAGAAACTGGTCCTTCGGTAAGGAGATCAGGAGAAGTGAAAGAAATCGAAAAGGAAATGGAAACTACTCGGTCCCTCACCTCAACAGAACTTAGAGATATGTGAAAAGATTACAGTCGCCAGCCAGGTGAGCGGATTGGTGCCTGGCTGCTCCGATGCTGGGATAACGGGGCTGACAGTCAACAATTGGAAGGCAGAGAAGCCCAACAGCTAGGATCTCTTGCTAGGGACCGGGGAATTGATAAAGGCATTGGAAAGAAAACCTCAGTTTGTAGTCTCTGGAAACGACTCCTCTCAAGTGTACAGGCAAGATACCCATTCAAGGAAAACCTTGTAAATGCCCGAGGAAAGTGGACTAGAGCTGATGAAGGGATCCAATATCTAAGGGAATTAGCTGTGTTGGAAGTCATCTATGGTGATCTGGATAATGTCGAGGCCTCCACAGATCCAGATGATGTCCAGTGTACACGGGCCATGTTGAGAAAAGTGATCCAGAGTGCCCCAGCTACATATTCTAATATCCTGGCAATGGTGTATCATCCAGACATGGACATACCAACAGTGGACAGGATATCTTCTTGGTTACAGAACTATGAAGAGAGCCTCTGCACCTCCTCATCAGTGTGGGATGATGGCCTGATTGTTAGATCTGCCTCAAGAACTCAGTCATCCACTGTCCCGACCAGGGGAAAGGGAAGTCCCAGACGCAGGAGTACACCGCGAAATGAACTCTGGCTCTTTTTGCGTAGCCAAGGAGAGGATATGAGGAAGTGGGATGGTGAACCCACTTTTAAGCTGGAAGCGCGTGTACGTGAACTAAGGGGGAAGACAGCTGTTAGAAAAGGACCGCCCAGGAGAGCTGTCAGCAGAGTGGCTGCCAAACCAAAAGAGGACAATCAACAATCTCCAAGACATAGAAGAACTGCAACTACTTCCTTCGAAGCCAATGAGGAGACTTCAGGTCTGCAATTGCAAGGATCAGATAGCGAATACTCTGATGAAGAACAGAAATAGAGGGTCCCTGCCTCCAGCCAGGAGGAGGAAAGGGATGACCGAATCTACTGGACTGTGTGGGTTTGATGGCCTGGCACATCAAACCCACAAAGGTATAAAGCCTTAGTAGACACAGGGGCACAGTGTACATTGATGCCATCAAGGTATAGAGGCACAGATTCTGTCTGGATCTCTGGAGTGACAGGGGGATGTGAAGAATTATCTGTATTAGAGGCTGAAGTGAGCTTAACAGGGGACAAATGGAAAAAACACCCCATTGTGACTGGTCCAGAGGCCCCTTGTATTCTTGGCATAGATTACCTCAGGAGAGGGTACTTCAAAGACCCCAAGGGGTATCGATGGGCTTTTGGTATAGCCACTGTAGATGCAGAGAAAATCAAACAACTCTCTAATTTACCTGGCCTCTCAGAAGACCCTTTTGTTGTGGGATTGCTGCAAGTTCAAGAGCAACAGGTACCAATTGCTACCAGGACAGTGCACCGGAGGCAATATCGCACGAACCGAGATTCCCTGGCTCCCATCCGTGAGTTGATTCATCAACTGGAGGCTCAAGGAGTAATTAGCAAAACTCATTTTCCATTTAATAGTCCCATATGGCCTGTGAAAAAATCTGATGGAGGGTGGAGGTTAACAGTAGACTATCGTGGCCTGAACGAAGTGACACCACCACTGAGTGCTGCTGTACCAGACATGTTAGAGCTCCAGTATGAACTGGAGTCAAAAGCAGCCAAGTGGTATGCTACGATTGACATCGCTAATGCATTCTTCTCAATTCCATTGGCAGCAGAGTGCAGGCCACAATTTGCCTTCACATGGAGAGGTGTCCAATATACCTGGAATCGATTGCCCCAGGGGTGGAAACATAGTCCTACTATTTGCCATGGTCTAATCCAAACTGTGCTGGAAACGGGTGATGCCCCTGAACATTTACAGTACATTGATGACATAATTGTATGGGGCAACAAGGCAGAAGAAGTGTTTGAGAAAGGGAAAAGAATAATACAGATTCTCCTGAAAGCTGGTTTTGCTATAAAAAGAAACAAAGTAAAGGGACCTGCACAAGAGATACAGTTTTTGGGCATAAAATGGCAAGATGGGCGTCGGCATGTGCCTATGGATGTTGTGAATAAAATAGCAACTATGTCTCAACCGACTAATAAGAAAGAAACACAAGCTTTCCTGGGCCTTGTGGGATTCTGGAGGATGCATATCCCAGGTTATAGTCAGCTTGTGAGCCCTCTCTTTAGAGTAACCAGAAAGAAGAACTGTTTTGAGTGGGGCCTTGAGCAACAACAAGCTTTTCAACAAATTAAACAGGAAATAGCTCGTGCAGTCGCCCTTGGGCCCAACCGTACAGGATCAGATGTGCAGAATATCCTCTACACTGCCGCTGGAGAGCATGGTCTCACCTGGAGCCTCTGGCAGAAAACATCTGGAGAAACCCGAGGTCGACCATTAGGGTTTTGGAGCCGAGGATATCGAGGATCGGAAGCCCACTACACCCCAACTGAAAAAGAAATACTAGCAGCATATGAGGGACTTCGAGCTGCTTCAGAAGTCATTGGCACAGAAGCTCATCTCCTCTTGGCACCACGTCTGCCTGTGTTACACTAGATGTTCAAAGGGAAAACCCCTTCTATACATCATGCAACCAGCACTACATGGAGTAAGTGGATGGCGTTGATTACACAACGATCTCGGCTGGGGAAATCTAATCGCCCAGGAATCCTGGAAGAAATCATGGACTGGCCAGAAGGCAGAGATTTTGGAGCATTGCCTGAGGAAGTAGCTCGCGCCCAAGAGGCACCACCATATAATGAACTGTCAGAAGATGAGAGGCATTATGCTTTGTTTACTGATGGATCCTGCCGCGTGGTAGGAAATCATCGTAAGTGGAAAGCTGCTGTGTGGAGTCCCACACGACGAGTTGTTGAGGCCACTGAAGGAGAAGGTGAGTCAAGTCAGTTTGCTGAAGTGAAGGCTATCCAACTAGCTCTAAAGATTGCAGAACGAGAGAAGTGGCCAGTACTCTATCTTTACACTGACTCCTGGATGGTGGCTAATGCTCTATGGGGATGGCTACAGCAATGGAAGAAGACCAACTGGCAGCGCAAGGGTAAACCCATCTGGGCTGCTGCATTATGGCAAGACATTGCTGCTCGGGTGGAAAATATGACTCTGAAAGTACGTCATGTAGATGCTCACGTGCCAAAAAGCCGTGCCAATGAAGAACAATGGAACAACCAACAGGTAGATAAAGCTGCTAAAATTGAACTAGCTCAGGTAGATCTAGACTGGGAGCGTAAAGGTGAGCTATTTATAGCTCGATGGGCCCATGAAACATCAGGACATCTGGGAAAAGATGCAACATATAGATGGGCTCGTGATCGAGGGGTGGACTTGCCCATGGAAGCCATTACACAGGTCACCCATGAATGTGAAACGTGTGCCGCAATTAAGCGAGCCACACGAATCAAGTCTCCCTGGAACAGAGGCCGATGGCTGGGTTTTCAGTATGGTGAGGCCTGGCAAATTGACTATGTTGGACCACTACCACGAACACATCAAGGCAAGCGGTATATACTCACCATGGTGGAAACAACTACCGGTTGGTTGGAAACATACTCTGTAAACCACGCCACTGCCCGAAATACTGTCTTGGGTCTTGAAAGGCAAGTTTTGTGGCGACACGGCACTCCAGAAAGAATTGAATCAGATAATGGAACTCATTTTTGAAATAATCTCATAAACTCCTGGGCAAAGAAACATGGCATTGAGTGGATATACCACATCCCCTATCACCCACAAGCCTCTGGAAAGATTGAGAGATATAATGGGTTACTAAAGACCATGTTGAGAGCACTGGGCAATGGGGCATGGAAGCAGTGGGATAAAAATTTAGCAGAAGCCACTTGGCTGGTCAATAGCAGAGGTTCAACTAACCGTCCTGGTCCTGCCCAAACAAAACCACTACATACTGTGGGAGGAGATAAGGTCCCCGTAGTGCACCCAGGGAAATGGCTGGGGAAGGCAGTGTGGGTTGCACCTCCCATGGGAAAGGGCAAACCCATTCGTGGGATTGTCTTTGCTCAAGGGCCTGGCTGTACTTGGTGGGTGATGAGAAAGGATGGGGAAACTCGATGTGTACCTCAAGGAGACTTAACCTTGGGGGAAAAATAACCTGTTATGTGAGTTATCTGTTGTAGATGAACTTTGCAAGAAAAAACCGGACAAGTGGACAAACCAAGCCGGTGCTGGTGCCCAACACTGAACATACTGTTTCCCCTGGCCTGGATATCCATCTTGATGGATGAGACAGAAGTTATGGCCTGCTCCAGTGAACATCTACAGAGGATGAAAGATATAAGAATATTGTTTGTTTGTTGGATGCAAGATGCAAGAGGGAATACAAGAATGATGTTTGTCTGTTGAAGAGTGGGGGTACTGGTTAATGAGAGCATATAAGAATGTATATGGATTGTTAAGATGGTTTGTCTGAGCATGACATAAATGGTATGGAATAAGGGGTGGAGACTGTAGTGGGTCTGGGACGGTAGTGATTTTCCACAGCAGCTCCTGCAGTGCTGTGCTTACTGTTGATATCAATATTATGACTACCGCTTGCACAACATCGGGGCTGTCCCTCCAGCATTCCTTCCCCCACCTTCACCAATAGCTGTGAGTGGGCATGATCTTGGGAGGGACTATGGCCAGGACAGCTGACCCAGGCTGACCAAGGAGATATTCCATACCCTATGACATCAGCTCAGTAATATAAACTGGGGGAGAGGAGCAGGAAGGGGAGGCGAGATTCATTTCTGGCCTTCCCAAAGCAACCGCTACACATACTGCAGCCCTGCTTCTCGGGAGGTGGCCGGACATCGCTGCTGATGGGAAGTGGAGAGGAACAGCTTTATCTGCTTTTGCTTTGCTTCCCGCACGCGGCTTTGCTGCTTCTTTATTAAACTGCTTTTATCTCAACCCACGAGACTCTCATCTTATTTTCTCCCCTTCCCTGGCTTGCTGAGGAGGTGGGGGATAAAGAGGTGTGGTGGGCACCTGGCATCCAGCCAGGCTCAAACTACCACAGGGGTAATGGACCCACGGCCCGCAGCAGGCCTGGGTTTGCAAGGTTTGGGCGGGGGCGTCCTGCGTCACAATGAACCCGTTATAGGGGTGACGGAGGAGAGGGGCAATGGACCCGGGGCCCGTAGCAGGCCCGGGTTTGTGGAATTTAGGCAGGGGCGGCCTTCATCACAACGCAGTCACTGTCGGGGTGACAGCGGAGAGGGGCAACAGACCCAAGGCTGCAGCAGGCCCGGGTTATCGGAATATGGGTGAGGACGGCCGACGTCACAGGGAAGTCGTTGTCGGGGTGACGACGGAGTGTGGTAACAGACCCAAGGCCCGCAACAGGCCTGGGTTTGCAAGGTTTGGTCAGGGGCGGCCTGTGTCACAATGAACCCATTGTCGGGGTGAAGGCGGAGAGGGGTAACGGTCCCCAGGCCTGTATCGGGCCTGGGTTTTCGGAATGAGGGAGGGGGCTGCCTGCGTCACAAGGAAGTCGCTGTCGGGGTGACAGTCTAGAGGGGCAACAGACCCAGGACCTTCAGCCGGCCTGGTTTTGCAAGGTTTTCACAGGGGCGGCCTGCGTCACAATGAACCCGTTGTCGGGTGACGGCGGAGAGGGGCAACGGACCCAGGGCCCGCAGCAGGCCTGGGTTTTCAAGATTTGGGCGGGGGCGGTCCGTATCACAATGAACCCGCTTTCGGATTGACAGCGTAGAGGGACAAAGTACCCAGGGCCCGCAGCAGGCCTGGGTTTGCAGGGTTTGGGCGGGGGCGGCCTGCATCACAATGAACCTGTTGTTGGGGTGATGACGGAGAGGGGAAAAAAACCCCCGGTCCGCAGCAGGCCTGAGTTTGTAAGGTTTGGGCGGGAGCGGCCTGTGTCACAATGAACCCGTTGTCGGGGTGACGGCGGAGAGGAGCAACGGTCCCCGGGCCCGTAGCTGCCTGGGTTTGCGTGGTTTGGGCAGGGGCGGCCTACGTCACAATGAACCTGTTGTTGGGGTGACAGCGGAGAGGGGGAACGGATCCCGGGCCCGTAGCAGGCCTGGGTTTTTGGAATTTGGGCGGGGGCGGCCTGCGTAACAATGAACCCATTGTCTGGGTGACGGCGGAGAGGGGCAACAGTCCCTAGGCTCGCAACAGGCCTGGGTTTGCAAGGTTTGGTCAGGGGCGGCCTGTGTCACAAGGAAGCCGTTGTCGGGGTGACGGCGGAGAGGGTTACCGGTTCCCAGGCCTGTAGCTGGTCTGGGTTTGTGGAATTTGGGCGGGGGCGGCCTGCGTCACAAGGAAGTCGTTGTTGGGGTGACAGCGGAGAGGGGCAACAGACCCAAGACCCGCAGCAGGCCTGGATTTGCAAGGTTTAGTTGGGGGCGGCCTGCGTCACTATGAAGCAGTTGTCGGGGTGATGGCGGAAAGGGGCAAGGGACCCAGGGTCCGCAGGAGGCCTGGGTTTTCAAAGTTTGGGCGGGGGCAGCCCGCGTCACAATGAACCTCTTGACGAGGTGACAGCGGAGAGGAACAACGGACTCCGGGCCCGTAGTAGGCCTTGGTTTGCGAAATTTGGGCGGGGGCGGCCTGCGTCACAATGAAGCCGTTGTCGGGGTGATGGCGGAGAGCGGCAACGGAACAAGGATCCGCAGCAAGCATGGGTTTTTTGAAGGTTTGGGCGGGGGCGGCCTGCGTCACAATGAACCTGTTGTCCGGGTGACGGAGAGGGGGAACGGAACCCAGGCCCGTAGCAGGCCTGGGTTTTCGGAATTTGGGCGGGGGCGGCCTGTGTCACAATTAACCCGTTGTCAGGGTGACGGCGGAGAGGGGTATCGGCCCCCAGGCCTCTATTCGGCCTGGGTTTGCGGAATGAGGGCGGGGGCTGACTGCATCACAAGGAAGTCGTTGTCGGCGTGACAGCGGAGAGGGACAACAGACCCAGGGGCTGCAGCAGGCATGGGTTTTGAAGGTTTTCGCGGGGGCGGCCTGCGTCACAATGAACCTGTTGTCGGGGTGACGGCGGAGAGGGGGAACGGACCCAGGGCCCGCAGCAGGTGTGGGTTTGCAAGGTTTGGGCGGGGGCGGCCTGCGTCACAATGAACCTGTTGTCGGGGTGACGACGGAGAGGGGGAACGGACCCAGGGCCCGCAGCAGGCCTGGGTTTTCAAGGTTTGGGCGGGGGCGGCGTGCGTCACAATGAACCCACCGTTGGGGTGACGGCGGAGAGGGGCAATGGATCCCCAGGCTCGCAGCGGGCCTGGGTTTGTGAAATTTGGGCGGGGGCAGACTGCTTCACAAGGAAGCCTCTGCCGGGGTGACGGCGGAGAGGGGCAACGGACTCAGGGCCTGCAGCATGCGTGGGTTTTCAAGGTTTGGACGGGGGCGGCCTGCATCACAATGACCTAGTTGTCGGGTGACGGCAGAGTGGGGCAACGAACCCAGGGCCCGCAGCAGGCCTGGGTTTGCAACGTTTTGCAGGGGGCAGACTGCGTCACAATGAACCTGTTGTCGGGGCGACGGATGCGTTACAGGGAAGTTGTTGTCCGGGTGACTACGGAGAGGGACAAAAACCCCTGTGCCTGCAGCAGGCCTGGGTTTGCAAGGTTTTGGCTGGGGCGGCCTGCCTCACAATTAATCTGTTTTCGGGGTGACGGCGGAGAGGGGCAACAGACCCAGACCCTGCAGCAGGCCTGAGTTTGCAAGGTTTGGTCAGGGGCGGCCTGTGTCACAATGAACCCGTTGTCAGAGTGACGGCGGAGAGGGGCAACGGTCCCCAGATTAGCAGAGGGCATGGGTTTGCGGAATTTGGACGGGGATAGCCTGCGTCACTAGGAAGCCTTTGTCGGGGTGACGGCGGTGAGGGCAATGGACCTAGAGCCCGTAGCAAGTGTGGGTTTGCAAGGTTTGGGCGGGGGCGGCATGCGTCACAATGAACCTGTTGTTGGGGTGATCATGGAGAGGGGAAAAAAACCCCCGGCTCGCAGGAGGCCTGAGTTTGCAAGGTTTGGGCGGGGGCGGCCTGTGTCACAATGAACCCGTTTTTGGGTTGATGGCGGAGAGGGGCAATGGATCTCGGGCCCGTAGCAGGCCTGGGTTTGTGGAATTTGTGTGGTGGCGGCCTGTGCGACAATGAACCCGTTGTCGGTGTAATAAGTAATGGTAAAAATTGTTATTGTTGAGCAAATCGAGTGGGATTCAGTTGTGTTGTGCATGTTGTTATAAGCAATGACTCTGTTTGTGTAAGTTTTATTATGTCTTCTAATAGTAGTTAAGTGGTTAAGCCAACACCTGGGCAGGGCTGGGAAGGTGCAACAAAATAGCGAAACTTCAAAGGCAGGAACACCCAGCAACATTTTTCACCAATCTGGAGCTGGTAGATGAGCAAGGACAACGCGTGGACACTGTCAACTGACGAACCAGAGACCGATTCGTCGCCGTGTCCCAGCCCATGAAGGGGGGGAAAACATATATAAGGACATGCAAAGGATGAATGTGTGTGCCGTGGCGGAACTGTTGCACTTCCCCCGGTCACCCAGCGCTGTTTGCCCTTTTATCGCTTGCTACAATTGGTTTAATAAAATTCTGTTTGGTTAAGAAAGCTTTAGAGGCTGATTCCTCTATAACATCGGGGTGACGGCGGAGAGGGGTAACGGCCCCCAGGCCTCTATTCGGCCTGGGTTTGCGGAATGAGGGCGGGGGCTGCCTGCTTCACAAGGAAGTCGTTGTCGGTGTGACAGCGGAGAGGGGCAACAGACCCAGGGGCTGCAGCAGGCGTGGGTTTTCAAGGTTTTCACGGGGGTGGGCTGTATCACAATGAACCCGTTGTCGGGGTGATGGCGGAGAATGGCAACGGTCACCAGGCTCGCAGCGGGCCTGGCTTTGCAAGGTTTGGGTGGGGCTGCCTGCGTCACAATGAACCCGCTGTCGGGGTGACGGCGGATAGGGACAATTGACCCAGGGCCCGCAGCAGGCATGGGTTTGCAAGGTGTGGGCGGGGGCTCCCCACGTCACAATGAACCTGTTGTTGGGGTGATGATGGAGAGGGGAAAAAAACCTCGGGTCCACAGCAGGCCGGGGTTTGTAAGGTTCAGGCGGGGGCGGCCTGTGTCACAATGAACCCGTTGTCGGCGTGACGGCGGAGAGGGGCAACGGAACCGTGACCCGCAGCAGGCGTGGGTTTGCAAGGTTTGGGCGGGGGCGGCCTGCATCACAATGAACCTGTTGTCGGGGTTACGGTGGAGAGGTACAACGAACCCCAGACCCGTAGCAGGCCTGGGTTTGCAGAATTTGGCCAGGGGGGCCTGCGTTACATGGAAGCCGTTGTCGGGGTGACGGCGGAGAGGGGCAATGCACCCAGGGCCTGCAGCAGGCCTGGGTTTGCATGGTTTGGGCGGGGGCGGCCTGCGTCACAGGGAAGTTTTTGTCGGGGTGACGGCAGAGAGGTGTAACGGGCCCCGGGCCATTAGCAGACCTGGGTTCGCAAGGTTTGGGCGGGGGCAGACTGTGTCACAAGGAAGCCGTTGTCGGGCTGACGGCGGAGAGGGACAACGGACCCAGGGCCTGAAGCAGGCGTGGGTTTGCAAGGTTTGGGCGGGGGCGGCGTGTATCACAATGAACTCGTTGTTGGGGTGACGGAGGAGAGTGGCAAGGGACCCTGGGCCCGCAGCAGGCCTGGGTTTGCAAGGTTTTGCCGGGGGCGGCCTGCGTCACAATGAACCTGTTGTCGGGTCGACGGATAAGAAGGGCAATGGACACCGGACCCGTAGCAGGCCTTGGTTTTTGGAATTTGGGCGGGAGCGGCCTGCGTCACAAGGAAGCCGTTGTTGGGGTGACGACCGAGAGGAGAAACTGACAAGGGGCTCACAGCAGGCCTGGGTTTGCGGAATTTGGGCGGGGGCGGCCTGCGTCACAAGGAAGCCGTTGTCGGGATGACGGCGGAGAGGGGCAACGGACCCAGGGCCCGCAGCAGGCGTGGGTTTTCAAGGTTTGGCCGGGGGCAGCCTGCGTTACAATGAACCCATTGTCGGGGTGACGGAGGAGAGGGGCAACGGACCTGGGGCCTGCAGCAGGCCTGGGTTTGCGGAACTTTGGCGGGTGTGGCCTAAGTCACAAGGAAGCCGTTGTCGGGGTGATGGCAGAGAGGAGCAACGGACCGCGGGCCTGTAGCAGGCCTGGGTTTGCGGAATTTGGCCGGGGGAAGCCTGCGTCACATTGAAGCCGTTTTCGGTGTGACGGCGGAGAGGGATAACAGACCCAGGGATAATAACCCCGTAGCAGGCCTGGGTTTGCGGAATTTGGGCGAGGGCAGCCGGCGCCATAATGAAGCCTTTGACGGCGAAGAGGGGCAAAAAACCCCGGCTCCGCAGTAGGCCTGGACTTGCGGTGTTTGGGCGGGGGCGGCCTGAGTCACAATGAAGCCGTTGTCGGCGTGACGGCGGAGAGGGGCAACGGTCCCAAGGCTCGCAGCGGGCGTGGGTTTGCGAAATTTGGTCGGGGGTGGCCTGCGTCACAAGGAAGCCGTTGTCGGGGTGACGGCGGAGAGGAGCAACGGACCCAGGGTCCGCAGCAGGTGTGGATTGGCAAGGTTTGTGCGAGGGCGGCCTGTGCCACAATGACCCGTTGTTGGGGTGGCGGCGGAGAGGAGCAACGGTTCCCAGGCTCGCAGCAGGTCTGGGTTTGCGGAATTTTGGCGGGGGTGGTCGGCATCACAATCAAGCCGTTGTCGGGGTGACGTCAGACAGGAGCAACGGACCCAGGGCCCGCAGCAGGCCTGGGTTTGCAAGGTTTGGTCAGGGGCTTCCTGCGTCACAATGAACCCGTTGTCGGGGTGACAGAGAAGAGGGGCAACGGACCCAGGGCCCGTAGCAGGCGTGGGTTTGTGGAATTTGGGAGGGGGCGGCCTGCGTCACAATGAACCCGTTGTTGGGTTGACCGCAGAGAGTGGAAACGGATCGAGGCCTTGCAGCAGGGCAGGGTTTTCGGGGTTTGGGCGGGGGTGGCCTGCCTCACAAGGAAGTCATTGTCAGCGTGACGGCGGAGAGGGGCAACGGACCCAGCCCCTGCAGCAGGCCTGGGTTTAAAAGGTTTGGGCGGGACGGCCTGTGTCACAATGAACACATTGTCCAGGTGACGGCGGAGTGGGGCAACGGTCCCCAGGCTAGCAGCGGGCGTGGGTTTGCAAGGTTTGGGCGGGGGTGGCCTGCCTCACAAGGAAGCCGTTGTCAGGGTGACGGCGGAGAGGGGTAACAGTCCCCAGGCCTGTATCGGGCCTGGGTTTGCGGAATGAGAGCGGGGGCTGCTTGCGTCACAAGGAAGTCATTGTCGGGGTGACAGCGGTGAGGGTCAACAGACCCAGGGCCCGCAGTAGGCCTGGGTTTGCAAGGTTTTCACGGGAGCGGCCTGCGTCACAATGAAGCTGTTTTTGGGGTGACTGCGGAGAGGGCCAATGGACCCCGAGCCGAGCCCGCAGCAGGCCTGGGTTTGCAAGGTTTGGACGGAGGCAGCCTGCGTCACAATGAACCTGTTTTAGGGGTGACGACGGAGAGGGGGAACTGATCCCGGGCCCGTAGCAGGCCTGGGTTTGCGGAATTTGGGCTTGGGGCGGCCTGCGTCACAGGGAAGTCGTTGTCGGGGTGACGGTGGAGAGGGGCAATGGACCCCGAGCCCACAGCAGGCCTGGGTTTGCAAGACTTGGGCGGGGGCGGCCTACGTCAGAAGGAAGTCTTTGTCGGGGTGACAGCGGAGAGGGGCAACAGACCCAGAGCCCGCAGCAGGCGTGGGTTTGCAAGGTTTGGGTGGGGTTGTCATGCGTCACAATGAATCTGTTTTTGGGGTGACCGCGGAGTGGGGTAAAAAACCCTGGGCACGCAGCAGGTGTGGGTTTGCAAGGTTTGGACGGGGGCGGCCTGCGTCACAAGGAAACCGTTGTTGGAGTGACGGCGGAGAGGGGCAACGGACCTAGGGCCCGCAGCAGGCCTGGGTTTGCGGAATTTGGGCGGGGGCTGCCAGCGTCACAATGAAGCCGTTGTCGGGGTGAACGGCGGAGAGCGGCAATGGACCCAGGGCTTGCAGGAGGCCTGGGTTTGCAAGGTTTTTCCGGGGGCGGACTGCGTCACAATGAAACTGTTGGGGCGACGGATGAGAAGGGCAACGGACACCGGACCCGTAGCAGGTTTGGGTTTGCGGAATTTGGATGGGGGTGGCCTGCGTCACAGGGAAGTCGTTGTCGGGGTGACAGCGGAGAGGGGCAACAGACCCAGGGCCCGCAGGAGGCCTGGGTTTGAGAGGTTTGGCGGGGCGGCCTGCGTCACAATGAAGCCTTTGTCACGGTGACGGCGGAGAGGGGCAATGGTCCCCAGCCCGCAGCGGTCCTGGGTTTGCGGAATTTGGGCAGGGGCGATCGGCGTCACAATCAAGCCATTGTTGGGTTGACAGTGGAGAGGGGTAAAAAACCCCAGCCCCGCAGCAGACCTGGAGCAGGCGTGGTTTGGTCAGGGCCGCCCTGCGTCACAATGAAGCCATTGTCGCGGTGACGGAAGAGATGGGCAACGAACCCTGGGCCCGTAGCAGGCCTGGGTTTGCGGAATTTGGACGGGGGTGGCCTGCGTCACAGGGAAGTCGTTGTCGGGGTGACAGCAGAGAGGGACAATAGACCCAGGACCTGCAGCAGGCTTGGGTTTGCAAGGTTTTGGCGGGGGCGGCCTGCGTCACAATGAACCCGTTGTTGGGGTGACGGTGGAGAGTTACAACGGACCCTGGGCTCTCAACGGGCCTGGGTTTGCGGAATTTGGGCGGGGGCGGCCTGTGTCACAAGGAAGATGTTGACGGGGTGACGACGTAGAGGAGCACCGATCCCCGGGCCCGCAGCAGGCCTGGGTTTGCGGAATTTGGGCGGGGGCGGTTGGCGTCACAATGAAGCCGTTGTCGGAGTCACGGCGGAGAGGGGCAAAAAAGCCCGGCTCCGCAGTAGTCCTGGACTTGCGGTGTTTGGGTGGGGGCGGCCTGCGTCACAATGAAGCCATTGGCGGGGTGACGGCGGAGAGGGGCAACAGACCCCGGGCCCGTAGCAGGCGTGGGTTTGCGGAATTTGGGTGGGGGCGGCCTGCGTCACAAGGAAGCCGTTGTTGGGGTGACAGAGGAGAGGGGCAACGGACCCAGGGCCCGCAGCAGGCCTTGGTTTGCAAGGTTTGGGCAGGGGCAGCCTGTGTCACAATGAACCAGTTGTCGGAATTATAGTGGAGATCTGCAACGGACCCCGGGCCCGTAGCAGGCCTGGGTTTGCGGAATTTGGGCAGGGGCGGCCTGCGTCACAATGAAGCCCTTGTGGGGGTGACGGTGGAGAGCTGCAAGGGACCCCGAGCCCGCAGCAGGCGTGGGTTTGCAAGGTTTGAGCAGTGGCGGCGTGCGTCACAATGAACCCGTTCTTGGGGTGACTGCGGAGCGGGACAACAGACCCAGGGCCTGCAGCAGGCTTGAGTTTGCAAGGTTATGGTGGGGGCGGCCTGCGTCACAATGAACCCGTTGTTGGGGTGATGGCGGAGAGGGGCAACGGACCCCGGGCTCTCAGCGGGCCTGGGTTTGCGGAATTTGAGCGGGGGCGGTTGGCATCACAATGAAGCCGTTGTCGGAGTCACGGCGGAGAGGGGCAAAAAACCCCGGCTCCGCAGTACGCCTGGACTTGCGGTGTTTGGGCGGGGGCGGTTTGAGTCACAATGAAGCCGTTGTCGGGGTTACGGCGGAGAGGGGCAACGGTCCCAAGGCTCGCAGCAGGCCTCGGTGTGCAAGGTTTGGTCGGGGGCAGCCTGCGTCACAATGAACCCGTTGTCGGGGTGACAGAGAAGAGGGGCAACGGACCCAGGGCCCGTAGCAGGCATGGGTTTGCGGAATTTCGGAGGGGGCGGCCTGCGTCACAATGAACCTGTTGTCGGGGTGGCGGAGGAGAGGGGCAACAGACGCCGGGCCAGTAGCAGACCTGGGTTTGCGGAATTTGGGCAGGGGCGGCCTGCGTCACAAGGAAACCGTTGTAGTGGTGACGGCGGAGCGGGGTAACAGACCCAGGGCCCGTATCAGGCCTGGGTTTGCGAAATTTGGGCAAGAGCGGCCGGCGTCACAAGGAAGTCGTTGTTGGGGTGACGGCGGAAAGGGGCAACGGACCCAGGGCCTACAGCGGGCCTGGGTTTGCGGTGTTTGGTCGGGGGCGGCCTACGTCACAAGGAAGCCGTTTTCGGGGTGACGGCGGAGAGAGACAACGGACCTTGGGCCCGTAGTAGGCCTCAGTTTGCAAGGTTTGGGCAGGGGCGGCCTGTGTCACAGGGAAGTCGTTGTCGGGGTCACTACGGAGAAGGACAAAAAACCCGTGGCCCGCAGCAGGCCTGGGTTTTCAAGATTTGGTCAGGGGCGGCCTGTGTCACAATGAACCCGTTGTCGTGGTGACAGCGGAGAGGGGCAACGGACTCAGAGCCTGCAGCAGGCGTGGGTTTGCAGGGTTTGGGCGAGGGCGGCGTGCGTCACAATGAACCCGTTGTTGGGGTGATGACGGAGAGAGGAAAAAAACCCCGGGCCCGCGGCAGGTCTGGGTTTGCAAGGTTTGGGCTGGGGCGGCCTGCGTCACAATGAACCCATTATAAGGGTGACGGAGGAGAGGGGCAACGGACCCTGGCCCGTAGCAGGCCCAGGTTTGTGGAATTTGAGCGGGGGCGGCCTGCATCACAACGCAGTCACTGTCGGAGTGACAGCGGAGAGGGGCAACAGACCCAAGGCCGCAGCAGGTCTGGGTTATCGGAATATGGGTGGGGGCGTCCGGCGTCACAGGAAAGCCGTTGACGGGGTTACGGCGGAGAGGGGCAAAAAACCCCTGCTCCGCAGCAGGCCTGGGTTTTCAAGGTTAGGTCAGGGGCGGCCTGTGTCACAATGAACTTGTTTCGAGGTGACAGAGGAGAGGAGCAACGGTCCCCAGGCTCGCAGAGGGCCTGGGTTTGCGGAATTTAGGCGGGGGCGGCCTGCGTCACAGGGAAGTCATTGTCGGGGTGACGGCAGAGAGGGGCAACAGAACCAGGGCCCGCAGCAGGCCTGGGTTTCAAGGTTTGGTCAGGGATGGCCTGTGTCACAATGAACCCTTTGTTGGGGTGACGCAGGAGAGGGGCAATGGACCCCGGGCCCGTAGCAGGCCTGGGTTTGCGGAATTTGGGCGAGGGCGGCCTGCGTCACAGGGAAGTCCTTGTCGGGGTGACGACGGAGAGGGGCCACAGACCCAGGGCCCGCAGCAGGCCTGGGTTTTCAAGGTTTTGGCGGGGGCGGCCTTGATCAAAATGCACCCGTTTTCGGAGTGACGGCGGAGAGGGGCAACGGACCCTGGGCCTGCACCAGGCCTGGATTTGCAAGGTCTGGTCAGGGGCAGTCTGTGTCACAATGAACCCGTTTTCGGGGTGAAAGCGGAGAGGGGCAACAGACCCAAAACCTGCAGCAGGCCTGGGTTTGCAAGGTTTGGGCGGGAGCGGCCTATGTCACAATCAACCCCTTGTCGGGGTAAAGACGGAGAGGGGCAAAGGTCGCCAGGCTCGCAGCGGGCCTGGGTTTGCGGAATTTGGGCGGGGGTGGCCTGCGTCACAGGGAAGTCGTTGTCGGAGTGACGGCGTAGAGGGGCAACGGACTCAGGGCCTGCAGAAGGCCTGGATTTGCAAGGTTTGGGTGGAGGCGGCCTGCCTCACAAGGAAGTCATTGTCGGGGTGACAGCGGAGAGGGGCAACAGACACAGGGCCCACAGCAGGCCTGGGTTTGTAAGGTTTGGGCACGGGTGGCCTGTGTCACAATGAAGCCGTTGTTGGGGTGACGGCAGAGAGGGGTAATGGTCCACAGGCTAGTAGCAGGCCTGGGTTTGCGGAATTTGGGCGGGGGCGGCCTGCGTCAAAAGGAAGCCGTTGTCGGGGTGACGGCGGAGAGGGGCAACAGACCCAGGGCCCGCAGCAGGCTTGGGTTCGCAAGGTTTGAGTGGGGGCGATCTGTGTCACAACGAACCGGTTGTCGGGTTGACGGCAGAGAGGATTACCGGTTCCCAGGCCTGTAGCTGGCCTGGGTTTGCGGAATTTGGGCGGGGGCGGCCTGCATCACAATGAAGGCATTGTCGGGGTGACGGAGGAGAGGATCAAGGGACCCAGGGTCCATAGTAGGCCTGGGTCTGAAAGGTTTGGGCGGGAGTGGCCCGCGTCACAAGGAAGCCGTTGTCGGGTTGACGGCGGAGAGCGGCAACGGTCCCCAGTCTCGCAGCGGGCCTGGGTTTGCCGAATTTGAGCGGGGGCGGCCTGCGTCACAATGAACCTCTTATCGGGGTGACGGCGGAGAGGGGGAACGAATCCCGAGCCCGTAGCAGGCCTGGGTTTGCGGAATTTGGGCGGGGGCGACCTGTGTCACAATGAACCCGTTCTCGGGGTGACGGCGGAGAGGGGTAACGGCCCCCAGGCCTCTATTCGGCCTGGGTTTGCGGAATGAGGGCGGGGGCTGCCTGCGTCACAAGGAAGTCGTTGTTGGGGTGACAGCGGAGAGGTGCAACGGACCCAGGGCCCTTAGCAGGCATGGGTTTGTAAGCTTTGAGCGGGGGCGACCTGCGTCACAAGGAAGTCACTGTCAGGGTGATGGCGGAGAGGGGCAACGGACCCAGGGCCCGCAGCAGGCCTGGGTTTACAAGGTTTGGGCGGGGGTGGCCTGCGTAACAATGAACCCGCTGTCGGGGTGATATCGGAGAGGAGTAACGTTCCCCAGGCTTGCAGCAGGCCTGGGTTTGCAAGGTTTGGTCAGGGGCGGCCTCTGTCACAGGAAGCCATTGTCGGGGTGACGGGCGAGAGGGTTACTGGTTCCCAGGCCTGTAGTTGGCCTGGGTTTGCGGAATTTGGGTGGGAGCGTCCTGCGTCACAAGGAAGTTATTGTAGGGGCTACAGGGGAGAGGGGCAACAGACCCCGTGCCCGTAGCAGGTCTGGGTTTACAAGGTTTGGGCGGGGTCGGCCTACGTCACAATGAACCCGTTGTTGGGGTGACAGCGGAGAGGGGCAAAAAACCTCGTTGCTGCAGCGGGCCTGGGTTTGCAGGGTTTAGACTGCGGCCTCCTGCGTCACAAGGAAGCCGTTGTCGGGGTGACAGCGGAGAGGGGCAACAGACCCAGGGCCCGCAGCAGGCCTGGGTTTGCGGAATTTGGGCGGGGGCGGCCTGCGTCACAAGGAAGCCGTTGTCGGGGTGACGGCGGAGAGGGGCAAAAAATCCCTGACCCATAGCAGTTCTGGGTTTGCAAGGTTTGGGTGGGGGGTGGCTTGTGTCACAATGAAGCCGTTGTCGGGGTGATGGCGGAGAAGGGCAACGGACCACGGATCCGTAGCAGGCCTGGGTTTGTGGAATTACGGCGGGGACGGCCTGCGTCACAATGAAGCCGTTGTCGGGGTGATGTCAGAGAGGGGCAATGGACCCCAGGCTCACAGCGGGCCTCGGTTTGCGGAATTTGTGCGGGGGCGGCCTGCGTCACAAGGAAGCCGTTGTCAGGGTGACGACGGAGGGAGGTAACGGATCCCTGGCCAGCAGCAGGCCTGGGTTTGCAAGGTTTCGTTGATGGCGGCCTGCGTCACAATGAACCTGTTGTCAGGGTGATGGCGGAGAGGGGCAACGGACCCAGGGTCCGCCACAGGGGTAGGTTTGCAAGGTTTGGGCGGGAGCGGCCTGTGTCACAATGAACCTGTTGTCGGGGTTACGGTGGAGAAGGGTAAAGTTCCCCAGGCCTATAGCGGGCCTTGGTTTGCGGAATTTGGGCGGGGGCGGCCTGCGTCACAAGGAAGCCGTTGTCAGGGTGACGGCGGAGAGGGGCAAAAAACCCAGGGCCCGCAGCAGGCCTGGGTTTGCAAGGTTTGGACAGGGGTGACCTGACTCACAATGAACCCATTGTCGGGGTGAGGGCGGAGAGGTGCAACAGACCCAGGGTCCACAACAGGTCTGGGTTTGCAAGGTTTGGGCGGGGGCGGCCTGCATCACAATGAACCCGTTTTTGGGGTGACGGCGGAGAGGTGCAACAGACCCAGGGCCCGCAGCAGGTCTGGGTTTGCAAGGTTTAGGCGGGGCAGCCTGCGTCACAATGAAACTGTTGTTGGGGTTACAGTGGAGAGGGGTAAATGTCCCCAGGCCTATAGCGGGCCTGGGTTTGCAAGGTTTGGGCGGGGGCAGCGTGCGTCACAAGGAAGTCGTTGTCGGGATGACGGCGGAGAGGGGCAACAGACCCAGGGCCCATAGCAGGCCTGGGTTTACAAGATTTGGGCGGGGGCGGCCTGTGTTACAATGAACCCGTTGTCGGGGTGACGGAGGAGAGGGGCAACGGTCCCCAGGCTTGCAGCGGGCCTGGGTTTGCGGAATTTGGGCGGGTGCGGCCTGCGTCAAACAGAGGCCGATGTCGGAGTGATGGCGGAGAGGGGCAACGGTCCCCGGGCTTGCAGCAGGTCTGGGTTTGCGGAATTTGGAAGGGGGCGTTCGGGGTCACAATGAAGCCATTGTCGGAGTGATGGCGGAGAGAGGCAAAAAAGTCCAGGCCCGCAGCGGGCCTGGGTTTGCGGGGTTTGGGCAGGGGCGGCCTGCGTCCCAAGGAAGCTGTTGTCAGAGTGATGGTGTCAGGGGCAACGTACCCAGGGCCTAGAGCAGGCCTGGGTTTGCGGAATTTGGGCGGGGGCGGCCTGCGTCACAATGAACATGTTTTCGGAATAAGGGCAGAGAGGGGCAACGGACCAAGGCCCGCAGCAGGCCTGGGTATGCAAGGTTTGGGTCGGGGCGGCCTGCGTCACAAGGAAGTCGTTGTCGGGGTAGCAGCGGAGAGGGGCCAAAAACACCGGGCCCGCAGCAGGCCTGGGTTTTCAAAGTTTGGTCAGGGGTGGCCTGTGTCACAATGAACCCGCTGTCGGGGTGACGGCGGAGAGGGGCAAGGGACCCAGGGTCTGCAGCAGGCCTGGGTTTGCAATGTTTGGGTATGGGCGGCGTGCGTCACAATGAACCCATTCTCGGGGTGACGGCGGAGTGGGTCAATGGACCCCGGGCCCGTAGCAGGCCTGGGTTTGCGGAATTTGTGCGGGGGCGGCGTGCGTCACATTGAACCCATTCCTGGGGTGATGACGGACAGGATAAAAAAAATCCCGGGCCCGCAGCAGGCCTAGGTTTGCAAGGTTTGGGCGGGGGCAGCCTGTCTCACAATGAACCCATTGTCGGGGTGACGGCGGAGAGGGGCAACGGACCCAGGGCCCGCAACAAGTCTGAGTTTGCGGAATTTTGGCGGAGACGGCCTGCGTCACAATGAACCCGTTGTCGGGGTGACGCAGGAGAGGGGCAACGGACCCAGGACCCACAGCAGGCGTGGGTTGGCAATGTTTGGGCGGGGGTGGCATGTGTCACAATGAACCCGTTTTTGGGGTGACCGCGGAGAGGGGGAAAAAACCCAGGGCCCGCAGCAGGCCTGGGTCTGCATGGTTTGGCCGGGGGCGGCCTGCGCGAAAATGAACCTGTTGTCGAGGTTACGGCGGAGAGGGGCAACGGACCCCGGGCCCGTAGCAGGCCTGGGTTAGCAAAATTTGGGCAGGGGCAGCCTGCGTCACAAGGAAGCCGTTGTCAGGGTGACGGCGGAGGGAGGTAACGGACCCCGGGCCCTTATCTGGCCTGGGTTTGCAAGGTTTGGTTGTTGGCGTCCTGCATCACAATGAACCTGTTGTCAAGGTGACGACGGAGAGGGGCAACGGACCCAGGGTCCGCAGCAGGCGTGGGTTTGCAAGGTTTGGACGGGAGTGGCCTGCGCCAAAATAAACCTGTTGTCCGGGTTATGATGGAGAAGGGTAAAGGTCCCCAGGCCTGTAGCGGGCCTGGGTTTGCGGAATTTGGGCGGGGGTGACCTGCGTCACAAGGAAGCCGTTGTCGGGGTGACCGCGGAGAGGGGCAAATAACCCAGGGCCCGCAGCAGGCCTTGGTTTGCAAGGTTTGGGCGGGGGCGGCGTGTGTCACAATGAACCCATTGTCTTGGTCACGGCGGAGAGGGTGAAAAAACCCCGGGCCCGCAGGAGGCCTGGGTTTGCAAGGTTTGGGTGGGGACGGCCTGCATCACAATGAACCCGTTGTTGGGGAGACGGCGGAGAGGGACAACGCACCCAGGGCCGTCAGCAGGCCTGGGTTTGCAAGGTTTGGGCGGGGGCAGCGTGCGTCACAATGAACCCGTTGTTGGGGTGATGACGGAGAGGGGAAAAAAACACCGGGACCGCAGGAGACCTGGGTTTGCAAGGTTTGGGCGGGGGCTGCCTGTGTCACAATGAACCCGCTGTCGGGGTGACGGCGGAGAGGGACAACGGTCCCCAGGCTCGCAGCGGGCCTGGGTTTGTGGAATTTAGGCGAGGGCGGCCTGTGTCACAATGAAGCCATTCTCAGAGTGACGGCAAAGAGGGGCAAAGAAAGCAGGGCCCGCAGCGGGCCTGGGTTTGCGGGATTTGAGCAGGGGCGGCCTGCGTCATAAAGAAGTCGTTTTCGGGGTGATGGCGGAGAGGGGCAACGGACCTGGGCTTGCAGCGGGCCTGGGTTTACGGGGTTTTGTCTGGGGCGGCCTACGTCCCAAGGAAACCGTTGTTGGGGTGACGGCAGAGAGGGGCAACGGACCCAGGGCCTGTAGCAGGCCTGGGTTTACAAGGTTTGGGCTGGTGCTTCCTCTTCTTAGCATTACTGTATATGGAAAGTTAGAAGTAGTTAGGCTAAAGTCTGTATCAAGGCCTAGTGAGCAGTGTGGGATGCTGATGTAACCTAGCAGTCTAGGGAACTAGTGGGGCATGCTGAGCTTGTGCATTCTTGCTTAAACAAAGCAAAGAGATTAGTGAAGAATGCTGAACGCTGAATCTTGTTTTTCTCAAAGAAATGGCTATCTCGAATGTTTACCTGTTTGTTATCTATGGAAATTTCTGGCTGTGGATTCAGACAAGCATAGTCTCAAGTAACTACATGAAAGAGCACAACATAATCCTAAAGTCTAAGAAAACTGGTAAACGTCACGGGGACCTGATGAAGTAATCATTTGTGGAAAGTATATAAACTCCGTGAAATTTTCTGTTAGTGGGGGGCTCTGACTTTGGACACTAGTCCTCAGGTCCCTAGGGCCCTCAATAAAGCACCGCATAAAACGACCTCGGTTGTTTTGTGTTTTCCTTCGGGAACGGGCATCAGTTTTCTGGCGACCGCGGCAGGACTCCGAAGGTGGCTGGGGCGGTTCGCGTGCTGATTTTACTCCACGCCGGCACCGAGAGATTCTCGGGGAGTCATCGGTTCGTGCCCGACCCCCGCACCTGGCGGACGACTGCTATAAGGTAAGCCCATAGGTGCTTTATTTTCTTGTATGGGTGCCTGCTCATAAGACGAGGCGGCGATCCTCGCTGAGTTGGGCTAAGACGTCTTGGTGGATGCCTAGACGCCGGCTGTAAGACGCGACGAAAGCTGCGCAGGTCCGGCACTTGCCCCTCGCGGCGTCGAGAAGTGGCAAGTTGGTTTGGTACTGGGTATTGGTTTTGTGGTTTTTGTTTGTATCGTTACAGTGTTTGTGTTTGCTGTTATTTTGTCTGCTGTTATTTTGTTTCGTGAATACTTGAAATGATGCCGCTTAAAACTTTTAAGCCGTTAGTTCAGTCTAATAGTAAAATCCCAGGAAACATTCCATTAGGTTGTTTGCTGGGAAGATGGAGGAGTGCTGGATTTTATCAGGATTTGAATAAGGGTAAAACGATAAACTATTGTAATCATTGGTGGCCTTTATATGAGTCAGAAGGGGGACCTGCGTGGCCCCTAAACGGTACTGTCGATCCGGGTATTATATCGCCTTTGATGCAGTATTTACGGGACAATGAGAAATGGGATGAGATCCCGTATTTGGATTTGTTTTATTATTTAGGGCGAAAACTGGATTGGTAGAAGGAATGTGGTATTTTAGTTTTGGAAACAAAGGAATTAGGGTGTAGTGAATGTAAGAAGAAATCTATGTGTGTTAAGTGTTTAGCTGCCTCCTCTGGTCCAGAGGAAGATTTATCGTTATTAGTTGCTCATAGTGGACAGGGTCCCTCTGCTCCACCCTATGTTCCACCTCTGATGGAACAGGATAGTGAGGACGATGATAATGAGGAGGAAGAAGAGGATGAAGATGAGGACACCAGGAACTTGGATAAAATGTTAGAAGTTGCGTGGAAGGTTTATAATAGTAGGGGAAAAAGAATCAGCTAAGCGGCAACAAGCAGGTATATTGGCTGTAATTCAACAATCAGGAGGACAAAGGGGCCGAGGTCGTGGTAGGGGAGGCTCTGCCCAAGGAAGAGGTGGTTATGGTCGGGGAAGAGGGGGATTTCGAATGGGAAACATTAATCAAGGAAAGTTAGGTTTTAATCAGTGTGCTTTTTGTCGACAGATAGGACATTGGAAAAATGAATGTCCTGTGAAAAATGGAATGGGGGGTGGCGCCGGGACAATGGGTAGTTATCCTATGCCTGAGGCAGATGTCGCCCAAGCCCTGGTTTTGGGGAATTACCAAAATCAGAGCTGACTAGAGCAAGGGTTAAAGGTAAGGTTAGAAATAAATGGTAAAGAACAGGAATTCACAGATGATACAGGAGCTACTTATTCAGTTCTCAACAAAAGACTGGGACCAATAAGTGATACCACCGTACAGGTGGTAGGGGCTATGGGTCAGCTGGAAGAAAGACCATTTTTGCAGCCTCTAAATTTGAAATTTGGGGGAAAGGAATTGGATCATCAATTTTTTTTTATATACCCAATTGTCCCAAGCCCCTGTTTGGAAGGGATTTATTGTCTTTGTTAAACATGAAAATAATATTTGAAAATGGGAGAGTAAAATTGGAGATTCCAAATGAAGAAATTGGGAAAATTTTTGTAATAAAGGAAATAGAACCTACTCCCATTCCAGAAGAAATAGATCAGGCAGTTGTACCCTGGGTATGGGAAACAGGGACCCCAGGAAAGTCAAAAGCTGCCCAGCCTGTTGTTGTAGAACTAAAGGAAGGAGCCCAGCCGGTTAGGGTTAGACAATATCCAATTAAGTTGGAGGCTAGGAAAGGAGTGGCTCCACTGATAACCCAATTTGTGATTCAAGGAATTTTACAGGAATGTGAATCTGAGTATAACACTCCTATTTTTCCTGTAAGTAAGCCTAATGGTAAATATAGGCTAGTGCAAGATTTAAGGGCCATAAATGAAATTGTAAAGGACATTCACCCAGTGGTTGCTAACCCTTATACTCTGTTAACATCTGTGTCGCAAAGGTTTAAATGGTTTACAGTAATTGATTTGAAAGATGCCTTCTTCTGCATCCGCTGGCATTACCAAGTAGGAAGTATTTTGCATTTGAATGGGAAGATCCAAATTCGGGAAGGAAGAAACAACTGACATGGACACGGCTTCCGCAGGGTTTCAAAAACAGCCCCACTATTTTCGGAAATCAATTAGCCAAAGAGTTGGAGGAATGGAAGACCGAACAGGTAAGAGAATCTCCATTCTCTTATGTGATTTTGCAGTATGTGGATGATATTCTGTTGGCAACTGAGGAAAAGGAAGTTTGCCTGAAGCTTACAATTGCCTTACTGAATATGCTGGGACAAGCAGGATATCGAGTATCTAAGGAAAAGGCCCAGCTCCTCAAAGAGAGTGTTCTTTATTTGGGATGTGAATTAATGCAAGGTCAGAGACGATTGGGCACAAACAGAATTGAGGCAATATGTGCCATACCCCTTCCAAGGAATCATCAGGAACTGAGATCATTTTTAGGAATGATTGGTTGGTGTAGACTGTGGATTCTAAATTTTGGATTGTTAGCCAAACCCTTGTATGAGGCTTTGAAGGAGCCCCAATTGGAATGGAGTCCACAAAGGAAAAGAGCCTTTCAGGAGCTAAAACAAGCTCTGAAAGAAGCACCTGCCTTAGGGTTGCCGGACTTAAATAAGGATTTTCAGCTTTATGTAAATGAAAGGCAGAATCTGGCTCTGGGAGTGTTGACCCAGAAAATAGGGTCATGGAAACGCCCAGTGGGATATTTTTCAAAACAACTGGACAATGTTAGTGCTGGTTGGCCGTCATGCTTGAGGGCAGTTACGGCCACAGTGATCCTCATACAGGAAGCCCAAAAACTGATTTTGGGAAGGAAAATGGAGGTCTTTGTGCCCCATATGGTCTTGGCTGTCCTGGGACAAAAGGGGGGTCACTGGTTATCATCCAGCAGAATGTTACAATATCAAGCTATGTTAAGAGAACAAGATGATGTGGAACTTAAGATAACTAACCATATCAACCCAGCAGAATTTCTTCACAGCAAACAGGAAGAAGGGGAGCTGGTTCATGATTGCGTAGAAACAACTGAACAGGTGTATGCGAGCCAAGCAGACCTAAAGGACACACCGTTAGAAGATTCAGATTGGGATCTCTTTACCGATGGATCTAGCTTTGTGGAAAATGGAACCAGGTATGCGGGATATGCGGTGGTCACAGCTGCACAAGTGATTGAAGCAAAGGCTTTAGCCCCTGGGACATCTGCTCAAAAGGCAGAGATAATTGGACTAACCAGGGCATTAATTTTGAGTACCGGAAAGAAGGTAAATGTATGGACTGACTCGAAATATGCCTTTGGAGTTGTACATGTTCATGGTGCCTTATGGAAAGAATGGGGACTGTTAAACTCACAAGGGACTATGATAAAACATAGATCGGAAGTTCTCGCCCTGTTGGATGCTGTACATAAACCAGAAAAGGCAGCAGTAATGCACGTCAGGGGACATCGTAAAGAAGAAGGAAAGATATATCGAGGGAATGAACTAGCAGACATCACTGCCAAAGAAGCTGCTCGACAGGTTTGGACTCAGATGGCTTTAATACCAACCAAGGTGAGCCCTGTTTCTCGTTATATGATTCGGGGACCGAGCTATTCTGCTGATGATGAGAAATTGGCGACATATCTAAAGGCCCAGAAGAATGCAATTGGATGGTATGTAATGACAATGGGACAAGTGGTGGTGCCCAAAAATGTTATGAAGTCCATATTAGAGACCGAACACAATAAATGCCATTGGGGAGCAGAGGTGTTGGTAAAATTTTTGAAAAAGGAAATAATTTCCAACCAAATGTTAACGCTGGCGAAAAGGGTGAATGCCATGTGCCCAGTTTGTTTAAAGAATAATCCTATTGTAAGGAAACAGGTGCAGTTGGGAAAATTACAAATAGGACCAGAGCCTGGAGATTATTGGCAGGTCGATTTTTCAGAACTTCCAAGGGCTCAGGGACTTAAATACCTGTTGGTGTATGTGTGCACCTTTTCGGGGTTGCCAGAAGCCTTCCCTTGTAGAACAAACCAAGCAAAGGAAGTGGTGAAGACTTTGTTGAAAGAAATAATACCTAGATGTGGAGTACCACTGGGATTATCATCAGATAGAGGCCCACATTTTGTGGCAGGGATAGTTCAGGAGGTGGCTAGGACGTTAGACATTACCTGGAATTTACACACTCCATGGAGACCCCAGTCTAGTGGTCAAGTAGAAAGGATGAACCAAACACTGAAAAATCAGATCAAAAAGATATGTCAGGAGGTCAAACTTCAGTGGCCCCAAGCTTTGCCGTTAGTGTTAATTAGGATTAGGATAAAACCTAGGGAAAGGATAGGAGTAAGTCCGTACGAGATACTGTACGGCAAGCCTTATCATGCCACCGTGTTAAAAGGAGACCCGCATGTATTGGGAGACCAGGTGATTTTTAACTATGTTATGTCGCTCAACAGAGTTCTCAACGCCCTACGGGGTGCCCTTCAATGGAATCGGCCGCTCCCGCTGGAAAATCCAGTGCATGATATTCAACTGGGAGATCAGGTCTATGTGAAGAATTGGTTCACAGACCCACTGAGAGAGACATGGGACGGTCCCCACCAAGTGATCTTGACAACTTTCACAGCCATAAAGGTAGCGGGAATCGACGCTTGGATCCACTACACTCAAATCAAGAAGGTTCCAACCGAATGGGAAACCCAAGTGGTATCCCCCACACGAATGATATTTCGAGCCAAACAGCATTCTTAACTGTTGTACTGTTGATATTATTGAAAATGGTATCGGTCAATGGATTTGTATTTGTCACTGTTACAGAGCCTGTGGTTACTGTTATGGAAGGGATGGATGTCAATTTAACCTGTGACATTGCTGATGACCAAGGAGCTGGAGCCGAGGAAATAATTGCGATTTGGAAACAAGGACAAACCAGATTGACTGCAAGTATTGTTACTGTTTGGAATAAGGATACCCAAAAAGGAAGTGTTACCTTGCAATTGACTAATTTAACGTTAGGAGAAGCAGGAGTATACATGTGTTTGGTGTTAATTCGGGAAAACTTTGATTATAAGCAAATAGATTTGAGAGTGGTACCTTGGTCCCTGATTCAGGAGGGAGTAGAAGTAATACCAAAAATAGCTTCAATGGATATGTGGGATGGCCCACCCTTGAGGATAAACTGCGCATTTACTTCACAAAGAGAATGTGAAGCCCCAGTTCAAGTTAAATGGTGGAAAATGGGACCTCAAGGATTGTGGGACAGGATTGAGCAAGGAATCAGTTGGTGGAATGTGGGGAACAGAGGGATAGGATGGCTGAATTATACTCAACCTCTGTTGGGTAAGGTGGATGGACAATATCTATGTGTAGTTGTATGTGGACCCTACTCTAATTATGGAAAAAGAAATGTGCAGGGCCGACCTCATTTGAATCAAGGAATTAGGGCCACACAAGGGGTGTGTCAGGCCAATGAAGGGAAAATAGTTATTTTAACATGTAAAGTGAATCCCAGAATGAGTTTTTCAGATTTTGGGTGGCGGTTTGGAGATAGCAGTATACAGCCTGGAAGGAAATATCGGATAGAGAAGAGGTTAGGCGGCACCGTAGTATTAATAATAAATGACGTGCAGTCAGATGATGAAGGGATGTATTGGTGGGATGGCCAGGGGTGCGTGGTGGGCCCACTCTAGGATGTTAGTATCATTAATTAGAGGCAAATATAGCCGAAGGAGAATATGGGATCTAGGAAATGGGACAATAAACTTCCATCGAGATGAAGGATGGGAAAACTTAGTGGTCGGGTTGATTAGAGATTTTGGAATGATTCAGAATGTATCTAAGATTACAGCATGTTTGCCACTACCTCAGGCTGCAGGTGAACCTATACCCTGGGGAATTATTCCAATAACAACCATGCCAGAAACCTCTGTTAATTTTACTTGGAACTGCAGGCAAGTATCAATAAAGTACGAAGAGTGGATAAATGGGTGTTTAATACAGGGGGATTTAACGGAAAAAGAGTGTAGATCATTGCCGGGGTATTATAGATGGGTTAGAACAGGTCCTTATGGGAGAGGTGACAATATTAAAGGTCACTGTACTATTCCAATAATTGGATATTGGTGTAGTAGCACAAAAATAAAAGTCAAAAAGATTAGGAATGAAGAGATCTGCCAGAATGTTACACAACAACAAACTTTGGAGGATGAATGGGACACAGTATGGGGACCTGGTTTGTTGGAATCGTATAGTTACCTAGGTCCAGTACAATGGTGTATACAATGGACAGGGGAGAAAGATCAGACTCACGATAGTGTGATGGCTACATACACTTCCGTGAGACCATCCAGAGATCAGAAAGAAATATGGAACTGTACGAAAGTTTTTACTTGTGACTCCCCAGAGAGTCAGATAGGTTTAGTCCCTGTTAGAGTTCTGCTGAAATGGGGGTGTGAATGTCGGGGATACAATCATATGATTAAAGACAAAATAAAGGGAGATGTACATGAGAAAGGGATGTATGGAAAAAGGGTCATTAATTGCAAATCCACCACAATCAGAAGTCCAGGAAACTTAGTTTGGGTTATGGGTCATGGGCAATGGACCACCCATTTACCAGTTGATGGTCCAGTAACTTAAATAACCTTGGGAGTTCCCACATTGTGCCCATTTTGGAGACAATCTAAATTAGAAACAAGGATAGCTCGGAAGAAAAGGGAAATAGGTGATGATATCAAGGTAGAAGATGAGTGGCATGAAACAAGTGATGGAGTAAAATTTGGCTGGGATTTAGAGTCTTTGTTTGCACAGGCTGCATCTTACCGTAATAGGGAAATGTTGTATAAGCTACTGGGCCAGACTAAAAGATTAGCAGCAGCCACCAGGAAAGGGTTTAAGGATATGACTTTGCAGCTACAGGCAACTAGCAGAATGACTTTGCAGAATAGAATGGCCTTAGACATGTTGCTGCTGCGGGAACATGGGGTCTGTGGTTACCTGAGCAAAAGAATTGATCACTGCTGTATCCATATTCCAAACATGACAATCGAAGCAGAAAAAGATATTTTACAATTGGAGAAGGTTAAAACCGAAGCCAAAGAAATTGAAAAAGAAGCTCAACATAATTGGATAGGAGCAATATTTGATTCAGTGGGGCTCCAGGTCTCTGGGTGGATTTCCTCAGTCATCCAATATGTAATTATGTTTGTTATACTATTGACGATAATTTATATAGTTTACAAGTGTATCTTAGGAACCATTACCAGAGAAAAGCTCAACACCTGCAGATTAATGAATGCGATGACCAGAAATGGAACTGGAAATGGGTCTCCTCCTCCATCATATAAGGAAACCACTAGTTGAGACACGGACAATAAAGACAGATGATGTTGAGCATCCTTGCAAGATAGAAGAATGCTCAAAAGGGGGGACTTGTTAGCATTACTGTATATGGAAAGTTAGAAGTAGTTAGGCTAAGGTCTGTATCGAGGCCTAGTGAGCAGTGTGGGATGTTGATGTAACCTAGCAGTCTAGGGAACTAGTGGGGCATGCTGAGCTTGTGCATTCTTGCTTAAACAAAGCAAAGAGATTAGTGAAGAATGCTGAATGCTGAATCTTGTTTTTCTCAAAGAAATCATTATCTCGAATGTTTACCTGTTTGTTATCTATGGAAATTTCTGGCTGTGGATTCAGATAAGCATAGTCTCAAGTAACTACATGAAAGAGCACAACATAATCCTAAAGTCTAAGAAAACTGGTAAACGTCACGGGGACCTGATGAAGTAATCATTTGTGGAAAGTATATAAACTCCGTGAAATTTTCTGTTAGTGGGGGGCTCTGACTTTGGACACTAGTCCTCAGGTCCCCAGGGCCCTCAATAAAGCACCGCATAAAACGACCTCGGTTGTTTTGTGTTTTCCTTCGGGAACGGGCAGCACTCTGTCACAATGAACCCGTTTTCGGGGTGACGGAGGAGAGGGACAACGGACCCCGGGCTTGCAGCGGGCCTGGGTTTTTCGGAATTTTGTCGGGGGCAGCCTGCGTCACAAGGAAGCCGTTGTCGGGGTGACGGCGGAGAGGAGCAACGGACCCAGGGCCCGCAGCAGGCGTGGGTTTGCAAGGTTTCGGCGGGGGCGGCCTGTGTCACAATGAACCGGTTGTCGGGGTGACGGCGGAGAGGTCAACGGTCCCCAGGATCGCAGCGGGCCTGGGTTTGCGGAATTTGGGCGAGGGCGGCCTGCAACACAGGGAAGTCGTTGTCAGGGTGACGGCGGAGAGGGGCAACAGAACCAGAGTCCGCAGGAGGCCTGGGTTTGCAAGGTTTGGTCAGGGGCCGCCTGCGTCACAATGAACCTGTTGTCGGGGTTACGGCGCAGAGGTGTAACGGACCCAAGGCCCGTAGCAGGCCTGGGTTTGCGAAATTTGGGCGGGGGCGGCCTGCGTCACAATGAAGCCGTTGTCGGGGTGACGGCGGAGAGGGGCAACGGTCCCGGGGCCCGTAGCAGGCCTGGGTTTGCGGTATTTGGGCGGGGGCGGCCTGCGTCACAAGGAAGCCGTTGTCGGGGTGACGGCGGAGGGGGGCAACGGTCCTGAGGCTCGCAGCGGGCCTGGGTTTGCAAGGTTTGGGCAGGGGTTTCCTCTGTCAAAATAAACCTGTTTTCGGGGTGACGGAGGAGAGGGGCAACGAACCCCGGACCCATAGCAGGCCTGGGTTTGCGGAATTTGGACGGGGGTGGCCTGCGTCACAAGGAAGCCGTTGTCGGGGTGATGGCGGAGAGGGGCAAGAAACACCTCATTATTCATTAAATTCACTGTCTTTTTGTTATATAACCTTCAGTCTTTTGATTGTTAGCCAGTCCTCCAATGACCACAAGACGAGCGTGTATGTATTCTTCAATCTCTTCCTGTCCTTTTTCGTCAGATGGTTGGATCTCCGCAGCTTCAAGGACAGCTCTTGTCCACCTGGCTGGCACCCAAATGGATCCTGTGGGAGAATCAACACACAAATACCCACGTCCCCAGTATAATACTTTGGCCGGAGGCTGCCATATCCCTGTTTTAGGGTCATGATATTTAACCCATATTTCTTTCTTTCTTTCCTTTTGTGCCTTTGGATTATGATGTATTATTACAGGTGGTAGCTTCTGTTCCCCAAACACACACAGGTGGTTCATAACAAATAAGGCCTTTAACAATTTCATATGTGGGTCTTTAACATCCCCATATTTACCAAGATATCTTTTTAGAGTCCCATTAGCTCTTTCTATTATGGCCTGTCCTGTGGGGGAATGGGGAATCCCTGCTACATGTTTAACTCCCCATTGCCTCATAAACTGTTCTATGCTTCTACTTATATAGGCTTGCCCTTTGTTTACACCATGTGCTTATATCTGCTACCACCAGCACCTCCTCTCACTCCACCCCGTGCCCACCTCTTCTGTACCTTTCACCTCTCACGTTACAACCCGAGATCTTCCGGATGCCTACCACATCTCCCGTTCCCTATGCTCGATGACTCCAGTGTCCTGTGACACGGGCTGATACATAACGTGTCTGCCCAGCACACATGCTAGCTGAGTCAATTGCAGGAAGATATGATCAGGTGGTGGTCGTGTTCCACTTCATTATTCAATCTTGCCAATAGCTGAGTGACTCCATCTTGATCTGCATCACGGTGAGCACTCCGAGAAACACGTCAATCTGCAAGAGAGACTCAGTAGACCGTTATATCTTCTACACCCCATGCTCTCCCCCTCCCTAAGACTAGTGTGAGGGATACCGTGGCTCAGTGCATGGGGATAGCTGGTATGTCCATGACCCCTGCGGGCAGCCTATAACTCAAATTTTACTAACAAGCATCAGACCCTTACAATCAGCAGCAAAGCCAGCGTGTTTATAGTACTTCTAATTGGTCCTTTCTCTAAAAGCCAGCTGTAGTTTTCTGCGAGAAGCCTTGCAGTTTCACACGCTGCCTCAGCTTCCTCCTTGCTCCTTGTGTAGGTATTTTTGCTTCTTCGTTTCTCACAGTAGAGAGCAGCTCAAGGACAATCTGCACATTAGTTTTAGCAACTCATGCCTGGTAAGCTTCTTCTTATACACTGAAAAAAAAGCACAGCTGACAAACAAAGTTATTATACTTGTGTTAAAGGTAAAATCTCTAGCAGGTCTATGTTGCAAAGTTGTATGGCTGATACTACTTACATTACCAATCAAGTCTTCTAATGTCATTGAGGTTTGGTTACTTTGTTTGCTAGGCCACTATCCTAATTTGCATAGCTGAGTCAATAAAGCAGATACTCCTACACCTGGAGCAAATATACTAGTTGCTATTATTGTTGAGGGAGACCAAAGGTAACATGGTCATCACATTTGCCAGTAAATGCATGCACAAATTGTTTTGGACAATGATGTTTCTAAATCATTGTGTGATTAGGCATCAAGATCGTCAGTTGTCCCAAACTGTGTGGTCCCCTTTGTAATCTCGAGGGTATTCCAGGCCATGCCTGGTCCCCACAGATCAGAAAAATTCCCTTTGGTAACTGTACAGGCACAAGACTAGACCTGGATCTTTTTGGTGAAGTATAATTGCACCAAGAGGTTGTGTTCTTATACACGCCCAGGATGGGATCCACATTCTGTCCCAAATGTTTTGGTATTGCCGGTAAAATTAAACATAACACAAAAATCCATCTTTATAGATCCTAATAATTCTAACTCCTGTGGCTCTGTTGTCATTATTGGCAACCGTGAAATGATCAAATCCCAGCTGTCAACTTTGCGATTACCCTTAACTAAGGGATTTGTTTTTAATGCATTTGGTACAGGCCATTGTGCCACATCTGATGGAACTCCCACCAAACAGGTAGAAAAAGGATTATCTGGAGTGGCCATTAATAAACATATTGTAGACTGATTGATTGCTTTGGCCAGTGTAAGCCACATGTTTTGCTTGGGTTGTTGAAATTGCCTAAAACTATTTACTACAATCATTTCAAGCATCAACATAAACCACCTTTTAGCTTCTCAATGCCAAAATGTTCTGTTCTTCCAAGTTCCATTCCTGACACCTAAAACAACTTAGAGAGTTTCCACTGTAAGAAAACCAGTATTCATCATCACATTTACAGCAAAATGCATAACATCACGACCAACAGTTTTTACACTCGTTGAGGCAAGGGACTGAGGATGGAAAGGACGAGCCCAGCGGTCCGTGAGGGCCGGGGCCGGTGGTGTCGGCGCGGTGTGTGTGGGGGGGCTCCGGAGACACCGACCGGGCGCGGGAAGCGGCTGCGCGGCGGCGGCTGCGGATGGAAGGGGAAGGGGGGGGGTCTGGCTCACTCCGTGCCGTCCCCGGCGCCGGCGGCGCAGCCGCTGTTACTCTCAACCGTGTTTTCTTGGTCTCCCCTCACATGTCCGATGGTGCCCAGTCTAACACGGGGTCGCGCTCCCCCACTCTCCTCTGATCATCCTGCGCTGCACCCCGGCCCGACTCCGCCCGCTCGGCATTCCCCTGCGAGTCGTCCCAGGGGTAACTTGGCGGGTTGGGCTCGAATGGGAAGCAGCTCTCCCGCGGGGGCTCTGCTCCGAAGCCCCTTCGCCTCTCTGACTTTGTAAAACTCTTGTGTAGAGAAGAACCTTTTTCTTTTTTCTCGGTATCATCCGCCTCAGCGCCGCTCCCAACACTACTCTCGGTGCTGCTCCAGGCGCTGCTCTCGGCACCTCTCCTGGCACTACTGTCGGTGCCTCTGCCAGTTCACTCTCTGCCCCAGGGACAGGCTCACTAAGTGGGGGGGGCAGAGGCGGGGGCTCTTTAGGCCGGCACTCTCGTTCCCCGGGAGGGGCCGATGACTCACATGGCTCCCGCACCCCATTTTCTACACACGGGGGGTTGAGCATTACTTTTGAGACGGTAGGAGCCAGCGAGGTGGATTGGAACCAGTCATGCTCATCGTTTTTGTTCTTACTCTGTGCTGCTGATGCGTGCTCAGCAGCCTTCTTTTCTGCCTGATGTTGCAACAACTCATTGTGCACTATCCGCCAAAACTTCCCTAACTTTTCAGCTATCTCATCGTCCTCCAGGGTAGCTTCCCACAGCAAATGCCCAAATCTACGCCATTCGCTCAATTCATGCACTGTCTGTGGATTCTGAAACACTCCCTTAGCATACCCATAAGCTAACAACCCTGGTAGGTCTTTTTGCAGATCTATACCCTTTATCTGCCGCTTCTGCAAGAATGCAGTAAATAAATCATATGCCGCTTGCCTTTCCACACCTATTTGTCAGCGCGCTGTTGCAGCCCTTCAAGGTCCAGCGGCACGTATCGGCCGGGCTCGGCTATACGGTCACCCAGGGCACGGCGTGTTCCCAATTTTCACGCTTATTGCCGTCCTTGCTGCATAGCACCCGAACCCCTTCGTCGCTCCGCCGTGGCGCCCAGTCGGTATATCACGTCCTTCGTGTATCACGTCGGGGTGACCATTTGCTGAAGACCACGGGAGACAAGCCCACCCTGCAGTGCAACAAGTCTCAACTTTATTTGCAAAGATACAACTCTTTTATAGATACAATAATCAGGCTCATACATATTGCAAAAGCTAAGCCCATCATTGGTTCCCAGGTAGGTGCAAACCTCACCCTTGTTTCAACATACTCCAGATACGTGTGGCTGCTTAACCCAAACTAAGCTCCTGCTTTCTCATCCTGTTCTCATACAGCTCTCTTGCTCTCATGGCCTTGAGCAGGAGTCCACTATCTTATCGCTTCATGCTTACTGCCTAACCAGCTGTATTCTATCATGTCCTCTTTTCTCTAGCCAAGTCTCCACAAAACTCCCCACATAGGTGGGATCTGCCTTCCTGCTTTCTTGTAGCTCCCATACACAATGCTGTAACTTCACTGACACATGTATTTTTTCAATGGGAGATGAGGAGACAAAGAGTGTGGTATTGAAGATAGCTCCCACAGGAAAGCAGCTGCAAATGTGACACCGTGCTGGCTGATAGACTGCATGGGGACCTTCTTACTGCTGTAGCTGGGGTCTGCCTTCCTGCTTTCTTGTAGCTCCCATACGCAGTGGTATAACTTAACCGACAACATGTATTTTTTCAATGGGAGCTGAGCAGTCCAAATGAGTGGGACTGAAGATAGCTCCCACAGGAAAGCAGCTGCAAATGGGACACAGTGCTGGCTGATAGTCTACAATGGGACCTACGTACAACTGTAGCTGGGGTCTTCCTTCCTGCTTTCTAGTAGCTCTCATACACAGTGGTATAACTTCTACCGACAGTTTGTATTTTTTCAATGGGAGTTGAGGTTAATTATGGACGGATAAAGTTGTGATGGACCGGCTTGCACCTCCTCGTCCACATCCATAGCAAGCTTGAGCAAGGGGAAAACCGAAACAGCAGATTGTAACAGAAACAAGGTCAAAGCAAGAAGATAGGACAGGACATTAAACCAAGCGTTGTTAGAGGACTGAATATAGCATTCAATTTAGCATTGTATGATTGACTGTACTTGACTAATAAATGGTAACATATGTAACTAACAATAATATAAAGGTTACTAAACGTAAGGTAAGCATAACCATAGTGTGAGAGAAAACTAACTGAAGGCCAAACAGATGGGGTGATATTTTAGACACAATAAGGCTGATGTTTTAAGCACAATAAGGCTGGTGTTTAAACACAGTGAGGTTGGTGTTTAAGTTGTTACCAAAATGAAACTTTGAGGCCTTATGCATAGTGCTTGATGCTTAGTATTAACTATTTGCCATGAATTGTGGCACGTACAAAGCATTTGGAAAAGGTATAGAAGTGATGATGATGTGACAATAAATTGGAGCTGATGCACATCAGATTGGCGTCTGGTCACTCCCGTTTCGCGCAACAAAGAAGAACCCCTGCACAAAGAAAAAGAAACCCTGCAGAACAGGCTGCCCAGAGGGCTTGTGGAGTCTCCTTCCTTGGAGGATTTCAGCACAAGCCTGGACACATTCTTGTGCAACCTGATCTAGGTGAACTGAATTCTGGGGGAGGGGGTTGCTCTAGATGATCTCTAATGGTCCCTTCCAACCCCTACCACTCTAGGATTCTATGATGTCACACAGCCTAGATGCAGTACCCAGATGTGCTGTGATGTCACGGAGCACTGCTGCAGCATCCAGAGGTGATGTGATGTTATAGAGAACTGTTGCCATGCCCACATCTGCTGTGATGTCACAGAGTCTCATTTCAGTGCCCAGATCCTATGTGAAATTTCAGAGCACTGTGTGTCCAGTGTCCAGACGTCCTGTGATGTCACAGAGCACTATTGCAGTGCCCAGATGTGCTGTCATATCACACAGCCCTGCTGCAAAGCCCAGATGTGCTGTCGCGTTACATAGTCCTATTGCAGTGCACACGTCTTATGATGTCACAGAGTACTGTTGCCTTTCCCAGATGTGCTGTGATGTCACAGAGCACTGTTGCACTGCCTAGTACTAGGACGTCGCAGAACCCCACGGCAGTGTCTGGATGTGATGTGATGTCAAACACTCTTGTTGCAGTGCCCAGATTTTCTGTGATGTCCTACAGCCCCGTTCCAGTGCCTAGATATGCTATGATGTCACGGAGCAGTGTAGCACTGCCCAGATGTGCTGTGATGCTACGCACACCGCACATCCTCTGCAATGCCCACATGTATTGCTATGCCACACAGTCCTGTTGTAGTGCCTAGATGTTCTCTGATTTCACACACCCCCTTGTCATGCCCAGATGTGCTGTGATGTCACAGAGCACTGTTGCAGTGCCCAGATGTGCTGTGATGTCACAGAGTACCACTGCAGTTCCCACTTGTGCTGTGATCTCACAGGCACTGTAGCAATGTCCTCTTGTGACAGGATGTTTCAGAGCACTGTTGCAGTGCCCACGTCTGCTGTGATGACAGAGTCTCGTTTCAGTGCCCAGATACTATGTGAAGTCTCAGAGCAGTGTGTGTCCAGTGCCCAGACGTCCTGTGATGTCACAGAGCACTACTGGAGTGCCCAGATGTGCTGTAAGGTCACACAGTCCTGCTGCAAAGCCCAGATGTGCTGTTGTGTTACACAGTCCTGTTGCACTGTGCACATGTTCTGTGATGTCACAGAGCACTGCTGCCTTTCCCAGATGTGCTGTGATGTCACAGAGCACCGTGCCAGTGCCTAGTGATGCTGTTATATATCACAGCAGTGATTGAGTGCTCAGATGTCTTGTAATGTCACAGAGCACTGTAGCAGTGTGCAGTTGAGATAAGATGCTATAGAGCACTGTTGCAGTGCCCAGATGTGCTGTGATGTCAGAGAGTCCTGTTTCAGTGCCCAGATATTATGTGAAGCCTTAGAGCACTGCTACAGTGCCCAGACGTCCTGTGATGTCACACAGCACTGTTGCTGTGCCCAAAGGTGATGTGACGTCACAGAATACTGCCGCAGTGTCCGGATGTGATGTGATGTCACAGAGCCCCATTCCAGTGCCTAGATAAGCAATGATGTCACAGAGCAGTGTAGTGGTGCCCAGATGTGCTGTGATGCAATACACACAGCACAACCTCTGCAATGCCCACATCTCCTGCAATGTCACACAGCCGTGTTGCAGTACCTAGTTGTGCTGTGATGTCACAGAGCACTGTTGCAGTGACAACGTCTGCTGTGATGCCACAGAAACCCATTTCAGTGCCCAGATATGATGTGAAGTCTTAGAGCACTGCTACAGTGCCCACAAGTGCTGTCATGTCACACAGCGCCGCTGCAAAGGCCAGATGGGCTGTTGTATTACACACTCCTGTTGCAGTGCACACCTGTGCTGTGATGTCACAGAGCACTCTTGCAGTGTTCAGTTGTGCTGTGATGTCAAACGTCCGCGGAAGAGGAAGACAGAGCACTGGAACAGGTTGCCCACAGGGCTTGTGGAGTCTCCTTCCTTGGAGGACTTCAGCATAAGCCTGGACACGTTCCTGTGCGACCTGATCTAGGTGAACTTGATTGTGGGGGAGAGGGTTGGTCTAGATGATATCTAATGGCCCGTTCCAACCCCTACCATTCTACGATTCTATGATGTCACACAGCCTGGATGCAGTACCCAGATGTGCTGTGATGTCACAGAGCACTGTCAGAGTGTCCAGAGGTGATGTGATGTTATAGAGCACTTTTGCCATGCCCACGTCTGCTGTGATGTCACAGAGTCTCTCTGCAATTGCCACATGTGCGGCAATGTCATTGAACCCCATTGCAGTGCCCACGTGTGCTGTGATATCCCCATGCAGTGTATCAGCCAGCACTGTGTCACATTTGCAGCTGCTTTCCTGAGGGAGCTATCTCCATTCCCACTCACTGGGACTCCTCAGCTCCCATTGAAAAAATACATGGTATCGGTTAAGCTCTACCACTGAGTATGGGAGCTACAAGAAAGCAGGAAGGCAGACTCCACCTATAGTGGTAAGTAGGTCCCATTGTAGTCTATCATCTTGCACTCTGTCACATTTGCAGCTGCTTTCCTGTGGGACTTATCTCCAATCCCATGCACTTGGGCTGCTCAGTTCCCATTGAAAACACACAGGCTGCCAGTAGAAGTTATGCCACTGCGTGTGGACACTACAAGAAAGCAGGTACACAGACCCCAACTACAGTGGTAAGTAGGTGTGGTAGTTTGAGCCTGGCTGGATGCCAGGTGCCCACCACACCGCTTTATCCCCCACCTCCTCAGCAAGCCAGGGAAGGGGAGAAAATAAGATGGGAGTCTCGTGGGTTGAGATAAAAGCAGTTTAATAAAGAAGCAGCAAAGCTGCGCGCGGGAAGCAAAGCAGAAGCAGATAAAGCTGTTCCTCTCCACTTCCCATCAGCAGCGATGTCCGGCCACCTCCCGAGAAGCAGGGCTGCAGTATGCGTAGCGGTTGCTTTGGGAAGGCCAGAAATGAATCTCGCCTCCCCTTCCTGCTCCTCTCCCCCAGTTTATAATACTGAGCTGACATCATATGCTATGGAATATCTCCTTGGTCAGCCTGGGTCAGCTGTCCTGGCCATAGTCCCTCCCAAAATCATGCCCACCCACAGCTATTGGTGAAGGTGGGGGAAGGAGTGCTGGAGGGACAGCCCTGATGCTGTGCGAGCGGTAGTCATAATATTGATATCAACAGTAAGCACAGCACTGCAGGAGCTGCTGTGGAAAGTCACTACCATCCCAGACCCACTACAGACAGTCACAGGAATGCAGACATATTACAAACACTATTGTTCCTGTGTTCAAACGAAACACACAGTCAGTAATATCAATCATGAAAACATCTCCTTAATTGTAGCATTCATTTTTCATAAAGTGTATGCTCAGAAGACCTTGTCAACTCTTACAAGGGCTCCAAGTTTGCTGCATGTCCAATATGTTCATGTGGCTGCACAGCTTCTGAAGTTGTGTTCTATGTTCTGCATTGTCAGTTCCCAGACCTGTAGGCAAAACCTCAGATTGAATGTCGTATTCGTTAACTGACATCTTAAAGTCTGGAAGCCTGGTAACCCGGACCTTGGATGTCAAAACACATCAAGTTGAAAACATAACTCATCAGTAGTTTAACTCTAAGCTACTCTAAGTGAAGCTTTAAACATGTACCCGTTGATTGATACCTGGAAGTAATTGGTTTTCTCCCAATGTCCCAACAGGCACGTTCCCATGTTTAATTCTTCTCCAGATATTGCCATCTTTTTCATCATAATAGTGTCGTAAGGAACTCGTAGTTAACTCCATGGAACACAACCAAGAGAGCAACCAAGTAAACAATCTGAGCCCTGATTACACAAGTGACAGCTGAAATACACACCACACAGAATAACTTCCTAGACCAAAACAGAAGAAGAAAACTGCTGGGGGGACACAGTTAGAAAAACTCTAAACAATAGCATAGCAATCGGAAAAAGGCTGAGATGTGCCATATAGAAAAGGAAGCTGCTAAAGAGAATTACTTCCAGTAATTCCCTGTTTCCACTGTATTTTTCATCTGAAATTGACTGAATGGTCAGATGGAAAACAGCATCACACATTCCAAAACACTAACTAACTGTACTCTTGGACAGGACCAAGCAGCCACAAGAGGCACGTCACGATCCTGAGGGGGAGGGGTGGCCTTTCTGATGAACTTGTCCAGACAATTAAAAAATAACCAACTCTTTAAGCAAAACTCATCTCTAAGTGAATCTCCTACCAACAAGGTTTTGGGAGAATAGGAGAATGCTGAGAGGAAACATTCACTGCACGGAGGGCTGTTACCTTCTAGTCAGTCTTACCCAGACGAATATTTGCCAGTGCCTTTATTACAGGCCAGGGAACTGACAGAACAATACAAACATGGCACTGACTGTAATATTTTCATTTCAGGAAAACCTGAAGAGTTGACTCTGAGAAAACCAATAATTAAAACAATTTCATCCCATGCCTGAGATTATTGCCATGAGAAGTTATCTCAGTTTACCACAGAATGGCTGTGGCTGGAATGGCCCTCTGGAGATAATTTCATCCAAACTCCCTGCTCAAGCAGGGACACCTAGAATCATGTGCCCAGGACCACATCCTGGTTGCTTCTGATTATTTCCAAGGACAGAGACTCTACAGTCTCTGAGAAACCTGTTCCAGGGGTCAGACGCCACCACAGTAAATTATCCAACAGTATTACCTGAATACCGTGTGGAATCAAATTGAACTTGGAATGGACAGAAGCAAAGAAAAGAACAGGTGCTCTTGGTAAAGGAGTTTAGATACAAATATTTTGTAATGCTGCAATTCTATACCTCCCATTGGGTCAGTCCCAGTTGTGTTTCCCAAGGTCAGTACTACTTTCGCTTTGTGTAGTTCTCCTTTAACTGTTTGATGAATAGAATTAGTTACCTAAGGAAACAAAGTCACTGCACTTGAGGTGAATTCCAACATAACTTTACAATAACTGCAATGAAACAAATCTTCCAAGCTTAAACATGACACGAGTATTAAACAAATAAAACCAGATTTTGTTACTCATTAAGGAAGGAGCTTCCTGAATGGGACTGTACTCAAACACAGTTTCATTTACAGAGGCTACCCTTCCCCCGTTGAATCCCCACAGACGCAAAAGCAGCAATAACGTTTTCTGGAAGAAGATACTGAATTCAGAAGAATTGAAGAAAAAAAACCGCATAAATCTCACTTGATTTTGCAGGAAAACAAACCAAGAAAGCTGACTTCTCAGAATCTGGCCAATAGTAGATATTTCTTGTCAATACTAATGAGGAGTTAAATTAGAAAACTAAGTTTGCAGTTCATTACTGCTTTCTTACAGAAAATAACACACAAAGAGAAATAAAAGAACATACCATTGAAAATCTGATAAATATTACCTTTGGGTTCCACTCCAGTTCATTACCAATGGGTGTCACTCTACAAAGTCCCCAGCCTGAGGTGGCAGACACTGAAACTTGGCAGGTGAGTGAAGCACCTTGTAACTTTGGACTTGACAAGTTCTGCCTTCATCTATATAGTTAATTTTGACACTACAGAACATATTTTCCTTCTCTTTTGGGGAAATATCGAGCACCTGAGCCCTTCGGAGTTGGAGAGGAAGCAAAGAATTATTATAGTTGTAAAGTTTCTTCACCTCCTTGTGTCTAAAAAAGATTAAACTTTCACAGCACAATGTTCAGTGGTGTGTATGTGGAGCCATTCTGGCTTCCCTTCAGTACAGGCAGCATGTGAGAGCTTTTTAAAGAACAATTTGTACAGTAGAGATTTTTTTGCTAGTTTTCATGGTGGGTTAACTTTAACTTAGCAGTAAAAGTTCTAAACTACTTTGTATTAAAAAGTGCACATGAATAATTTAAACCAAAACAAATCCACATTTTTACCTGTGAACAACTATTTTCTGACACAAACCATGAAATGCCAGCTTCTCCACGTTTTTAACAGCAATCTTATTACCAGGTTCCTTAAAATGCCCATTAATTCCTTCAGCAAGAATTGTATATTGGTCCTTCTGCTGATCTACTCTTCGACCAAAGTAGTTTGTTGCATTTACAACGTGGAGAGGCAGAAGCTGAAAGCATAAAATACGTTATAAAAAAGACAACTGATGGTTTCTTAAGTTAATGAGACGTTTTCATGTTGAAGGTGACCTACCTCTTTCCAGCCTAAAGAGATGACAAATACTGCTGTACACATGCATTTCAGAAGATGATGACCTCTTATTACTCCAAAGATTAGGAATAATCCTGAATGAATGAATCCTTATGAATGGTAACTGTCCATAGCCCAGTCCAGACTGGACACAAGTTTATAGAGCAAGATCTATCAGGTCTTGGTGGTATTCCACTTAAATGAACACTAGTGAACTACAGTATTACCTGTCAAGCTACTAACCACTAAGGCATTTCACATCATCCAAGCTTAATTTTAAGTGGTCTCCAACCTTACAATGAGATTTACAAGAACTGACTGGGGAAGCGTGACGCCTTCCCTCTTTTTGCACAGCAAAATGCTTGACATAAGCTACCAAGAACACCAATTCACAAAATGCTGGGTGCATTTCATCCAAAGGCTCATGCTAGGCACAAGGACTGAGATACAGCTGAGTGTATGAGGCCAGACAGAAAAGAAGACCAGAAAGGTAATTTCCACTTACTAAAACCCTAAAACTCTCACAGTGCAACTAGAGATTCTTAAAGGAAAGCAACATGATACCAAGTTCTAAACAAAAGAGACAGTGAACACTTATCCAATTGACAACTGATTTGTAAGACATATATCCAGGCTCTGCAGTCAGCAAAAGCAGAACTAGATGAGGAAAGAGGCCACAACTGCTGTCTTGAGTGCACAAAAGGGAAGTACAAGTTTATAACAGGAGTATTATGAAATCTGTCCAGGTTTCAAGCACTCAAACTGTATCTATAGGTTATCAACGAGTTTCAACTACTAGCTGCCAACAAAAGCTTATTTATTAGGCAGAAATGGAGTGACACCAAGGAATCCACCCAGTTTTTATTGTCTATTCTCACAACCTATGATTTTTGGGAATGGGGAACACCCATTGATTGCATGACTTGAGCACACCTGAATTCTAGCAAAAGACAGGACAGGAAGAAAGTGTAAGCAGCTCATCCAAAAAGGAAACACCCAGCAGTTCTCAGATCCAAGTACTAACCTTGAAAGGAAGCACCAGTGTCTACACATCTGCCCTCAGCAATCATTATCCAAGGTGGAGATGAGACAGACTCTACAGTACTGCTGTACAGGAAGACTCTCTAGTAAAGTCGGGACTGAAAAGCCAAGTGAAGGGAGTTTTGACATACAAACTGTTACTGAGATGTGAAGAACCACTATAGCAAAGTCAAACCAGTAACCAGGAAGGTTTCATGACTATTTAACTACTAAAAATGGCAGTCTGAACGTAACAGGATTCTATCAAAACTGTTTTCAAAACCACAATGACACCTCAGTAGGAAGCAACTGCTCCATCTAGAAGAGAGAATTTATATCCCATGTCTATGGACGGTGCAAATAGAGAAAATATTTGGTTCAATTGACAAGGCCAGAATATACTCATTTTTCAGGAAGTCTGCATCAACGTGACAGAGAAGGAAAAATCCTCCCTTCAACTCTTGTTAAACAGGCATGATCTTCCACTGCAATGTTTCTTCACTCCAGAGGATTGTGTTTGCTCTACTACAAAAATAATGAGATTACAGGACCTTTAATCTTTGCCTATTTTGGTTTACGTTCTAAATTGATAGAGGAAAGGAATAAACAGAACAAATGCCCTCTTCCCATAGAACATGAGCCTCCAATGCAGGAGAAAACCTAAGGTAAACTCTGAACCACCTACAAAACAATTTTAGGATTATGGGAAAATCTGACACACACTTAAGCAACAGAGAAACTAAAAAAGCTAAAAATCTCCCAAATACCCAAGAGATGTGGGATATGTACTACATTAACATGAAGGTAATATGCTAAGGAGGTATTTAAGATGTGTTCCTGGTACACCAAACCAAGGGAAAAAGCAATAACTGTAACTTACCATCAGATATCCAGGTGTTTGTGTCACTGTATCTGGGATATGCTGGGGCACGTCTATTTGTAAATTAACTTGACGACGATCCAGACACACTGTTCTGTTTCTACATATTTAAAAACCGGTTTTAGAACAAAGACCTTTTAGTTGTAAACTATTTTTGATGTGGCTTACAACATCTTTTAACACTAACATTTCATCAGCCCTCAGTATTCAATTTCTGTTTCAAGTAGCACCAATGACTGGAGATTAGACAGAAGTGGCCAAAAAGCTCTTGTTGGACAAGTTTATACAATAAAACCAAAATCCACCAGGAAACTAGTTTCAGAATAAAACAAATACTAACACTGAATTTTGTGTTACTTGCAACAAGGGTCATCCACACTAGAAGGAATATCTGAGGGCTTCATCCATGGCCCTGTTAGAATCCAGTTAGACACAGCTCAGAGAAGTCATCTACTTACCTAATCTGGAGGGACAGAAGACAACAGAGGAGAGAGCAAAGCATAAACCTTGGGCAATTATGGGCTAGAATACTAATAAAAAAAGAGCCTGAAGTTCCCTCAAGAACACTGGGCAGGAGTGATAATGAATTATGATATCCTGTCAGGCTACATGAGATTGGTCTGCAGAAAATGTTGGTATTTTGATTTTCGTAGCAGTATCTAAGAAGAGTGAAACTGATGCAAAAGTAACCACAAGAAAAAGAGTCATGAGCAAAAAATGGTTTCATGAAAGTATCCAACAGGAAAATTGAGCAAGAAAACAGAAGCAGCCATGATTGAGGCATATACCACCTTCCTACACCAGTATGGGTGGTAAGAAAGCTTGGCAATTCCTTACCTGCAAGCCCCAAATGTTTTAAGATGGGTACACAGTGGCCTTGACAATTTCTGGTATTCTTCATCTTTTAGCACCTTGGCAGTCAAACCAGGCAGTTCTGGGGGAACTTCAGCTTCTGTCTGCTGCAAATAGTGGAGGATCGGTATTTTCTTATACGTGTGATTTTTGATGATTTGTCAGTGTTGAAGTTTCTCACTGAAGTACCACTGAAGAAGTTACACACTCCATAAGCACAGTGCACTACCTCAGATAGTCTTAAAAAAAGCCCCAAAACATGGACATTTGCAGTGCTGCCAAATCACTAGACTTTTCACAAAAAGTGATGTTTTTCCAGTTTCATGCTCAGAATGTCTGGTCTTAGAGACTTCCCAACATTCTCAATCCCCAAATGATTATGTTTTGAGTCACAGAAGAATTCACATCATACTTGTAACATTTTATACAATTGTTCAGGTCTATACCACACTGACTGGAAGTTCCATGAGAAGACACCTCAGGATATACAGTAGCTTTCTCAAAATATTAGGTCAAATTAATTTCTGCACTGTGTGGCACCGAGCAGTCAAACAAGCATTTTACTAGCTCTGTCTTTGGAAAACTCACTTGTAGTTCTGCCACTCAATCAACAACCACAAAAACATTCGGAACATTCTGGTCACAAACAATAGCATTTGCAAGTACTGGATACCAAACTCAGGCTCATTTGCACTAACAATAAAATACTCGAGAGTGCACCTTCATCTCAGGCTTAAAAAAGACCTTCAGCTGGTTCAGTGATTAACTGACACAGGTCTTCCAAGAGTTCCCTCGCTGCACTCGCGGGACGTGCAACTGGACAGTCCATTCAGGCCTGGAGCACTGCTCATGTATACTGACCTCAATCAGTGCAAACAGCAAAACAGTGTCGTGAACAAAGAGTGACACCATCCCCAAACTCTTACCTGTTGCACATTTCCGTAGATGGAAGCTTCTTCAATGGCTGTTACCACATCACAAGGATCGTTCATGAGCTCCTTTATCTAGTGTGCTGTATGTTTATTCCAATGAGTTCCAACAGCAATAATTTGCTGTGAATACTTCCATTCTTCAGCAATAACGGGTTTCTTGTAACAATCTCATATAGTAAACACCTATCAAGAAAAAGCAGAAGTCAGTTTCTATCCTCTTATCCTGTTCCAACGAGTACGTAGCAGCAGTAAAAAGCAAACTGTTTCAGCCCACTGTTCTTTCCAGTCACAAAAGATGGAAGTCTCAGGAAAAGGAGCAGTTCAAATCTGAAAAAAAAACCAAACTAAGCCCAGGCAAAAGCAAATCCAAGAGGTCAGAGGCAGACAGCAGACTTGTCAAAAAAAACCAAACCCAAGAGCCCCAATGGTGTGTGTGCAGCATTAAATTACTTCTAACAAGTGAAACCCACTAAGACAGAGCTCACACATTCCTGGTGTACTGCTGACCTAAGTGACGTGCAGTTCAGCTGTGGAACAACAGCAGGATTTTTGGCAAAGCTCTACCACACTTTAAAGTAATATAGAGCTCTGGCACAGTTCTGAGAGATCTTTCTCAACCTGCCACTAAACTTACCCCTAGCTGCAATAACATACCCTTTCTGTAACAATACTTTAGAAGAGCTACAATCAGATTTTTATCAAATAGCTCAAACATTTTCAAATGACCATTCCCCGCTGAAAGAGCATCTTTGTTTTTCCTACTCAAGAGAGATGTTTTTGAGAAACTGAGAACTACCTCTCCCACAATTGTAATGTTATAGCCACACTCCGTCTCAGGAAGTCCAATAGCACAACAGAAACAGCAGTCTGAAGAGAAAACAGCAATAGTCCACTGGATAAAGAAGACATATCATCTAATTTATGACTTGATATTTGCTGCTACAAAGGCACATTTAACAGCTTCACATACAGCAAATTGGGCAACCTGTTTCCACTAAGGAATTTCTCTAGCTTATCACAGCTAGAAGCACAGCCCTTCAGTCTTATCACCAATTTTTTAACAGATAATATTAGAAGGTTAATGATTTAAAAAAAATCTGATACTGATACATCCTTGTCAACATGGAACTTGATGCTGTTCCTCTTATAAGACTGTGATCAGCTCCTTCTTTTATCTGCACTGTCATTAAGACCCAAGAACCCAAGAAAATGCTTCCAAGACTATTTGATCATTCACTTCTGCCTTTCATTCTACTGTTTAAACAGTGCTGGTAAGAGGAAAAATGAAGTTTCTTACAGACAAGACCTTAAAGTGGATTAAAGACCCCTACACTGAAACCACCGCTACCAAATGGAACAAAAAGAAAAGTCAACTGCTTTGGAAACCATCCACAGCAAAAGACAACAGCATAATGGAGCAGTAGCTTAGACCAGGGCAAGACAGGGCTCACTGATTAAAGAAAAAAACAAGGTAAAGTCTGCTTTGACTGATTACAACTCCACTTCTCCAATACTTCATTCTGCCAGAAGTATACAAATGTGAGGTTTTCAAACTTCATTTTCTTTTCAACTCTACCACTGGGGTTCAGGAAGGTGTTTGTTTTCAGTGGGTGACACTTGCTTTCAAGACACTTGCACAATTGAATAGTATTTTACCATCTGAACATGTGAGCTATTTACCTGTTCAGGAGCATCAGAGAACAGCACCTCAACCTCATCAAGAACAAGATGGCAGAGATTATGAAACAGCGTGTGACGTTCAGACAGTCTCAGGAGGCAATATGGTGTAGGCACTATTACCTCACCTACAAGTCGGACACTAGTTTTATTAAGAAGGTCTCAACTGCATTTCAGATGCATCATCTTGAAATTATGGGAAGGGCTTTTTTGGTTGGTTTTGGTGGTAAGGTATTTTTGTTTGGATATTTGTGTGTGTTTGATTTTTGGTTGGGGTTTTTGTTTTGTTTTGTTTTAAATAGGGACCATACAACTCCGTGTTCTGACTTCTAGTCAACAGTCATTTTAGTTCGCTTCTATTTCTTTACCCCTGTGTGTCTTTAAGATCTGAGTAGGCAAAACTGTGTTTCTGAAACACTGAAAAGTCTTTGTTAACAGCTTTACAGAGCAGGATGTCATTTCATTTCCCATGGTAGAACCAGATCGACAGAAGGTAAATATTTAAACACATTCAAGCATAGCCTTTAGAAGTTTGGTTTTAACAACAAAATAAAGCCAATATTGTATCTTCCATATCTACACATGTATGTAAAAATACACACATGTAAAAATAAAACCACTACTGTAAAACCTGCTTCTAAATCAGGAACATCTATGATGAATCTTAATTCAGCATGAACCTCAGCAAACCCCTCCCACTCATTTGACTCAAAAAAGTGGTTATGAGACTTGCAAAAACACAGATCATTTTAACAGCTTTAATACTATTTACTGTTCAATACCATTAATGAACTTTCATGCATCACTAGAGTTACAGCATCTAAGAAACAAAATGATCACTTGATAGGAAAAAGTAAAACTTCATTTCTTACAGTTTTGTGCAACTAAGACAGCCCACATTGCATTCAAGTGTCATTCAGATGACAGAAGTATGCTTACATCCTCGGATTTTCACACTTTTAGCTGCTTCTTTGTTCTGCCCAAGTATTAACAACATTGGATGAAGCTGTCTGGAGCATCTCTGGTATGTTTTCAGTAGCTCAAAAACAAGTTGTGCCTTCTTCCACCCAGGACACAAGATAAGTGCTAGTGGCTAGGTGTGTATGTACAAAACAGTTACAGTAGAGCATGAGACAACTGTTTAGAATCTTAGTCATTGTACTATTTCAGAATTTAGGGCAAAACTAAAATCTGCAAAACAGGCCTTTCAATGCTTCAAACAAAAGCTTTTAACACCATATCACCTCTTCAATGCAGATGGTACAGGCCCGAGGAACCGTGCACCAAGCTGGAGACAAATGGATGTGCAGCAACACACGGTGAAAGGTCCAAAAGTTTCATAGAAGCAGAAACATCTTGTCTTACTTGGAGCTGTGTGAGCTATTTTCAGTGGTCCCTTACAGCCTCAGTAAGTCTATGTTTCTGTGATCTAATGCATTAGAAAATGAATGGCAATGTTTTAAAAATCAAACCAGACATTTCCATTTCACTATGTAACAGCCCCTTAAAAATCAAGCTTCATCGAGTATCCAAGTGATATGACATTAACCACTTGTTAGATATTACTTGATAAATAAGTTACAGACTGCCACACTCATGCAGTCCATCTCTGTCAATGTCTAAGCAGATGGCCTAAATAACCTGGGAAGCATCATGAAGATACTCTAAGATGACATCAGATGCACCCATTCTCTACATGCACTACCTTTTGGATCATTCATTGACATTTGCACCTTAGAACACAAAACCTGCAGTACTCTAATATATACATCCTCCACTCCTGTTTCTCAAGGTTTGTAGCAACTGCTCGACTGCAAAAGTGTAAGAATTGGTGGAATATACAAGAAAGGATTATTTCCCTGATATGAGATGGCAACTGCATCACATCCTTGAGCTATTGGTGGCCAACAGTAAGATTCAGTGGAGTTAGGGCCTAAAACTTTTTTCCAAGTAAGTTCCTACAGAAAGAGAAATAAAGAGTTCTACCTGAAAATCGTGTGCTTGAAACACCAACAAGGCAACACAAAGCAATGAGCAATTTAAAAGCCTTTGACCCACTGCATAATACATTTCCTTAACACACAATATGATAAGAGTTCTTCTGGGATGAGGACTTAAATTCTTACATCTCATTCAAATGCCATCATTTGTAGCAGTGGTTGATAGATCAGATGAAACTGTACAATTCTACAGTCTCTCTGAAGCATAATTTACTCAACCATATGAACAACCTCCTACACATTCCTCAATCAAAATTAGCTACTATAGTATTTAGTATCTGAAAGTTAAGGTATGATACTAGTCTTAAAAATACTAAATGTAATGCATTACATTAGCATTACCTTTTCCAGATCTTCAAGAAGTGGTGCTGTTTCCAGAATTGATGGTGGCTTCATTTTCTTGCCAAGAAAGACAAAGTTTCTTTCTTCAAGATTTTGAAAACTCTGAAACCATATGAAATAGATGACAAAGGCAATACTTAGTAAATGGGTTTGAGCTTACATCCAACTTAAAAACTATTTTTTTTGAGAAGAATTAGCCAAAGAAATGTAAACACAAATGAAGTACAACTCACACACACGTCACACAGAACAGTGCTGAGACTCCTACTGTCCCCTGACTTGGCCATTGCCTCTGTTTCTTGCTTTTTTTCTTTTTGTCTCTTCCCCTGCATTTTTTTTGCCCTTCATATTTTCACAGAGGCACCATCAACTTTGCTGGCTTGCTGACCTTTGGTCTGGTCTTGTTGCTGATGTGGCTGGATTCAGTCCCTGATGTCCCTCCACAGAGTCCCTCCACAAAGACCACTCTTGTAGCCTCAACACTACCCACACCTCCACATATATGACACACGTTTGCAGAGGTTTAAATGGAAGTTATATCCTGGAATTACCTGTTGCTCATTTTCAGTTCTATGTGTCTTCAAAGGATCAGAATTTAAGCACTGCTGAAGCCTGAGAAATATACAAATATTAAATTCAATGGAAATGCAAAAGGAAAGCGTAATCGATAAATATCACCAATATTTCTAAAATGGCATGAAACAGTTCACCTACAAAATATCTCTGATGTATTACCTGTGCCAACAAAAATCCTCAAATATGAAAGAAGAAATCAAAAAGTACCATTTTGGATGTAAAATTTACTATTATGTTTTAGATATCTGAAAATAACCCGAAGGTTTTTTTAACCAAAACAATTGGTGGGTTCCTCAACTTCAGAAGAAAATCAGATGGGACTGCAGGAAAAAGGTGTCTTAAAGTTGCAAAACCATGAAACAATGTATCTTTGCAACAGTTAAAACTTGAATTAAAAACACCCCTCAGGTTGTTTACATATGCAGCGAGTGATTTGCAGCATAATAAAAGCCTTGCACAAGTCAACTCAGTCAGATTTCATTCAGCTGAAAAACTTTATCAATCACACTAAGAATAAAAGGAGGCAACTGAATATGCTGAGTGTGCAGAAACGTACTGCCTCATCACAGCCTTGTTTAGAAAGAATTGTTATTTTTACTGTGGTCTGGATAAGTATCAGCAGCTTCTAATGGCCTCCTTCCCCAATACCATGTGCACACATCTTGTCTTACCCTCTGCCCTTTTAGCTGTCTAAGAAGAGTAACTGGAAACATACTACAGCTCCTAATTATCTGGCTACACAATTGGTTCAAATATGTAACATACTGTACCATACCTGTCTGTGTGAACTGCTGGATTTTCCTTGAAAGGCAATCCTGGGATTGTTTTGACAATCTCTCAAGAAAAGACAAACCCTTTTCTGGCAGTAAAATACTGTTTAAGAGCAACATTTTAGAAAAACAAGATTACTGAGCTCAAGGTGGTTTTCTTACCTAACCAAATTTTCTTCATTAAGAATCAAGCATGCAACAAGAACATCAACCACACAGGAGAATCAGTTCACGTTCACAGCTCAAGCTATAGCTTCTGGCAGCTCTTTCTTTGAAGAATCCGCCCCTGTATTCCCCCAACAACTACCAAAAGCTGGCCACACAAAACCACTACACATCTTCACAGCACTAGAGCAAGTGAGCACAAAAGGAGACACAACCTGTTCAAAGTGCATAGTTGCAATCTAAAAAACCAAAACCACCAGAACCACAAACTTGAAGGACAACGCTCTCTTTTAACTAGATCAAGAGTTAGTCCCAGATTTGTTACACGAAAGGACATGATAGCTGACTACAGTATTCCTAATCTGCCTTACAGATGCTTCACTTAATTCATTCTGACATTTGAATAGAAAATCTAACACTTACAGATCTGGTAGTTTCACTGTCATCTGTGTTGGGAGCTTTGTCATGTCTTTTCAAGAACAGAACCAGATACAGCAAGATCTAGAAAGACAATTTTTAAAGATGCAGAAACACGTTTGTGATTATCTGAATCTATGAAAGGCCAGTGTTTTTACAGTTGGTTGCAACTGACTTCTTTCTCTGCTTGTCTCATTTTCTAATGGCAAAAAGAACAACCAAAAGACAGTTGTATTTACATAAAGATATGCAAATGAACCGAGTGAACAAGGACAGAGGATATTTATAGTGATTCAAGTCTGTTTTAAACAAGACAACTCACAGAAAACATTCAAGTTACCTCTGTGTAGAGAAATCCCTCTAAACTCAAATCAAACAGTAAGGTATCACTGATCAATGCTACAAGTTATTTCAACAGTATCTAATGCTTTTCAGCATATCAACAAATGACCCTGCAACTCACCCTTTGTCTTATCAAGTACAAAATGCTTTAGAATATTCCTGCATCTGCTGATTTGATTGCTCTTTGTAAACTCAGATACATAGGCAGTGTTTGTTAGGATACCTTTTGTTCCACTTGTTGGATTCCAACTGATACGGTAGGTCAATATATCCAGGTAAAGACAAATGATGCACTGCATGAATGATTGCTGCCAACACACACGGTTCCCACTTGTTTCAGGATCTGTTGATACCTTCTGCTGGAGCAGCACTGTCCTCAAATCAAGTGCAGGATTAACAACTTTCATTGGAAGAGAGTCAAGATTTAATGATGTTTGGGTCTCCTGATAATCTGCTGAACTCACTGCATTCTCTTCAGCTTGCTCAAAATGAGCAAAGCTGCTTAAGACGAGATCATCATTAATGCATACCTAAAAAAGCCAAGTCTTTGACTGACCAGAATCAACAAGCAAGTCACCATCACATACTGCTTTAGAATTTACTTGAAGCTGGAGACAACAGGAAGACATATGCAGTATGTACAAATGCTTTCTGAAGAGTATTCATTCCAGGGCAGGAAGGTTGGTCATATCTTCCTCTATGTTCTCCAAGCAGGTGTAACTTAGCAGTTTCATGCTCTTGCCTAAAATTCTGTGCTCAGTTTTCTATCAGCTTTAAACATTTTTAGAAAAACTATCTTAGTTTTATGTCTCTTTGATTCAGAGTGCATCCAAACCTGGCAGGAAAAAACAATATTCAACTTAAAAGTTCTCACTGGCTCAGAGAGAAGTGACACTTGCCAATTGTGATTCTGAACAGAGAAGGTATTCAAATTAAGATGTAATCCAAGTTATTGTCTACAGTGAAGACCACAGCTCTAATGTTAAAAGTCTTGGTAAAATACTCCAAATGGCAGCAGTTTTCAAACACATTTCTTTTTGTCTACTAGGCAGCTGCTTAAGTCTGACAGTAGCTGCAGCAGAGATTTAGCAGGAGTTACGCACTTTGGTAAGTGCAACGAGCTTTCTTCCTTTCTCCCAACTGTTTGGGAATTCAGCCTTATGCACATATGAACTTGTATTTATTTTCATAACACCATGCAACTGCCTTCTTGAAATATCTTTAAGTGTATCACAAAGAAGGACAAGAGTACAGTAAATTCACATAGTTGTTCATCTGAAGTACTTGGGGGACTTCATTTGCTTGTCAATACCTTCCAAAGCGCTTCACAAGTTTCCACCTCACAGAATTCATTCCAAAGTTCACAAACAACAGATTTAGAAAATAAATCTTCTAATAAGTTAATGATTGCACTTCTACTGTATATGGCAAATTACAAAATTCACTTGCAAATAACACTTTTCGGTCTTAAATTTGTCACAAAGTTATAACTTCTATAGCAAAGTGCACAAAGAGGTTTGTAGAGAGAAAAATATCTTACCTTTTCACCTTTTATTGTCACATAAAGGAAAACATCAGATGTGGTATCTTCTACAGCACATACTTTGGCTGTCGTCTGGGTAGTAGCAAAACTGAGTGATGGTGTTTCAATGACGCAGCTGCCTGTTCTTTCCTGCTCTTCTCCAGCCCAGTGTTTCCTCACTAACCCAGCATCTGGAAGAGCAAACAACGGGTGTTTTAAAAGTCTCCCTCTCACTGTAGTGGTGACAAGTTTCTGTTGATCTCCTGGGGACTTTACTTTGGGTTTGGTTTGACATTTTGGCCACCTGGACTGGAGAATTCTCCCTCCCTTTTCGACCCCCCTTTTCACATCTGTTGCCTGGGATTCTCCCTTTACAGTTCTTGCTGGACATTTAGCCAGACTCTGTGCTCTGCACTTGAAACAACCAGCAGATGATTTCTGATGGAACCTGAGGCTCTCTGCACTGGCCTGATGCAAAGGCAATTTGCATCAAAATTCCTCCAAAATCCTTTTTTTTCTCCCTCAGAATTGCACCAAAACCTCATTTTATCCCTCCGAACTCCCCCAAACCCCACTTTTTCCCCTCAAAATGCTTCCAAAACTCCACTTTTGCCCTCAAGATGGCACTTTTTTACCCAGCAGTTCCCAAAAATCCCACTTTTTCCCTCAGAATAGCACCCAAAACCCACTTTTCCTCGGACAATACTTCCAAAACCTCACTTTTTCACTCAGATCTCCACCAAAACACCACTGTTTCCCTCAAAACTGCACCAAAACCCCGCTTCTTCCCCCAGAAGTTCCCCAAAACTGCACCTTTCCCCTCAAAACTCCACCAAAACCCCATTTTCCCCCTCAAAACACCACCCACACTCCACTTTTACCCTCAGAATTTCCACAAAACCCCACCAAAACACTTGTTTTTTCAAAAATCCACACAAACCCCACTTTTTCCCCTTAAAAATTTACCAAAACCCCACTTTTTCCCTCAAAACTCCACCCAAATCCCACCTTTTCCCCTCAGAATTGCACCAAAGCCTCATTTTATCCCACAACTCCACTGATTTTGGCCCTCAGAAATGTACTCCATCCCCACTTTTCCTCTCAAAACTCTTCCAAACTACACTTTTCCCTGCAAAGCTGCACCAAAACCCACTTTTTCTCCTAAAACTCCAACAAAACCTCACTTTTGCTCTCAGAAATAAACAAAAACTCTACTTTTTCCTTCAGAATTGTTCAAAAACACCGCTTTTCCTCTATCAAATTCCACCCAAATCCCAACTGTTTTCCTGTAAAATGTCACCCAAACCTCACTTTTCCCCTCAGATTTGCCCACACACCTCATCTTATCCCTCACAACTCCCACAAACCCGCACTTTTCCCCTCTAAATCCCAACAGAAAACAACTTGTTCCTTCAAACCTCCAGCCAAACCCCCACTTTGGACCTCAGATAGTTACCAAAACCTTCCTTTTTTTCTCACAACTCCACCCAGACCTCACACTTTCCCCTCAGGATTTCCCCAAAAGCTCACTTTTTCCTCTCAAAACTCTACCAAATCAAACACTTTTCCCCACAGAAATACCCTCAAAACCCAACTTTTGCCGCCTCAGAAAACCACCAAAACCCCCACTTTTCCCCTCACACATGCCCAAAAACCTCCTTTCATCCCTCACAACTCCACTGAAACCACACTTTTTCTCTCACAATTGCGCCAAAACCTTATTTTATCCCTCAGAACCCCCCCGAAACCCTACTTTTCTTCTCAAAACTCTACTAAAACCCCACTTTTTGCCACATAAGTTCCCAAAAAACTCATTTTCCCACTCAAAACGCCACCCAAACCCCACTTGACTTCAGAATTGCCCCTAACCTCATTTTATCTCTCAGAACTCCCCTAAACCCTCACTTTTCCCCTCAAAACCCCAACAAAAACACACTTTTTCCTTGCAAACTCCACACAAACCCACACTTTTGCTCTCAGAATTGAAACAAAACCCATTTTATCCCAGAACTCCACTGCTCTTTGCCCTCGTAAATGTACTCAATCCCAGCTTTCCCCCGCAAAACTGCACCAAAGCCCCACTTTTTCTCCCAAAACTCCAACAAACCCCCACTTCTCCTTTCAGAAATAAACCAAAACACCACTTTGCCCCTCAGAATTGCTCCAAAACCCCACTTTTCCTCTCAAAACTACACCCAAATCCCAATTGCTTTCCCTCACAATTACCCCAAAACCTCTTTTGATCCCTCAGAACTCCCCCAAAACCCCACTTGGTCCTTCAAAACTCACACAAAACCCCTTTTCTCCTCACATCTTCCCCAAAGGCCCTCTTTTCCCCTCAGAATTACTCCAAAACCTCACTTTTTCCCTCCAAACTCCACCTAAACCCCACTTTTGCTCTCAGAAACACAACCCCACCGTCTGTGAAGCTGGACAGCCCGCTCAGCGTTACCGGCTGCCTTCAGCCCGCTTCCCTGCACCTGCCACAGGGAGGGAAGCACAGACAAGCTCCAGGGCGGCGGCCGGCAGCAGCCGAGAGGCCGGAGCAGCCGCGGCGAGCCGCAGCCCCTGAGCCGAGCCTGCGCTCACCGGCACGGCCCGACTCCAGCCGCCCGTCCCGGCCTCCAGAGCAGCGCCGCACGCCGCGTTCTTCCCGAGCCGCCGGTCGGCACGGCGATCCCTTGTGCCAGAGGCCCCCGAGGCGGCGGCGCCGCGGCTCCGGGAGGGGAATCCCGGCGAGGATCCGGCAGCCGCCGAGCCGCGCTCGGCCCCGGCGCCGCCCGCACGGAAGGGCCCCGTTACCGCGGCGACGGGGCCGCCCCGAGCGGCGCCCGACTCGACCCGCCGCCGCCGCGGCCCCGGGGCCGCCCGGCACGGCGCCCGACTGGAACGGTGCCGCGGTGCCGGAGCGACGGGCGCTGCCCCTGCTCGTGGCCGCTGAGGGGAAGGAGCCGCGTGCCGCCGCTCGCTAAAAGCACCCCCTGAGATACAGGCCCTGCCGGAGCCCTGGGCACTGAGGGCAAGCCTCGCACAGCCGAGTGCCCGCGAAACAAACCCGCGAGGTGCTGAAGAGCAGCGAGCTCTAAGCAAAAGGAACCCGAGTGCAACAAGTATTGTCAGGGCGGGCGAACGCCAGCACGGGCACCTGAGCTGTGCCGGCAGCAGCCGCTCAGCACGGGCCCAGAGGCTGCTGTGGCAGTGACAGCCCCAGGGCGGTGGGAGGCAGCCAGGAGGCCGCCGTCCCGCCCCTGCTCGTGGCCGCCCTTCTGTGCCCCTCTGTGCCCGGGGCAGAGCCCGCTGAGGGGAGCACAGCAGCCCTGCTGGCGCTGCGAGGCGGCACGGAGCCGTTTGTCCCCAGCGTGGGCCGTGAGCCCCTGTGCCGGGCTGCCCGGGGACAGGGGGAGTCCCCAGCCCCGCAGCCATGGCCCAGCCCTGGAGCTGAGGAGCTGGGGGCCGTGGGTTAGTGCTGGGCTGCGCAGGGTGAGGGGAGGGCCGGGACTCCGTGGGCTTCAAAGGTCTGGTGGTGCTTTAGCCCCATGTCCACAAAACAAGCCAACCTGCTCTGGCCTGGGCTCCTCTCTACCCACGGGCTCGCAGGGCCCGCCAGGAACTTGTTCCAGGGGGAGTTTCCCACGGAGGATGAAATCTCCTTTGTTTTTTCACGCCAAAGAGGTTTGCATTGTCATTTTGCTCTTGGAGGAAAACACCTCTCAGCTTTGGCATTCGGGCACTTCACAGTGGGAATCATTAGAGACAGAACAGCTGCAGTTTAACAGCCCCATTGTGCACTCTCTGAGAAGCAGAAGGCACTTGGAGAATGACTGGAGATGACAGAGAATTGAATCAAGCTCCCCCGTGCCCCTGCAGTTACGGTACAGGACGTGGTTACTCTGAGAGAACAAGTCAGCCACCATTGACAGCCTTGGAAGGGGCTGATAGGTCTTGCTAATCCTGTCTGGTTTAGAAGTTTCTAGAATAATTGAACATGATGGGCCTGCCACTTGGAATCCCAGTGAACCAATAGCCAGGGCAACAGAACCAGGTTATAATTTGAACCACAATTGGATTGCAAGTGCTTATAGAAATTATTACTGATAAAACTGCCAAAGCTCTGGATCTTTTAACCCAACGTCACTCTCCCCTTCCTGGATCCTGAGGAAGTGGCTGATAGAGCGGTGTGGTGGGAAGCTTGTATCCAGCCAGGCTCAAACCAGCACAAAGAACTTGACTCTTGGCAGTTGATCCGTGGCTCTGTGGCTGTTCCTGTGTGCTGCCCGTGTCAGCTCACACAAGGACAGGACTCAACGTGCCCCTCCGGCAGCTCCTCACCTCTCTCCTGGGCATGACGTCAGGATGGGGTGCACCAACCCAGCCCCAACCAGGACAGCCCCAAAACAGGGCTCCCTACGCAGGGCAATTGGGAGCCAAAAGCTTCTGTCAAGTTTCCCTTGTTGCCAGTGTTTTTCTTGTCCAATGTTGGGCTTTAGTTTGTAGCACATTGACAGAGTTGTAGGATACAGCCAAGGGAAACTACAACTGGGCTTGGCAAGACTTTCTCCTCTTGCTTTTCTCTGCAGAGAGGGATGGAGGCAGCTGGGACTTTGCAGTCCTAAGGACAGAAGGATGTGTCACTGGAGCAGGGGGAGGGATGGGGTAGATGTCCTGGTTTTGCTCAGCTGGGGACAAAGAGCCAGGAGGCTGCTGGCTCACTGCTGGAACCAGACACAAGGGAAAACACCCAAAAGCTCCCAGAGGTTGCAATCAGAACAGTTTAATAACACAAAAGAAGTGAAGATGACAACAGGTATAGCCATAAACGAGAGGGTACACAAAGGGAACAAACAACAAGAGACAAGGGAAGGAGAAACAGTTCTCCTAGAACTCTGCTGGAAGTGAAGCCCGTCCCAGCCCAGAGCAGGTCAGTAGATGTTGTCCAGACACAGGTGCTGGAACCTGCTGCCAATCAGGCTCAGCGCTCTGTCAACTTGCTCTGGGAGGCCTGGAAGACAAAATCCACAGTCAAGGGCGGCAGCACAGGGAGGCTGAGGACACCTCCAGCCCTGCCATGGGAAGCAACCCAGCTGCCAGAAGCCTCCTGCGCTGCATCAACAAGTTCATTGGGAACAGACTGGCCACAGAAGCCAATATGGAACCAATGTGAGAAGCTCACACCCCCAGGCCCCAGCTCCAACAGCTTTGGCCTCCAGAGTGAACCCATCTCCCTGGCAGACACTTTTCAGCCACAATTCCTCCAACATCCTTCCCAGGCCAGACTGCCTGTGCTGATACACATCCCACAGCTGCTCCTGCAAGCCCTAAGGGACCCTGCCAAAGGGGTTGGTGCAGCTCCAGCAGCCAAAGCTGTTAAAATGCAGCCCCAGAGCAGAGGCTTCACGTGCCCAGACACAGGCTATTTGCCACATCCCTCTGCTGGAACAGCACCAAGCAGAACACTTTGCTAACAGCACTGGCCTCACAAAGCCACTGAATCCATTTCAGTCCCTTGCCTGTCTAATTAAGGCCCCCGAGCTGCATCCTGGACCCCCAACAAAGAGACATTCCTCTTACCTTTGATGTGACAGACTGCGGAGTCCCAGCCACCTCGGAGCTCTGAGACAGAAACATTGGCCCCAGACTCTCTCATCAAGTCTTTAATAAATTGTCCTTGCTTGGCAGTCAGTTTTCTCACTATTGCCTTGATGAAAGAGACAAGAAAGCAAGAGTCAGAACTGTAGATCCAACACCACTGTTCCCAGGGGCTTCTTTTGCCCACATTCCCGGTTCCTGCATCTCATTCTGAGGGTGGGTTTGGACGGGCAGTTGGAACGCGACCCTCCTACAGAGGGGAAGAAAGCAACTCATCCCCTGCCCTCAGGGACTCTGGACCCTCAAAGCCTTCTGAAGGCTTTCAAAGCATCACACTGAAAGATCAGGGTGGAAGGTGATGGAGGACTCCAGCACCCACTGTCACCCTGGGCACAGCCCCAACATGCCCCTTGTTTACAGCTGTGCTCTGGTTCTTCATTGCTGCTGGGTCCTCTTGGGAGCTAAACCCTGAAACCTTTGTTGACTGGTGGTTGATGTCCTTGGGTGGCACTGGGAAGGTACCAGAGTGGGAGAAGTAGAAGATGGCTGTGTAGGGCAGGGCAGGAGGCACGAGCAGGACAGCAGCTCCTTACCTTTGGCACATCTATTGCCCAGACAATGACCTCGGGCTGCCGGGATTTTCTTCTTGGGGGAGACTTCCTGCCAGGCCCTGTCTTCTTCACGGGACAGGCAGGTTCCACCAAGCCTGTGTCAGTGCCATTTAAATCTGCAAGACAGGCACACAGGTCAGCATTCAGACAGCCCACACAATGCAGCTCCCACACACCAGGCCAGGAAAAGAGATCCTTTTGTAGAGAGGTGACCCTGAGCACTTGCTGCACATTCCCACACACCGAGCCCTTACCCAGCAGCAGAGACAAGACACTGCAAGAAGTCCAAGTTCCCAGCTGAATGAGAGCTAAGTCAAAGTCAACACAACACTCCTGCCCCTTGTCAGGGGTGCACAGTGACTGGAGGGCTGAGATTGAAGAAGGACCCCTTACCCAACAGAGCCACATTGCCAACTTTACCTGCTCTGTGCCTTGTCCCTACCCCTCAGCTGTCTCAGTGCAGAACTTTCAGCCTTGGCATCACCAGGCTCCACAACACCCTCTTGGGCCTTCTTGTCCCACCAGCAGGAACAAGGCAAAACCATTCTCCTCCTGGGGTTACTCTCACTGGTGGAAATGTTCTTTGGGTTTAGTCCTTAGTTGTAGCAGACTCCTTCCCTGTGTCTTGCCTCAAGCAGCGGTTCAGCTGCTTTGTAGCAATGGCAAAACACACCCTTATGGGCTTCCTGGCCTTAAGGGCTGTTGGCAGCACAGGCTCCTCTCAAGGATTGTCATATCCATAGGTCATATCCCAAGGTCACAGGGGTTCCCGTGTGCTCAGACAGCTTTGTGTTCTGTCAGGCACACACCATTTAGGATCTAGAAGGCAAAAGCAACACAGAGACCCTGGAGCAACTCCGGGACTGTGCCTTCTTGTTGGGATTTCTCTCCATGCACCCACCCTTGCGAGCCAAAAGGCTTCAGGGGAATTGCTCTGCAGCACCCTGAGGTGATCCCAGTCCCTCAGAGCACCTGCCTGCTTCCTCCAGCAGCACCTCAGCAACCTGCCTCACAGCTTCCTCTCAGCAGCAGCCCAGAAAGCCAGAGCAGAGCCCAGTGCTGAGGGGAAGCTGCCCCAAGTGGAGCAGCAGCCGTTTGTGTCAGTGCCAGCCCAGCAAGGTGCTGAGCAGCCCGGCACAGCCCTTACCTGCCGTGCCAAGTGCGTCGCTGCCCGCCGCCAGCAGCCCCGCAGCATCCCTGCTGGCAGCCGTGTGCTCAGCCGCTGCTGCCGCCTCCACCAGCGCCCACTCAGGGACAGCAGCACCGGCCGCCTGCAGAGGGGCATCATCTGGGACGGCTTCAGCCCAGCAGAGCCCAGCGGGCACATCCCACGCGGCACCTGGCAGCGCTTCCTCAGCCCGGGGCTCTGCCTGCGGGGATGGCGGCAGCGCAGCGGCGCTCTGGGCACTGCTCAGCTCCAGCGGGGTCCCGCACACGCTTGTGGCGCTGCCGGCGCTGCTGTGAGCTGCGGGGCTGGATTGGCAGCTCAGCCTCAGCCCTGCCTGGGACACTGTGCTCTCAGGAAGCGGGAGGGCACAACAGCCAGCAGGGTCGGCGGCTGCTGCTTCGGGCCGGGACTCCTCCTCTATCCCTCGTTCCTCCTGTGCTTCCTCAGCTCCTGTGGCCGCTTCCTCAGGAGTGCTCTGGGCACTGCTCAGCTCCTGCCCGGCTCCTGGCGCTGCCAGCGCTGCTGCCGGCCGCTGCTCTGCGTCGGCGCCTGAGCCCTGTGCGGGGCTGGCTGCAGCGCTGCCGGGACACTCCATGCTCTTAGGAAGCAAAGGGACATAAACAGCAGCAGGGACACCGCTCTCCTCTGCACATCCTCCTGTCTCTGCTCCTGCCGTGTCACCCTCAGCAGTGCTGGGCTCAGCTGTTGCTGCTGACACATCCTGAAGGTCAGTCTCTGGGCATTCCTCTGCTGAGGACAAAGGCAGCTCCTGAGGGACACAAGCTTCCCCTTGGGGCCAGGACTCTTCCTCTGTCCCTCCTGTCTGCTGCGCTTCCTCAGCATCTGCTGCCTCTTCAGCACCATCTCTGGCCTGCTCTTTGCAGTAGGAGTAGAGCCACCAGCAGCCCAGCAGTGCCAGCGCTCCAGGCACGGCGTAGGGGATCACGCTGGCGAAGCGAAGAGCCATTGCACAGAGCTCAGCAGGATCTAGCAGGAGAAACAGACAGCATGGTCAAGTACTCCCAGGGAAGGGAACAGAAATAGCTGCAGCTATTGCTCTGTGCTCTAAACCCTCATGTTTGGGCCCAAAGCATTCCTTTTAGCTTCCAAAGCCTCATTTTGGTACAAACAGAAGAATCACCAAACAGCAACACTACCCATAGCCTTGGCCAGGCTCTGGAAGTGGAAGAGCTCAGCATGGAAATGGACTGGGAGGTGCAGAGCAGCCTCTCCTGTCAGCCCTGTCTACATCCTCTTCTCTGTCCTGAGAGTTTAGGGCATCCTTACCTTTGGAAGAGGATGGAAGTGGAGAAGTGGTCAGCAAATGAGAAATGGCTGGAAGCAATTAGGAAGGCAAGTAGTCAAAGAAGGAGCTGAGTCCTCCCGAGGGCAGCTCAGCCCAACTGGCTCTGGCTGTCCCGCTGGGAGGCTTTATAAACTCTGGCCAGGTGAGGTCACAAATGCTGGGTGGGGTCTGGAAGAGCCCCTGTGTGACACCAGCACAACCCAACAATCTCTGTCTCCCTTGGTGACGGCCACAACGCTGCCCCTCCCCTGGGATGGCCTCTGGAATCATTAAAGGGTCAAGGATAAAACCTTTGCACACACACTCACACAGTGGTTGTGGAACATTTCCCACAGACACACACTGGCTGTCAAAGCAGTGGGGTTGCACTCAATGGTCTCTAAAGGTCCCTTCCAGCCCCCACCAGTCTGTGATTCTATGATTCTATGAACATGTCCAGGTGGGTTTTGAAGACCTCCAGAGGAGGAGATCTCCTCTCTCTGCTCAGTTTGAAGGGTTCATTAGTAAATCAAACCTTTTCTCCCCACGCTGAGTCTGGTTTGCCCCAGACACTAATTGCTGAGGGGTCTCCCTGTCCTTACCTTGCCTCACAAACCTCTTGTTTTATTTTCTCCCCTGTCCAGCTGAGGAGGGGGAAGGATAGAGCGACTTGGTGGGCACCTGGCACCCCGCCAGGGCTGAACCACCACACCAAAACCACAAGCTGCAGCCAAGCTGTAGTCCCAGGCAAGGGAACAGGAATTGCTTGAGCTATTGCTAGGAGCAGGTTTCCGGCTGCTCCTTCCATTCACAGCTCTGCTCTACCAGCTCTGTGCTCTAAACCCTCATGTTTGGGCCCAAAGCATTGCTTTTAGCTTCCAAAGCCTCATCTTGTGGTCAATAGAAGAATCACCAGACAGCAACACTACCCATAGCCTTGGCCAGGCTCTGGAGGTGGAAGAGCTCAGCATGGAAATGGACTGGGAGGTGCAGAGCAGCCTCTCCTGTCAGCCCTGTCTACATCCTCTTCTCTGTCCTGAGAGTTTAGGGCATCCTTACCTTTGGAAGAGGATGGAAGTGGAGAAGTGGTCAGCAAATGAGAAATGGCTGGAAGCAATCAGGAAGGCAAGTAGTCAAAGAAGGAGCTGAGTCCTCCCGAGGGCAGCTCAGCCCAACTGGCTCTGGCTGTCCCGCTGGGAGGCTTTATAGACTCTGGCCAGGTGAGGTCACAAACGCCGGGTGGGGTCTGGAACAGCCCCTGACATCAGCAGTGCCCAACATTCTCTGTCTCCCTTGGTGACGGCCACAGCGCTGCCCCTGCCCTGGGTTGGCCTCTGGAATCATTCCTGGCAATACTTTAGAACTTCAACTTCTACTAAAGGCACAGCACTGCTCACACTGTCAGGGAAAGTCTGACACTGAGCAGGGCTGCAGGGAGGAGGCAGCTGGGGAGCAAGAAATCCTCTCTGATGTTTGTGATGCCAGGAAAGTGCCAATCAGGACTCAATAGCCAATGTGACTGTTAAGCAGGGATTCCTTCTGGCAGCGCTGGGCACACAGGGGATGGCTCCACCAAGTGTGTGCCCTGCTTAGAGCAAAACTTTCCACATGTCCCAGACTAGATCTGCATGTTCATTGCACTTCTTCATGAGTTCCCCCCATGGCCCTGCCTCAGTCTGCCCAGGCCACAGCTCCCTCACGCCTCCTTCGCTGGGCCTCAGGGGCCATTGAGGATGAAGGTCTGAGTCTTCCTCACAGTGTATTCTTCACCTTTGGCTTCCTGGTGTTTGTCCAGACATCAGGACAGGCTTGAGCAGTTGCTTCTTCACTTCTCTCACTCTGATTGGTCCAGGATAAGTTCTGCTCTTGCCAGATAACAACAGGAGTGAGATTTGCTGCAGTGACGGCTTCTTGCAGCTCTCCAAGATCAGCCATGTCCTGAAGCTTGTACTGCCACAAGGGGAACAAGTTCCTAACGCCAATATTTCAGATACCAAACACTTACAAATGTGTTCCTGCAGATTTCTGGCTGAATGACGCTTCTGTGCTCTGAGGCTTCTGTAACATCTGCAATTCATTTGACACCTGGGCCAACAGCCTGTCATTGTCTTAAAAAATGCTGGGTTTTGGGTGAACTTTGCTCATTAGATTCTCATTATAACACCGAAACACAGCTCCATCCCAAAGCCCACACAGCTCCAAGGTACCATCAGCCCTCACTGAGCATGTTCTCTGCATTCTCCTCACCCCACACCTTTAAAAGCAAAGTGAGAGCATTACACAGCAATCCAGATGAAGGTCTGTGTGACTAGAGTCACTCCAGCCCCACCTCGAAGGGAAAGAGACTGTAAAAATGGCTTAAGAAAGGGGGCTGTTAGGGAAGACACCACCATGAATCAGTCAGGGAAGGTTCCAGCTCAGGCTGCCTCTGACTCTCTGCACCTCTCTGCACAGGGATGCCTCTGGCTCAGAGCTGGTTGTGTCAAGGGCTGGCTGGGGAAGCTCAGAAATCCTCTGCACAGTCGCTTCTCTGATCTCCTGCTGCACTATTCGCAGCCTCAACATCTGCACGAGCTTTGGCAGACGCTGTGTCCATCCCCAGCAGCCCACCAGCACCTGGGGAACCTGTTGCTGCCATCAACTGCACCGTGGATTCAGCTGGGTGTCAGAGTCCCAGCGAAGCTGGGGAAGGGTCATGAGAACAGGTCTGATGAGGAGAGACTCGGGGAGCTGGGGATGTTGAGCCTAGAGGAGGCTGAGAGGAGACAGGATCACTCTCTACAGCTGTCTGAAGGGGTTGTAGTGACCTGGGGGTCGAGCTCTTCTCTCCAGTACCCAATAACAGAACACGAGGAAACGGGTTTAAGCTACACCAGGGCAGGTTCAGGTTGGACATCAGGAAGAAGTTTGTCACTCAGAGGGTTGTGAAGCACTGGGACGGGCTGCCCAGGGAGCTGGTGCAGTCCCCACCCCTGGAGATATTCACAAGTCGTGCAGATGAAGCGCTGAGGGATGTGGTTCAGCGATGGGCCTGGCAGTGTGAGGTGAGGGCTTGGACTCCATCATCTGAGAGGCCTTTTCCAACCACAACAATTCCATGGTTCTATGACAGAGGTAGGAAAGCTGCGGCTGGGTTCTTCCTTCTGTGCCTCAGTGCCCACCCCATCTCTCTGGCCTGCACCCTGCATTTGTTCATCTGGGCTGAGCAGACGAACTGCACACGACTGAGGGCAGCTCCCACACCTAAAGGGCTGGGAAGGTACAACTTGCCTGGCTCAGTCCTCAATCCTCAAGACCTTCTGGTTTGCATCCAAAACCTCATTTTTAGCTTCCAAAGTGGTACTTTTGGGAACAAAGCCTCATTTTCACCATCTAAAGCAAGAGGTTTTGCTTCCAAACCCTCCTCTGGGGGCGCAAACCCTCCCTTTTAGCTTCCAATGCCTTATTTTGAGGCCTAAGCCCCTATGTAAAACTTTCAAACCTCACTTGGTGACCCAAGCCCTAATTTTTGCTCCCAAAGCCCGATTTTCACCTTCCAAACCTTGGGTTTAGATTTCAAATCATCCTCTTCTAGGTCCAAGCCATCACCTTTCTTTTCAAAGTCTCATTTTTGTGCTCAAACCCTCATTTCTTTGCTTCCAAACACTCAATTTTAACCTCAAAAGGCTCGTTTTGTGGCCCAGATGCTCATTTTGAGCTTCCAAAGCCTCCTTTTTGCCTTTTTCAACCTTATTGCTTGGAGCACAGTCCTCCAGTTTTTGATTCCAAAGTCTCACTTTGTGGCCCAAGTTCTTCTTTTTAGCTTTAACCTGTTCCTTTTCAGCTTTCAATCCCTCATTCTCAGGTCTCAACCTCAGTTATCAGCATCCAAAGCCTCGTTTTAGCTTTCTAACACACCTTGTTGGGTAAACCCCCTCCTTTTGAGCTGCCAAGGCCTCCCCTTGGAGGGCACAAGCAGGAGCTGGGCAGATGCTGCCCTTGTGTGTCTCTGTGCCCGTGCGGCCGCTGCGTGCCGCGTCCCCTCACACCCCAGGCTGCACATGGGCAGTGCCTGGGGGTACCCAGGGAGGGCCTTGGGTGGCCGCCCCTGTGTCAGCGTGTGCCCGGCACCCCGTGTCCCGTCCCTGCCCACCACACAGCACACACCGGCCCCAGCCTCTCGCCCCCCGCCCTGCAGGGAGCCCTCAGCGCTGAGAAGGGCCCCTGAGCTCAGCCTTCTCCTCTGCAGGGCCGCAGCCTCTGCTGCCCACAGCCATGTGCCGGCCCCTCAGCACTCGGCCCCTCGGGGCCTGTGTCCAGCAGCTCCCGTCTCTCTGGCCCTGCCTCTGCCTCTGCCTGTGGCTCAGGGGCTTTGCAGCACAGGGCGGGAGGGGCCAGAGCCCGCCCTGAGGCGCCGCCGCCTCTGATTGGCCACCGCTCGCACGTCAATCAGGGCTGTGCCCGCCTGCTGCCCTGCCATTGGCTGCCCCGGGGCTGGGCGCTGAGGGAGCCTCTGGCTCAGGCCACAGCAGCTCTGGCTGGGATCTCTGTGCTGTGTCAGTGCCCCACAGAGAGCACAGACACACTGAGGCACAGACAGTGCTGCTGGGCGGGGAAATGAGCCCTCAGTGCCCTTGGCTGGCCCAGCAATGAACAGGGATGGCTGCCAGCCCAGGGCTACAGCTCCCACATGGCCCAGGAGCCAACAGCCAGTGCCCCAGGCCTACAGCTCCCACACGCCCCGGGGCCTCCTTCCTGCTGCCTGACCCTGCAGGGACACCAGCCCCTGGCCAGGCCCCACTGACCCTGCAGCCCCATGGCCGCCTCCCCAGGGCTGCACAGGCCCAGCCCCAGGAGGAGCCAAAGGAGGAGGAGGAGGAAAATACGGGGGAGGAGCAGGGCAGAGGGACAGAGCAGGAAAGGGATGGAGCTTAAGGAGACAGGGAGTGCAGGAGGAAAAAGAGCAACAAGCAGCAGCAGAGAGGGACAGAGAGAGGATTGGAAGGGCAAAAAGGAGGATGGGGGGATACACAGACACAGGCAGGGAGAGGGAGTGGGACGGGGGCAGAGAGACAGAAAAGGCAGCAGGACAGTGGAGCGACAGAGAAATGGGACAGGGATTAGGACAGAGAGACAAGGGAAAGGAGAGAGAAAGGGAGAGAGAGGGACAGAAGGCAGGGACAGAGAAGAGAAGGAAGGGAAAGGATCCGGAGAGAGCGAGGAACAGAGGGATGTGGATCAGCAGAAAAAGGCATAGGAGGGCGGAACAGCGATGGGCTGAGAGAGTCAGAGGAAGAGCTAAAAGGGGATGGGGAGCAGGATGGAGGCCTGGAGAGAAGAGAGAAGCTCCAGCCAGCTGAGCAAGAGAGACGGGCAGGAAAGTGGGGACAGGTTGTAGGGGAGAGGGAGAATAAGGCCAGGAAGCACAACATGGTGATAGAAAAAGGCAAAGGACAGGGAGCAGGAGAGGAGAAAAAATAGCAACAGGATGTAGGACAGACAGGGAGGGGTTAGAAAATACAGACAAGGAGTCCTACAGAGAAAGAGAAAGAAAAAACAGTGGTGGGGTAAGGACAGAGAGGGAGGAATTAACAGGTGAGGGCAGGGAGCCAGAACCGATGCGGAGGGAGCAAAGCCAGCAATTATGGACAACTGCCCTCATTCCTTGAGCAGTGCCCAGGAGCTGCATTAGCAGGAGCCTCCAGAAATGTGCTGCCTGCAAAAGGCCTGTCCTGGGCCCAGCCCTGCACCCTGAGAGTGCTGCCGACCAGCACCTTGTCCAGTGGCCAGCCCTGGGGAAGGGAAATCACCCAGCCAGGCTTTGCTTTTGTGTGATGGTTTTGCTTTCAAAAAGCAACTGTCTATGCTCTAAATACCACCTGCAAGGAAGAAGGAAGCAGGCTTCCCAGGGGGGACACCTTTAAAGGCTGAACCTGTTCAATAGCTGCACACAGCCCTGCTCACTCCTGCTGCCCTCACTCCGCAGCAGCTACAGGCTGATTCCTGGGTGCTCCCCAGCAGTGGCAGCACCAGGCTGCTCAAAAACCCACCCTGCCTGCCAAAAACGGAGAGCAGCTGAGTTCTGGGCAAGCTCTCCTGTTTCCAGGCCTGATGGTTCCTGACTCTCCCATCAAGAGATGTCTCAGGACCATACCAGGGCTGATGGAGCTGCTTTTGCGATCCCATGAGAGGGCTGGGCAGAGGAGCAGGTTCGCAGGTGCCACGGCCAGGTACATGGGCAGGGTGTCAGGGCCACCCCTGCCTGGTGTCCCCAGCCAAGCCCCAGCTGGTGCCAGCCCCGAGGCTCAGGAGCGTTTCTGCGGCTGCTGCACCCTGCAACTTTTAAGATGCTTGTCTTGGGCTTGGCTCTTGGGGTTGTTTTTCTGAGCCCCAAGTTGCAGATGCTGTTTCCTCTATGCTGAGAGGTTCCTTATTCTCTGTGTTTGCTGTTACTGCTTTTAGAGCAAAGACAAACACCCAGTGTAGCATAAACACCTGATTTGTTCCCATCTCAGAAGAGTCTGATTCTCAGTGTTTGACTATTTCTTGCATTCTGAAACCTCCAACTGGGGGTTTTGTGTCCTAGTGATAGAGGAAAGAGCAAAAACATGCCAACAACAACTTCATTTGTAAGCAACTGCTCTTCTTTTCCTAAAGACAATGTCCATTCCAGGCTGGAGAAAAAGAGCAATACCCTGCAGGGCATTGCCTGTGGTGTGGAGTGGGATGAAGGGATAGTTAATCCTTCCCCAAGGTGAAGCTCTGGAAGCAGTTGATCACATCAGCAAATGCAATGAGTTCTCTTTCCAAGTCTGTTTTTCTCCTAAGCTGACTCTATGCTCCAGGTTGAATTCTGTATCCCCGAGCTTTATGGAGGGGAGAGAATCAGGTGTCTTAGTTACAGTGACAGCTATTCAGCTCCTGGATGTATTTGTACATGCCAGTTCTGTCTCAGCCACATGAGCATTGTTGACTTGGTCATGTTTTCCAGCCCCCTTAAAGAGGTGTGTCTCCCCCACAATTAGTAGATGTCCTTGGCTTGTGGTTCTGCTGTGTCTTTCTAATGTTTGTTCTCAATCCATAGACTGAGGAGTCAGAGTGTGTCTCAGACCAACAGCATTCTGGTAGCCATCTGCAAGCAAAACCCCTGAATTGACGTGTCTCTGCTTGTGAACTTTGGGCACATGACTCCAGCAGCTGTGGCAGTGCTTTCCAGCAGTCCCTGGTCAGGAGCCCCTCTCCTGGTATGGAAATGCTGCCTGAAAGGGAGAGGACTTTTGTTTCTTCTTCTAGAGGTCCAACTGAGCCAGTGAATGGTACATCAAAAGCTGTAAGTAAAGACACCATCTCCCACTGTTTTTGTACACACTGCAGTTAGTTCTGAACACTGCAGCCTTGTATTAATCTTCCAAACATTGACTTAATCTATCTTCCAGTAAAACCTTGTACATGTTGTAAACACAGTGTGTGTGATTCAGTGCAGTACAAACTGTGTGCTGCCATCACTTGCACGGCTCTGATGTGACCCTTGGTGTCTGTGCCTAGTGATGCTCTGTATTTCCTAGGAACATGCCAGGACATGGGCTGTAGCACCTGGACAGGTGACCTGTGATGGTTTGGAGGTCATGTAGGTTTCAGGTCTACAAGCTGAGCTTGGTGCTGTGTTCTACCTCTGTGTGTAACAGGTATGTTTGCACAGGTTGTGATGTGCTTTCATTTAGAATCAGAGAATCAGAGAATTGTTGTGCTTAGAAAAGACCTTGAAGATGATTGAGTCACACCCCTCACCTCACACTGCCAGGCTCATCACTAAACTACCCCCTGTCCCTCAGCACCTCCTCTGTGTATCTTTTGAACATCTCCAGGGATGGGACTCCACCAGCTCCCTGGGCAGCTGTGGTAGTTTGAGCCTGGCTGGATGCCAGGTGCCCACCACACCACTGTGTCCCCCACCTCCTCAGCAAGCCAGGGAAGGGGAGAAAATAAGATGGGAATCTCGTGGGTTGAGATAAAAGCAGTTTAATAAAGAAGCAGCAAAGCCGCGCGCGGGAAGCAAAGCAGAAGCAGATAAAGCTGTTCCTCTCCACTTCCCATCAGCAGCGATGTCCGGCCACCTCCCGAGAAGCAGGGCTGCGGTACGCGTAGCGGTTGCTTTGGGAAGGCCAGAAATGCATCTCGCCTCCCCTTCCTGCTCCTCTCCCCCAGTTTATAATACTGAGCTGACATCATATGGTATGGAATATCTCCTTGGTCAGCCTGGGTCAGCTGTCCTGGCCATAGTCCCTCCCAAGATCATGCCCACTCACAGCTATTGGTGAAGGTGGGGGAAGGAATGCTGGAGGGACAGCCCCGATGTTGTGCAAGCGGTAGTCATAATATTGATATCAACAGTAAGCACAGCACTGCAGGAGCTGCTGTGGAAAATCAGTACCATCCCAGACCCACTACAGTCTCCACCCCTTATTCCATACCATTTATGTCATGCTCAGACAAACCATCTTAACAATCCATATACATTCTTATATACTCTCATTAACCAGTACCCCCACTCTTCAACAGACAAACATCATTCTTGTATTCCCTCTTGCATCTTGCATCAAACAAACAAACAACATTCTTATATCTTTCATCCTCTGTAGATGTTCACTGGAGCAGGTCATAACTTCTGTCTCATCCATCAAGATGAATATCCAGGCCAGGGGAAACAGTATGTTCAGTGTTGGGCACCAGCACCGGCTTGGTTTGTCCACTTGTCCGGTTTTTCTTGCAAAGTTCATCTACAACAGATAACTCACATAACAGGTTATTTTTCCCCCAAGGTTAAGTCTCCTTGAGGTACACATCGAGTTTCCCCATCCTTTCTCATCACCCACCAAGTACACCCAGGCCCCTGAGCAAAGACAATCCCACGAATGGGTTTGCCTTTTCCCATGGGAGGTGCAACCCATACTGCCTTCCCCAGCCATTTCCCTGGGTGCACTACGGGGACCTTATCTCCTCCCACAGTATGTAGTGGTTTTGTTTGGGCAGGACCAGGACGGTCAGTTGAACCTCTGCTATTGACCAGCCAAGTGGCTTCTGCTAAATTTTTATCCCACTGCTTCCATGCCCCATTGCCCAGTGCTCTCAACATGGTCTTTAGTAACCCATTATATCTCTCAATCTTTCCAGAGGCTTGTGGGTGATAGGGGATGTGGTATATCCACTCAATGCCATGTTTCTTTGCCCAGGAGTTTATGAGATTATTTCGAAAATGAGTTCCATTATCTGATTCAATTCTTTCTGGAGTGCCGTGTCGCCACAAAACTTGCCTTTCAAGACCCAAGACAGTATTTCGGGCAGTGGCGTGGTTTACAGAGTATGTTTCCAACTAACCGGTAGTTGCTTCCACCATGGTGAGTATATAACGCTTGCCTTGATGTGTTCGTGGTAGTGGTCCAACATAGTCAATTTGCCAGGCCTCACCATACTGAAAACCCAGCCATTGGCCTCTGTTCCAGGGAGACTTGATTCGTGTGGCTCGCTTGATTGCGGCACACATTTCACATTCATGGGTGAGCTGTGTGATGGCTTCCATGGTCAAGTCCACCCCTCGATCACGAGCCCATCTATATGTTGCATCTCTTCCCAGATGTCCTGATGTTTCATGGGCCCATCGAGCTATAAATAGCTCACCTTTACGCTCCCAGTCTAGATCTACCTGAGCTAGTTCAATTTTAGCAGCTTTATCTACCTGTTGGTTGTTCCATTGTTCTTCATTGGCACGGCTTTTTGGCACGTGAGCATCTACATGACGTACTTTCAGAGTCATATTTTCCACCCGAGCAGCAATGTCTTGCCATAATGCAGCAGCCCAGATGGGTTTACCCTTGCGCTGCCAGTTGGTCTTCTTCCATTGCTGTAGCCATCCCCATAGAGCATTAGCCACCATCCAGGAGTCAGTGTAAAGACTGGCCACTTCTCTCGTTCTGCAATCTTTAGAGCTAGTTGGATAGCCTTCACTTCAGCAAACTGACTTGACTCACCTTCTCCTTCAGTGGCCTCAACAACTCGTCGTGTGGGACTCCACACAGCAGCTTTCCACTTACGATGATTTCCTACCACACGGCAGGATCCATCAGTAAACAAAGCATAATGCCTCTCATCTTCTGACAGTTCATTATATGGTGGTGCCTCTTGGGCGCGAGCTACTTCCTCAGGCAATGCTCCAAAATCTCTGCCTTCTGGCCAGTCCATGATTTCTTCCAGGATTCCTGGGCGATTAGATTTCCCCAGCCGAGATCGTTGTGTAATCAACGCCATCCACTTACTCCATGTAGCGCTGGTTGCATGATGTATAGAAGGGGTTTTCCCTTTGAACATCCAGTGTAACACAGGCAGACGTGGTGCCAAGAGGAGATGAGCTTCTGTGCCAATGACTTCTGAAGCAGCTCGAAGTCCCTCATATGCTGCTAGTATTTCTTTTTCAGTTGGGGTGTAGTGGGCTTCCGATCCTCGATATCCTCGGCTCCAAAACCCTAATGGTCGACCTCGGGTTTCTCCAGATGTTTTCTGCCAGAGGCTCCAGGTGAGACCATGCTCTCCAGCGGCAGTGTAGAGGATATTCTGCACATCTGATCCTGTACGAATGGGCCCAAGGGCGACTGCACGAGCTATTTCCTGTTTAATTTGTTGAAAAGCTTGTTGTTGCTCAAGGCCCCACTCAAAACAGTTCTTCTTTCTGGTTACTCTAAAGAGAGGGCTCACAAGCTGACTGTAACCTGGGATATGCATCCTCCAGAATCCCACAAGGCCCAGGAAAGCTTGTGTTTCTTTCTTATTAGTCGGTTGAGACATAGTAGCTATTTTACTCACAACATCCATAGGCACATGCCGACGCCCATCTTGCCATTTTATGCCCAAAAACTGTATCTCTTGTGCAGGTCCCTTTACTTTGTTTCTTTTTATAGCAAAACCAGCTTTCAGGAGAATCTGTATTATTCTTTTCCCTTTCTCAAACACTTCTTCTGCCTTGTTGCCCCATACAATTATGTCATCAATGTACTGTAAATGTTCAGGGGCATCACCCGTTTCCAGCACAGTTTGGATTAGACCATGGCAAATAGTAGGACTATGTTTCCACCCCTGGGGCAATCGATTCCAGGTATATTGGACACCTCTCCATGTGAAGGCAAATTGTGGCCTGCACTCTGCTGCCAATGGAATTGAGAAGAATGCATTAGCGATGTCAATCGTAGCATACCACTTGGCTGCTTTTGACTCCAGTTCATACTGGAGCTCTAACATGTCTGGTACAGCAGCACTCAGTGGTGGTGTCACTTCGTTCAGGCCACGATAGTCTACTGTTAACCTCCACCCTCCATCAGATTTTTTCACAGGCCATATGGGACTATTAAATGGAGAATGAGTTTTGCTAATTACTCCTTGAGCCTCCAGTTGATGAATCAACTCACGGATGGGAGCCAGGGAATCTCGGTTCGTGCGATATTGCCTCCGGTGCACTGTCCTGGTAGCAATTGGTACCTGTTGCTCTTGAACTTGCAGCAATCCCACAACAAAAGGGTCTTCTGAGAGGCCAGGTAAATTAGAGAGTTGTTTGATTTTCTCTGTATCTACAGTGGCTATACCAAAAGCCCATCGATACCCCTTGGGGTCTTTGAAGTACCCTCTCCTGAGGTAATCTATGCCAAGAATACAAGGGGCCTCTGGACCAGTCACAATGGGGTGTTTTTTCCATTTGTCCCCTGTTAAGCTCACTTCAGCCTCTAATACAGATAATTCTTCACATCCCCCTGTCACTCCAGAGATCCAGACAGAATCTGTGCCTCTATACCTTGATGGCATCAATGTACACTGTGCCCCTGTGTCTACTAAGGCTTTATACCTTTGTGGGTTTGATGTGCCAGGCCATCGAACCCACACAGTCCAGTAGATTCGGTCATCCCTTTCCTCCTCCTGGCTGGAGGCAGGGACCCTCTATTTCTGTTCTTCATCAGAATATTCGCTATCTGATCCTTGCAATTGCAGACCTGAAGTCTCCTCATTGGCTTCGAAGGAAGTAGTTGCAGTTCTTCTATGTCTTGGAGATTGTTGATTGTCCTCTTTTGTTTTGGCAGCCACTCTGCTGACAGCCCTCTTGGGAGGTCCTTTTCTAACAGCTGTCTTCCCCCTTAGTTCACGTACACGCGCTTCCAGCTTAAAAGTGGGTTCACCATCCCACTTCCTCATATCCTCTCCTTGGCCACGCAAAAAGAGCCAGAGTTCATTTCGCGGTGTACTCCTGCGTCTGGGACTTCCCTTTCCCCTGGTCGGGACAGTGGATGACTGAATTCTTGAGGCAGATCTAACAATCAGGCCATCATCCCACACTGATGAGGAGGTGCAGAGGCTCTCTTCATAGTTCCGTAACCAAGAAGATACCCTCTCCACTGTTGGTATATCCATGTCTGGATGATACACCGTTGCCAGGATATTAGAATATGTAGCTGGGGCACTCTGAATCACTTTTCTCAACATGGCCCATGTACACTGGACATCGTCTGGATCTGTGGAGGCCTCGACATTATCCAGATCACCATAGATGACTTCCAACACAGCTAATTCCCTTAGATATTGGATCCCTTCATCAGCTCTAGTCCACTTTCCTCGGGCATTTACAAGGTCTTCCTTGAATGGGTATCTTGCCCGTACACTTGAGAGGAGTCGTTTCCAGAGACTACAAACTGAGGTTTTCTTTCCAATGCCTTTATCAATTCCCCGGTCCCTAGCAAGAGATCCTAGCTGTTGGGCTTCTCTGCCTTCCAATTGTTGACTGTCAGCCCCGTTATCCCAGCATCGGAGCAGCCAGGCACCAATCCGCTCACCTGGCTGGCGACTGTAATCTTTTCGCATATCTCTAAGTTCTGTTGAGGTGAGGGACCGAGTAGTTTCCATTTCCTTTTCGATTTCTTTCACTTCTCCTGATCTCCTTACCAAAGGACCAGTTTCTTCTTCTAGCCTTTCCTCTTCCTCCTCGTCTGCCCTTACTAATCGATGATATGGACTTGACCTCCTTATCCACTGCTTCTTTTTCACTACTGAGGCAACCACTGTGGTTGTTGTTTGGTTCCCTGACTCAACCATGGTAGTCTCAGGTATAGTTTGAATTTCCACCTCGGCCATAGTTCTCTGAGAGGGCTGGACTGCGACTGACTCAACTATGTTGGTCTCAGGTACCGTTTGAGTTTCCATTTCAATCACAGTTCTCTGAGAGGACTGGAATGCAGCTCGGTAGGCAGAGGCTAGGCCCCAGTATAGTGCCTGAACCTGATGGGCCTCATTAGGGTAGGTAAGACACCCTTCTATCAGGTAGCGTGTCAGTAAAGCAGGGTTTTTTATCTGTTCAGATGTAAAATCCCAGGTTACAGGAGGTGATAACCGTCCTAGGAATTTGCCTAAATTCATCCACATACCCTGCCACCCAGGGACTGGCCGCTTCAGGGGGCATTTTAACATGTTTCCATCACAAATTTGTACTCTCTGATACCCAGATGACTCCAGATTCCACAAGTTATATAATATACCAACCATGTTAATTAGTAATATTAAAACTCTCGTATAAGGGTGACTAAGGACCTGGGAAGTCTGTGTAACAGAATTGTCTAGATCAGTCCGAGCTGAGGAGAAAGAGGTGCTTTGCCCCATGGCCTCCACAAGATAGCTCCCACAGCACACTAAATTCATCAGTAACAGAATGAGACTTGCTATTATTATTTGGGCCATCATGTTCCCAGGCCCTTTCATCCTCTTCACAAAATTATATAGCCAGCTTAGCAAAGCTATTAAGGTTAAAGCACAGCCGAGAGTCAATGTTAGGAGCATCGTGTTCCCAAACATTAGAAAGTGTAAGATAAGCTGCATAGCAGCAAGGCTCCGTGACCAGCACAGGAACTTTGCTCTCATTGGTTTACTGTAATTGCAATGCAGTTAATGTAAATCTGCTATTATCTCGCCCCACGTTGGGCGCCAAAAGGGCTGTGGTAGTTTGAGCCTGGCTGGATGCCAGGTGCCCACCACACCGCTTTATCCCCCACCTCCTCAGCAAGCCAGGGAAGGGGAGAAAATAAGATGGGAATCTCGTGGGTTGAGATAAAAGCAGTTTAATAAATAAGCAGCAAAGCCGCGCGCGCGGGAAGCAAAGCAAAAGCAGATAAAGCTGTTCCTCTCCACTTCCCATCAGCAGCGATGTCCGGCCACCTCCCGAGAAGCAGGGCTGCGGTACGCGTAGCGGTTGCTTTGGGAAGGCCAGAAATGAATCTCGCCTCCCCTTCCTGCTCCTCTCCCCCAGTTTATATTACTGAGCTGACGTCATATGGTATGGAATATGTCCTTGGTCAGCCTGGGTCAGCTGTCCTGGCCATAGTCCCTCCCAAGATCATGCCCACTCACAGCTATTGGTGAAGGTGGGGGAAGGAATGCTGGAGGGACAGCCCTGATGCTGTGCGAGCGGTAGTCATAATATTGATATCAACAGTAAGCACAGCACTGCAGGAGCTGCTGTGGAAAATCACTACCGTCCCAGACCCACTACAGAAGCTGAAGCTCATTAGTGATGTTGTGTGTTTTTCACAGCTAAGGGAGCATCAGAAAGAGATGCCCTTTGACTGTGGGTCTGTTCATTTGTCAAGTTCTCTTCTCAGAGAGACCTGGAGCATGTCTTAACCCAGCCTGCTTTCATGAGAGTTGGCTTACCTGATGCACTGAGGGCAAGAGAGTTGGGAAACATCCAAGGAGGAGAAATTGTCCTCAAAAGACTCGTGACCAGGAAAGGGAAAAAGGAGTGGGGAGTTAATTCCCCAAGTGCCCATCAAGGACTCCTGTAAGCCCCCCACTGCATGCACAGGGATGCTGTCATGGTTTGACATGATGCCATTTCTGGTATGGGGGAAGGGGCTCCTATAAGTAGTTGCCTGGAACTCTCCCCAGCTCTGAGCCAGACCCACTGCTGGGGCTGAGCCAATGAGACACCTCCACCATCACTCTTTTAAGAAGAAGCCAGAAGAGAAGGCTTCTTCCTCTTCCTTCTTGTTCTGTCCCTTCTTTTCTGGCTGCTGGTGGAGCAAGTAGTGGGAAGAGTGAGAGGAACAACCATGTGGACTCCAAGGTGAGTGAGCAAAGAGGTGTGCTGGAGCAGAGACTGCCCTGCATTGTGTGCAGAGCTCTGGTGAAGCTGAGATGTGTTGGCATTTTGTTAAAGACGCCACATCAGCGGCAGAGACTCATTTTGCTAAAGATCCCGTGCCAAGGGCCGTGACTCCCTTTGTTACAGAGCCCACGCCAGGGGCAGTGATTGTGCCCAGAGCAGACCCTGTCCCAAGGGAGGGACCCAATATTCCCAGGAGCTGTAACTGTGGGGAGGAACCCAGGACAAAGCAGCTCATTAAACCTGTGCCCAGAAGAGGCTGTGTCCCTAGGGAGGGACCCTGTGTCTGCAGAAACCACAACCGTGGTGAAGAATCCACGCCAGAGATATTCCCTGAGGACCATGTCCCGTGTGAGGGACCCTGTATGGGCAGAAGATGAAAGAGGACTCTGTTTTCCCTTTGTACTTGGGCTCATGGGGAATGGAATGTGGACAAATCAAGGGGAGATGAACTGAAGGATTCGAAGGAACGTGAAGCAGAAGGCTGTGCTGCCATTCAGCAGCATCTCAACCACTTGGAGAGTTGGGCAGAGAGGAGCCTCAGGACGGTCACCAAGGGCAGAGTCCTGCAGCTGGGGAGGAACAAGCCCATCACAGGTCAGGCTGGGGGTGACCTGCTGGAGAGCAGCTCCAGGAGAGAGACCTGGCAGTGCTGGTTGACAATAAACTGACCATGGGGGATAGAGTGGTGTGGTGAGCACCTGGCATCCAGCCAAGGTCCAACTACCAGCCAGGTCAAGGGAGGTTCTGCTCCCCCTGTGCCTTGCCATAGCTGGAGAGGCCTCATCTGGAGTCCTGTGTCCAGTTCTGGGCTCCCCAGCTCCAGAGGGACAGGGAACTGCTGCAGAGAGGCCAGTGCAGGCTCACCAAGATGATCAGGGCACTGGAGCATCTTCCTTCTGAGGAGAGGCTGTAGGACCTGGGGCTGTTTAGTCTGGAGGAGCCTGAGGGGGGATCTTATTGACATTTATAAGTATATAAATAGTGGGTGTCAGGACTTTGTGGCAGCATTTTTTTGTGTTGCACCCAGTGCCAGGACAAGGGGTGATGGAAAGAAGCTGGGACCCAAAAATTCCATGAAACATAAGGAGAAACTGTTTCAGTGTGAGATGAGGCAGCCCTGGCCCAGGCTGCCCAGGGAGGGTGTGGAGGCTTCTTCCTTGGAGAAGACCCACCTGGACATGTTCCTGTAGCCCCTGATCCAGGGGAAGCTGCTTCTGCAGGTAGATTGCACTGGATTGGCTCTACAGGTCCCTCCCAACCCCTGCCATGCTGTGATTCTCCTCTGGGCTGGGCTGGGCTGGGAAGGGTGTGAGGGGGAAACGGGGCCCCACGGGCGGTGGCAGCGTGTCACAAAGCCCTCGGCTCTCTGACATGGTGTAGCGCTGGCTTGCCCTGCCCACCCCACAGTGCCTGGAGCAGGCAACAAGACAGGACAGGGCAGAGTGTGGCTGCCAGGAGCCCCTGTGCAGACCCCTCGTTCCCCACTGAGCCGTGCCCGTGGTGCTTTGCCCAGTGTCTCCCAGCCCTGCGGGGCAGCCCTCGAGGCAGGGCCTCAGCAGCATGGCAGAGACACCCCCCAGCCTGTCCTGGCTGGGAGAGGAGGAGGATGAAGTGTCTGGGGCTGCTGCAGCAGAGCAGCCCCAAGAGGTGCAGGAGGTCCCGTCACTGCAGGCAGGTGAGTGGCTGCAGCTGCCTGGGCCCTGGCCCATTCCCTGTGGGCATCCCCATGTTCCCCATGGCTGGGCTTCATCCCCTGGGCACCCCCAGCCCCAGAGTAGTGCCGGACATGTGGGTCAGCGTCCCCAGCAGCCCCTGCGCCAGGGCTGGCCCTGCCTGGGGAGCGCAGGGCTGGCTTGTGTTCCCCTCAGCTCTGCCTGAGCTGGCTCTTTGCCCCATCCAGACTGGGACCAGTCAGAAGAGGAGCAGCACAGCAACGCAGCTGCTAGACACTGGGTGGATAAAAGCCTTTCAGAGCTGGTGCTGGATCATCCCCAGGATGTGGTGGTGACCATCCTGCACAATGACCCGTGGTGCCACAGGTAACGGGAGCCTCCTGCCCTGAGAGCCCCGGGCTCAGCAGCTGTAGAGCCCGTCCCACGGAGCTGCCAGGCAGATGGAGCCTTTCAGGACATCAGTTTTCCACTCATGTCTCACTGATCTCTGTCCCTGCAGACCTACTATGATCCTGTGGAGACAGCTGGTGTCCACAAGCAGGCCTGGGGCAGGTAACGTGCTGTGGGATCTGCTGTCCGTGCTGGAGGACTGGCCCCTGCACACCACATCCACGTCTGATGGGGAGAACGTCGTCATCTTTCCCCTGGCTGTGAGTTTCTGGGCTGTGCCTCTGCTTGGGCTCGGGCTTGGGCTCTGCCATGGGGATGCCTCAGCGCTGAGCTCTGTCTCGGGGTGTTTTCTGCAGGCAACCAGGGCGCTGCTGGAGATCTTCTGGATTCCCCAGTGCAAGGTGACCTTGAAGAAACTTTTCCCCCGCTTCCTCCTGGCTCTTCTCTCTCAAACTTTCTTCATCACAGAAGAACGCTATGAGGAGGTCGATGCCTTCTGGAGGGGATGTGAGCAGGAAGGCCAGTTTCCCAGTACCCCAAACAGGTACCAGAGCCCAGTCCTGCCACTCCTGCCATGGCCCTGCAGCTGGGGCCAGGGCTCCCCGTGTGAGCTGGGCTTTGTTCTGCACACAGGTTTGTGCTGGCTGTCCTGAAGGAAATGCTCTGCTACCTGGGCTATAAGAAACTGTTCCTGAAAGTCGAGAAAAAGGCTATCTGGGAAAAGCTGCTCAACAATGAGACCAGCTGCACTGCAATGGGGCTGCTGGCCAGGTGAGAGCCCCCTTCTCCCTGCTCTCCCCACCATTTCCCCTCTGCAGACAGGATGGGGGGTCTGTCCCAGGGCCAGGCAGGATGCACCGAGGGCCAGAGACCGAGGCTACGGGACAGCAGCTGCATGGTCAGGAACGGGGTGTCCTCATCAGGGAAGGCTTTGGGGCAGGAGGAGTGTTTTTTGCTGGTCTTGTGCAGTACCTTCCTCCTGGCAAGGGCTGGTAGGGAGAGACCAGCCCTCAGCCAGTCAGGCCTGGGAGAGGTTTGCCCACCCTGCCTGAGGTCAACGGTGGCTCCTTCTCCCCCCATGTCCAGAGAGCTGCACTCTGCATCCAAGAAGCTGTGTTCCCAGCTGTGTCAGTGCCTGGTGGAGCTGCTCCGCAGGAAGGAGCCGCACTGGGATGTCCCCAGCTTGGCGCTCCTGGCTAAGGTGAGCCTGGCGAGGAACAGCCCAGGGGCTCAGCTGCCTGGGACGGTGCCCATGCCTGGTGCTGTGGGCTGGAGCCAGTCCTGCACACTGCTGGGGTGCTGCTGGCCTGGCAACCCCCATCACTGTTCGGTGTACTTCAGTTCCTGACCTTCCCTGACATGAGGGTGTGGGATGAAGACATCATGGAGCTGATGCCGAGCTACCTGCAGAGCAAGTGCAGCCTGGTCCGGCGCCTGGGGCTCAGAGTCCTCATCAGCCTCTTCAAGAGACATGTGAATGTGAGCAGGGGGCACGTGGGGCTGGGGGAGGGGTGCTGGGGGCAGCTCAAGCTTGGCTGGGCTCCCCAGGTCCTTCAGGGCAGGACTTTGGCTTCTGGGCCCTGAGGCTGCAGCGTAGGGCCGAATGGTAGTGCAGTGCAGCCTTTGAAGGTTTGTGTTCCATACAGATGCTAAGAATAAGGCTCAGACATCTCACAGAGCTACTGAAGGATGAAGATGGGGAGGTGGTCAGGATGGCACTCGCTGCAATCATCCAGATACTGCAGGACATGATGATCCCAGTTTGCAGCATGCTGGCTCTGGAGCTGGCTGAGAGGCTCTGGCCACTCTTCACCCACGTAAGGCTTTGTGCCCCCCACCACAGGCACTGGCTGCTGCCGGGAAACTTTGTGCTCTGTGCTATTTCAGAGCCATGCCCAGGCTGGCCTGCAGCAGCCTGTGCTGAGCTCTTGTCCTCTTGCTTTCCTCCAGGACAACAGCCACGTGCAGCTGCTCTCCCTCCAGCTCTTCCAGCGTGTGATGGTGTCTGTCAGCAAAAAGGAAAGGAGGTTGCTGAAGGGGCAGGTGCAGCAGAGCCTGGGGCAACTGCTGTGCCACCTGCATGATGAGAGCCAGGAGGTGGCAGAGGTGAGGATCTGTGAGCTGCCCGTGTCCCCGTGGGAGGTGCCCACGGTCAGGAACGGAGCTGAGCTCTGCCCAGGCGAGAGGGCGCACACCCTGTGCCCTGGGCAGCGCCACCATCTCCCTTCTCTGTGTCCCTGCAGGCCTCTCGGGTCACCCTGCTCCAAGCTGCCGCTTTCCTCAAGAAGAGGAGGCTCAGCCAGCTGCTGGAGATGAAGCAGATAGAGGCTGTGGGCGAGTGCCTGGTAGGGATGACCCCTGAGCCTCAGACCCAGCCTGCGAGAGCTGTGCCCCTGCCCGCTGCCTCAGCCTGACCTGGGCACAGGGACCACACAGCCAGGGGGAGAATCAGCACCAACCCTTTGTCTCCTCTCCCTCTGCAGCTCTCAGAGTGCAGCAGCAGAGCTGTGCAGTACGCACAGCAGGTCATGCCATGCCTGCGGAGCAAACAGGAGTCTGTGCGAGAGGCAGCCATCAGGTTCCTGGGTGAGACGCAGCCCCTTGTCCCTCCCTGCCCCACTGCAGCTCGGCCCCAGCTGAGGGAAGAGCCTGGGCTCAGCCCTGCCAAGGAGAAGGGGGCATGTGGCCGGGCTGGAGGGGCTGGTGTGGGGCAGCTGTCACCCTTGTGTGTTCCCAGGGCTCGCCGGGTGGTACATGGGGGATCAACAGAACAACCTGGAGTTCATCTATGATGGTGAGTGAGGGCAGGAGGGTGTCAGCAGGGAGAAGGAAAGGCCCTGGGCAGGGAGCTGCAAGCCCTGCTGCAGCCAGGGAGAGCAGAGAGTGTGGGCAGAGCAGAGAGAGATGTCGGGGGCACGTGGGGTGCTGGTGGGCAGCACCTTCCCTGCTGCCTCTGGGCCATGGGGGGAGCTGAGGGGGGGTGGCTGTGGCAGGAGGGCTTCCTGAGGTGAAGCCAGGCTCTGATCTCACCTCTGCTCCTCTCTGTTTCAGTCCTTCAGTGCATGAAAGATGATGCCAGCCCTTCAGTCTCCAAGCTGGCAACAGAAACCCAGCACATCCTAACAGATATAAGGGCAGAAGAGCTCGGCAGATCCAGGCGGCGAGGCCGGCTGCTCTGGGGCTGGAGGAGACTTTACTCTGCCATTTTCCGTAGCTGAGTGGGCAACTGGAGCTGTGTGCAAGGCTGATGTAGGGAGCAAGGGGTGCTGGGGCCTCCCGAGCGGCTGGGAAAGGCCATGTGGCTGCTGGAGCTCAAAGAGCACTGAGCTTTGAGGTCTGCACCCGCTGACTGGTTCCTGAGCAGCCAAGCCGCCCTCCAACCAGTTCCCCACAGCTCCTGCACTGGGCACCGTGTCCCATGGTGTGGGATAGCCTTTGGGCTAGTTGGGGGTGAGCTGTGCTGGCCCTGCTCCCTGTGCACTGACAGAGTAGAGGGTGCAGCAGAGAAGGGTTTGAGGCTGTGCAAGCCCTGACCAATAACCAAAACATCCCTGTGGCAGCAACATTGCTTTTGGGATAAACCCAAAACACAGCACTGTAGCAGCTAGCAGGGAGAAAACTCTCATCCCAGCCTCCAGGACTCTGCAGTTCTCTGAGTCACTAATTAAAAAGGCAGGCAAATTGTTCTGGTTTGAGTTCCTTTGAAGGTCTATTGCAAATGTCCTTGTGGAACCTGTGGAAAAGAAATGGTGCATTCACTTCAGATGGCTTCACTATCCTTTGGCCAACCCAAAAAAGCCCCATCCTCCACATTGAGGGCTCTGCCTCAAGGCAGATGGGCTAAAAACACAATCAGATTGATCTTCATGAATTCATAGAATCATACAATGGCTCAGCTTGGAAGGGACCTTGAAAGATCATCCGGTGCAACACCCTGCTCCAGCAGGTTCCCCTCAATCAGGTCACACAGGAACGTGTCCAGGTGGGTTTGGAAACATCCCGAGAAGGAGCTTCCACCCCCTCCCTGGGCAGCCTGGGCCAGGGCTCCCTCAGCCACATGGTGAAAGAGTTTCTCCTCTTGTCCCAATGGAACCGTTTGTGTTCCATCTTCATCACCCCTTGTCCTGTCACTGGACGCTACAGGAAAAAGTGAGAGGTCCTCCTGGGCACCTCACTCCATTCCCCACCACTCCCTGGGCCTGGGGCCATCTGGCCAACATCATCCAGCCTTCAGGCTGAGGCTGTGAGGAGGGGATGGCAAGAACCAAAGTGGAGCTGTTAGACACCCAGGCCAAGAGAGGGATGACCCTGACATCAATTAGCGTCATCTTCTCTCACGTGACTGCAGCCAGAGCCAGGCAGACAGCCCAAACAGCAAATCCCCTCATCTCAGTGCCTCCCTCAGCCAGTGGGACACTTTCTCCTGGGCCTTTCTTGGGCCCTGTTTGATGCTCTTTCCATTCTCTGAACTAGAGACAAAAACATTCCATGTCCATGTTGGTTTTTTTTGTTTCCTTATAGGGGTCAGTTGATTTTTTGTCTCAGAGAATTAAATGAGAAGGTGAGAAAGGCACTTTCACGTGTCCTGGTGCACTCTGCCCAACCCCTTGCCTTCATGGGGCAATTACATACTGTTTTGACTTTAGATGATAAGGGAGTCTTTAAGATGGTTATTCAATGAGTGCAGCGTTGAGTTCTCTTGGACACTGATGAGGAGGGTTCTGTATCAGAGCCCTCCTTTTTCCACATTACTACAATCTGGACAGGGCTGGGAGCCCTCCCTTGAAGCAGCACCCCGGGATGTATCCTTGTCAGGTTGCTGGGTCCCTGTTCAGGTTCCTTTTGGGGAGTGGGTAAGTGAGAGAGGAACAGCCCTCCCCCCTTAAGGGTCAAACATTTAAGACATTTTTGCTGCAGTGCATGAGGAGCAACGGTTTTGAACCTTTTGTTTGTCTACTGGGAGTGACATTACCCAATTTGTTCACTCAGAGTCTTTCTGCCATTCAGAGCTTTCTCTTAAATAAAAGAACAGATCTGCACATGGGACTTTATCTCACTTTCCCTCGCTCTTATAAAACAAGATTAATTGCAAGACAGTCTTATAACTTAGTGTTCCATTTGGGAGCACAGATGGTGTTAATGCCATGCAGAGTGGAACAGGGAAACACGGGGGACAGCTCCTCCAAACGTGCTCCCTTGCTAGTTTTCAGGGCTTTTATACACCTCAACACAAAAGCATCACATTTGCTAACAAAAGCATGCATAAAATGTCCATCTCTTCATTTTGCCCTTTACCACAGAACCATAGAATCACACAAAGGTGGGGGTTGGACCTTTAGAGATTATGTAGCCACAGCCCCCTGCAGAAGCAGCTTCACCTAGATCAGGTCGCATAGGTGGGTCTCCAAGACCTCGAAGGAAGGAGCCTCCACAGCCCCTCTGGGCAGCCTGTGCCAGGGCTCCCTCACCTCAACAGTGACATAGTTTGTTCTTATATTTAAGTGGAACTTTTTGTGTTCCAGCTTCATCCCATCACCCCTTGTCCTGTTGCTCCTGTCGATTGGTTCCCAACTATCATACAACTTGCAAAATCACAGGGATTGGTCAAAAAAAGATACCAGTCCCTTGGTTTTAGTAATAACTAAGGTAACAGCTAAAGTAGCCTAAGGAGTACATGTCCCAGGGTCTCCTGGCTAAGGTAACAGGGCCCTATCAGCTGTGGTATGTAATTCTTGCAGTTTGATCCTTATGTGATTCAAATGAATGCTTAATACCTCTGCTGCTACATGGGGTTGTTCTCTCCCAGCTGCACGACTCTACACTTGCCCTGGTTGAATTTCATTAGATTTCTCCCAGCCCAACTCTCCAGCCTGTCCAGGTCTCCTTGAAAGGCAGCACAGCCTCTGGGGTGTCAGCTGCTCCCCCAGCTCAGTACCACCAGCAGACCTGCTGACAGTGCCTCTGTTCCCTCAGCAAGTCACTAATGAACAGCACCGGTGCCAGCACCGACCCCTGAGGGGCTCCACTAGACACAGGCCTCCAACTACACCCTGCCCCATGGATCACCACTCTCTGCCTTCTGCCCATCAAGCAATTAACAACACTCCTCACTGCCTGATCATTCAGCCCACGCCTTCTCAGTTTGGAAAAGCATTGTGCTGGTCTTTTCCAGGACCCCAGCTTCTAAGTGAGCACTCCCAGGGCAATCTGTCCTCCTACCTGTCCCAGCAGTTCAGATGGAGCTGCTGTTGGACATCTGCTGCCTCTGGGCGTGGGGCACTTCTGGGCTTTGTCCAGCTCCTTCCCATCACCACAACGGGGAGTGTTCTTGGATGTCAGGAGCCCTCAGCATTTCTGCTGCCCTCAGGGAGCTCAGAGCGAGGGCTGCGAGGCCAGAGGATGGGCTGTGGGTGAGAGCAGAGCCAGGGCAGCTGAACTGTCCCTCTGCCCAGTGCCCAGCTCCCTGTCCCTGCCCCTTTAGAGACGGAGGGTGAGGGTAGCACCCTGTGAGCCTGCACAGCCTCAGCCCCTGCTGAGAGCAGAGGGATCCCCCTCACACCACTCCGTGTCTCGCCCTTGCTCAAGCTCTCAGCCCCCCATGGCCAGCCAAGGGCACTGAGGGCTCATTTCCCCCACCCAGCAGCACTGTCTGTGCCTCAGCGTGTCTGTGCTCTCTGTGGGGCACTGACACAACACACAGCTCCCAGGCAGCGAACAGACAGGACATGGACAGAGCTGCTTGTGCAGGAGGGGTGTTTTTTGCTAGTGTTGGGCACTGCCTTCCTCCTGGCAAGGGCTGGTAGGGAGAGACCAGCCCTCAGCCAGTCAGGCCCGGGAGAGGTTTGCCCACCCTGCCTGAGGTCAATGGTGGCTCCTTCTCCCCCCATGTCCACCTCTGCTCCTCTCTGTTTCAGTCCTTCAATGCATGAAAGATGCCAGCCCTTCAGTCTCCAAGCTGGCAACAGAAACCGAGCACATCCTAACAGATGTAAGGGCAGAAGAGCTCAGCAGATCCAGGCAGCAAGGCTGGCTGCTCTGGGGCTGGAGGAGACTATACTCTGCCTATTTCCCTAGCTGAGTGGGCAACTGGAGCTGGGGGATCAGAGCAAGGGGTGCTGGGGCCTCCAGAGCAGCTGGGGAAGGCCATGTGGCTGCTGGAGCTCAAACAGCATCCTGCCTTGAGTATTCTTACCCTTGTGCTTTTTGGTTGTCCTTTCTGTAGTAGCTGTGGAAACATTACAGATATGACTCATTTAAGGTTTGTTTGGGGTGTTTGCTGTTGTGGTTTAAGTCCAACCTCCACTCAGTCCCCTTCTCCCCGGTGGGATGAGGATGGGAATGAGTGGGGGGAAGGAAGACTCAAGGATTGTCAGGGAGGAGCCTGACAAGCGGGGAGAGAAAGAAATGGAGAAGGCAAAGCACGGGGAGATGGAGAATTGAAGGAAAATAAGGATGAACAGCCCTGCAGAGAGATGGAAATGTTGGGTCAGGGAGCAGAGGGATAGAGAGAAAAGGCACAACAAGCTGAGCAGAGAAAGAGAGGCAGCAAAGAGTTGGCCAGGCTGCAGGACAGAGGCCAAAAACAAAGCTGGGAAGCAGCAACTTCAAACAGTCCATGACCCTGTTGGGTTGTAACTCAGCTGCCAACAACCAAACCTCCTGCAGGAAAATGGGGAGGACAAAAAGGTGAAGCTTTGTGGGTTGAGATAAGGATTTAATGACAAGGGCAAGGAAGGAACAAAGCAGCTCTAACAACAGCAGAGGTGCCTGATGCTCAGTCCTGAGGTGCTCTTATGGCCTTGCCAGTTAATCCCATCCCCACCAAGCCCAGGACAGATCTGTAGTCTCCTTTCAAGCTCAGGTTGCAACCATCAGCACGAGATGAGGATGTTTTGCTCAGCCCTGGCTCTGCTGTTGCTATCCTGGCGTTGCACAGGGACAGTTTTTCTTCCTACTTGCGGTATCCTTCAACCTGCAACAAGAAAACCAGCACTTGACCCACAAGAACTTGCTCTCAGCCATCGCTGCAGGTGCTGTGAGTCCTTCTGCTCTGTCAGCAGATCCAGCTTGGTGAAGTGGCTTTGACCTGAAGGAGTTGTGGTGCAGAATGGCAACGCTCGTTCCATCCTGTCCACCCTGGAGATGTATCAGGGGCATCAAAGGCAGCAACTGGTTCTCCTCAGCTGGATGCCAAGGTGAGATGCAGAAGGCTGCCCACCCCAGGGGAGCACAGAGCTGTTTTAGAATCACAGAGTCACAGAAGGATGGGGGTTGGAAGGGACCTCTAGAGATCATCGAGTCCAAGGCCCTGCAGAAGGTCACACAGGAACAAGTGTCAAGGAGCTCCAAGGAAGGAGCCTCCACACCCTCCCTGGGCAGCCTGGGCCAGGGCTGCCTCATCTCACACTGGAACAGTTTCTCCTTATGTTTCATGGAATTTTTGGGTCCCAGCTTCTTTCCATCACCCCTTGTCCTGGCACTGGGTGCAACACAAAAAAATGCTGCCACAAAGTCCTGACACCCACTATTTATATACTTATAAATATCAGTGAGCTCCCCCCTCAGGCTCCTCCAGAGTAAACAGCCCCAGGTCCTGCAGCCTCTCCTCAGGAGGAAGATGCTCCAGTGCCCTGATCATCTTGGTGGCCCAGCACTGGCCTCTCTGCAGCAGTTCCCTGTCCCTCTGGAGCTGGGGAGCCCAGAACTGGACACAGGACTCCAGATGAGGCCTCTCCAGCTATGGCAAGGCTCAGGGGGAGCAGAACCTCCCTTGACCTGGGTGGTAGTTGGACCTTGGCTGGATGCCAGGTGCCCACCACACCACTCTATCCCCCATGGTCAGTTTATTATCAACCAGCACTGCCAGGTCTCTCTCTGCAGAGCTGCTCTCCAGCAGCTCACCCCCAGCCTGTGCTGGTGCATGGGGTTGTTCCTCCCCAGCTGCAGGACTCTGCCCTTGTCCTTGTTGAACCTCAGCAGGTTCCTCTCTGCCCAACTCTGCAGCTGGTCGAGATCCTGCTGAATGGCAGCTCAGCCATCCCTGTGGAACTCCACTGGCCACAGGCCTCCAGCTCCATTCTGTGCCGTTGACACCACGTGCCCTCGTGGGCAGGAAGGCCAATGGTTCCCTCGAAATGCTGCCATTCTGTGATTCTGTAATTACCTCTCTGATGTCTTCTCTGGAGGAAAGTGACAACTCACCTGTTTCTTTAGCTCCATAATTATTGCCTCCTTTTGGAGAATTTGATAGTGTCTCATTTCCAGAACCTCTTTTAAGCTCTCCAGATCTTTCTCCAAGTGCAGATATTCAGCTCGTGTTGCCTAAAAAACACACCAAGGTGTTGTCAGCCATAAATCCCTCTTCAGCCATAAAAGAAAGTTCCCTCGGTGTCCCCAGTGGTTTGGAGACTCAGTGAAGTGAAAACCACTTGGACCTGTGCCTCCAAACCCATCTGAACTCTGATAGTCTCTCCTAGACCATCACTTTGTCTGGATACAGATGGATCCCTTCCTAGAAGGACAAGATGGCACGTTGCTCAGCAACCCCCTTCCTCCTCATAACTTGGGAGCTGCACGAGGTGTTTTATGCTTGTGCATGGACTTTGGGGTTCAACTCATGGGCAAAAGATGTGCTCTGAGTTCCACTGAGGAAACATTGTCACTGACTGAAGCTGTTGTGGATTTTTCCCAGTATATGTCATGCCAGTGACTTGCCTGGATGGCACTTGGCATTAACATCACTGGGACACAACAGCATTTGTCCTTTCCCATCTATTAACCACTGCAGCAGAGGTGGAGAGGGACTCATGCTGCCTGTTTCCCATGGCCAAGCCTGGTGCAGACGTTTCTGCCCCTTCCCTAAGGAGTCCTCTCACCTCTAAACTCCCTGAGCCCTTTGCTCACCCTGCTGTTGTCATCCTTGACACAGCTGCCCATGGGGTTTGTGCTGTGAACACAGGGAAGTGTCCCCAGTTCAAAGAAAACTTTGCTTTGGGAGGGGGGAGGGATGTTTCAGGGTTATTCCTGACTCCTCCTCAGAGCTCAAGACCTGGGGTCTCAGCTGGGACATGCCCACAAGTCCCCAGGCTATAAGGAGGCTGTTGCTATCCACTGAATCCCATGGTGTGAGTCATCCTGAGAAACACAGATCTTGATGACTGGATAGTCTGAGTTGCCATCTACCTTCTGTTTTTCCTTGTAGCTCCTCTGCAGAGCCTCCTCAAACCGGTTTGCTTTGGCCTGAAGAGATTGGTTCTGGAAGGTGAGGGTGTCTATCTGGTCCTGGAGGGCAGACACACACCAATGAGCATCCCAACCATGTTCTCAGCCCTCTGCCATTCACACAAGACCCCTGCAGGGTGGTAGTTATCACATGAGGCTGCCTGAACGTGCAGGTTTTGATAAGCCTCAGGGAACCCCCAGATCCCAGCAGCCGCTTGACCCTGCCTTGGCACTAGACCATGAAATGCTCAGTCACCCCCATCACCTTGGGCTGGGGAAGAACGAGCGTGTCCTTCCTTAAAAGAGCTGGCACTTCTATCCCAGGCATGAAAGAGACCATTGGTGCAGTCCCTAAAGCCTGCATGAGGCAGGACATCCCCCCAGCCCTGCTTCCTTCACCCCTCTGGGCTTCTAACGTGGCAACAAGCAAGGCTGAGTTAGTGGCATGGACTTTAAAAGGCTTTGGCTTCCTCTCAGAGCTCTGCACAGGAGCAACATGTTGTCTTAACCAATTGTGTCCCTCTTCTCTGTTGCCTCTCTCTGTCCAACCAGGGCAAAAGCCACGAGTGCTGTAAAACTGGTGCTCTGGTCATTGGCAGATGTGATTTCTGGGCTGGGAGATGACCCCAGTGCTCTTTGCAAAGCTGCTGAGCTGCCTCCAGCCGCCACAGCCAGGGGAGGAAGGACTGGGCAGTGAAGGAGCTGCTCACCTTGAGAGACAGATACAGCTTTTCAAAGTTCTTTTCCATTTGTGCCTTTTCCACTTGGTGAGCAATGGTCAGCTCTGGGGAGGAGACAGACACATGACATCACTAAGAGAAATCCAGCAAGCCAGGGTCCAAGAGCACAGACATTGTGAGCCAAGTGCTATTTGGGATGAAGATTTAGAACATGGAGGCTGAGCAGGAAACTGGGAAAAATATCCTCTGTGACCTGAGGGGAGAGCAGTGGATGTCATCTGCCTTGGCTTCAGATACCGTCTCCCACTGCTCAGGCAGTGTGGCTTGGATGAGGGGATGGGGAGGGGGATGGGGAAGGGGCTGAACAACAGAGCCCAGAGGGTGGGGATCAATGGCACAAAGTCCAATGTGAGGCCTGTGGCCAGTGGAGATCCACAGGGATGGGTTCTGGGGCCAGTGTGGTTCAACATCTTCATCAGCCACCTGGGTGAGGGGACAGAGGGACCCTCAGGGAGTTCCCTGCTGGCACCAAACTGGGAGCACTGGCTCATTCCCCAGAGGCTGAGCTGCCATTCAGTGGGATCTCAACCAACTGGAGAGTTGGGAAAGGAGGAACCTGCTGAGGTTCAACAAGGACAAGTGCAGAGTCCTGTAGCTGGGGAGGAACAACCCCATGCACCAGCACAGGCTGGGGGTGACCTGCTGGAGAGCAGCTCTGCAGAGACAGACCTGGCAGTGCTGGTTGATAATAAACTGACCACAGTTATGTGCCCTGGTGGGCAAGGAAGGCCGTGGTGGCATCAAGAAGAGAGTGGCCAGCAGCTCAAGGGAGGTTCTTCTCCCTGGTGAGGCCTCATCTGGAGTCCTGTGTCCAGCTCTGGGCTCCCCAGCTCAGCTCTCCTTCCCCCAGCTTTGGGGAAAGGGGTGGAAAAACCTACTGGAGCTATTAAAAATTAGGCCCAGATGCTTGTCTGAAGAAACAGTCAGGGAAGATTGTACAGAGCAGTGTGAAATGTCAGGTAAAGCTTGTAGAGAGATGTGTCTTTAGATACTGAACCAGCAGGGAGGAAACAGCAGCATCAAACCTGTCTGCAGCATCAAATCACACAGATCAGACCCCAGCGATGCTGAGGGGCAGAGTGGTACCAGCATGTGCCTTTGGCCTGCTCAGCACAGCCAGAGTTTTGCTGCTGAGCAGGATGAGACCTGTGTTTAGTGGCAGTGTGGGCATTCAACAGACAAATTCAGAGATGCTGCGTGAGCTGGAGCCCCCTGAGCACCCGAGGTCTGTGTGTAAAGTGAGGGAGCATAAGGACTCTCTGAGCAGTGGCCCATGGAGAAAGCCTGATCTTTGGCCCAAAGACCCCTCAGCCAGTCTCAGGTCAGAGCCAGGTGCTGTTCATTGCACACAACTCTCTCTCACCCCTAGCATCACTCTGCTGGTCCACCCAACGTGGTCAAAGCACCAGACTAACACAAGCTTTCTGTGTCCTGTGCTCTTGGGGGGAGAAAATCCAGGCTTACAACCCCCCCACACACACCTCCCCCTGCATTGCTGATGGCTGCTGTGGAATAGCTCTCTGGCCATCGGGTTGCCTCTGGCTTACCTTGAATCCTCTGGTCATTCTCGTTCTGCAGCACCTCCACTCTGAGCTTCTGGTTCTTTTCAAGCTTCTCCTTTGCACCTTCGTGTGCAGCTTTGATAACTTTCAGCTGTTCCAACGACAAGGAGTGGAGACATGGATTAGATGTGCTGGGATACCCTGACAACCTACTGCAGGAGACCTCCTGTGAGCTGCAAGGAGTAACAGGATCTCCTGAGCATTTGTAGCACTTTATTCCTGCTCTCCTTGCTTCTCAGCTGAGCAGCACCCTAGAGCAATGGTTCTCCTCTACCATCTCCTTAATCTTCTCCTCAGATCTGAGGGACATTGCAAGAAAACAATCTTGCATCAGCTGAATCAAGAAGCAAAAGACCTGCTTAATGTTTAGACAACGTGTGGCATGGACCCTGCATGTGGCCCTGCACCACCTCTAACCAGCCTTGCCCATAACAACGAGCAGGGCTCTGCTGGCCAGACCTGTGTTGGGCAGATTCTGGTTCCAGAATCCTTGATGTCAAGAGAAATTGTCTCCAATAGATGGGCTGGGAAGCAGGTTGGGGGGGGGGTCAGGGAGCTGGTCCTGATAATTTGTGTTGTAGATGACCTGGGAGCACGTGAAGAGCAGATATGGCAATGTCATGTGCTACTGTGTCCAAACAGGACTGGGAGGGAGGAAAAGGGGCAGGAATATCATCAGGTGGTTACCAGTGTCTGGGGTGGTCAATAGGTTTCATCACCTGCACCCACTCAGTGCTGGCAAGGTCTGCTCTGCAAAGAGAACAGGGAGACACTGACCTGCTGCTGATGCTGCAACTGGATTTGCTTCAGCTCCAGGTTGTGCTTCTCCAGCAAGCTCTTGACAGTGGTCTTGGAATCCTCCCACAGCCGCCCCGCCAGTGCCTGCAGCTTGTCCTGCTGCTGCCTCTGAGTCTGCCTCAGCTTCTCCTCAATGCACCTCTCCAGCTCCTCCTTCTCCCTCTGAAGGTTCTTGTATCTCACTGTGTTGAGGACTGTGCAGACAAGAGCCTGCAGTCAGGCTCTGAGCACCTCAGGAGCACCCACGGCACTGGGGCTGAGCACAGGGGCTCCCGTGAGTCTCAGCCACCAACAAGCAATAGCTGTGGCTTCTCTCTCTGTCCCCTCTGTCCCTCACACACCAGCATTTCTGCCAACAGAGGCAAAGTGTGCAGAAGCCTGTGCAGCCCTGGGATGTGAGGAAGAGTGAGAACAACAGGACTGCTGCTCATAACAATGATGGAGGGACCTCCATGGATCTGCAGGGTGACTGGATGTCCCCTCCTGGCCAGCACAGTCTTGGAGCCACAGATTGAGGCCATTACTTTGCCTTGGAAATGATAAACATGTGAGACAAAGAGACACTTGAGACAAAGCCTTTGCTGTGTGACCTGATCTAAGTGATGTCCACACTCTTGTGCAACCTGACCTAAGTGAAGCTGCTTTAGCAGGGGGGTTGGACTGGAGGAACTCCCGAGGTCCCTTCCAACCCCTGTGTGGTTCTGTGATGCTGCCATCAACCACAGACTTCGAGGTGACAAAGCACGTGGGGTGCTCTAGTGCTAACCAAGGAGATTCAACTGGAAAGAGGGAGGACATGAGCCCCTGACCTGGAGTTAACAAAAGACTGGTGACACCAACCACCCAAGGGCAGAGAAGCTCAGGGGATTTTAAACCTGCACAAAACTGAGACTTCCTTGATAAGGAAGAAACCAACTTGCTGGCGGTGGACAGAGGAACAAAAAGACCCCAGACTCAACTATCACTCTGGGGCCAAGCCCAAGAGGGGAGAGAGACTGAGACTGTCAGGGTATAAGACCCCAGGGATCTCTTGCTGTGAGACTGCTCCGGCTCGAGCTGTAATAAACCAGCTCAATGCCAGAACCCAGAGTCCAAACTCTTCTTTGCAGTCAGGGGCTGAGATTGGATCCAGCTACCCCTAGACTGCTCCCAGGAGTTTGGGAAGCGAGGGGGTACAGCCTGAACCTCACAGCTCGTGTCAGAGCCCCCCATGAAGGGCAGTTTGGGTGCCCAAGTGACCATCTCCCCACACTGACCTTCCACATTGACTGTGCTCTGGCACCCAGATTTGCTCAGTGTCCAGAGCAGGAATGACTGCTGGGGTTCTGTTCTGACCCTGATGTTTTTCTGGAGCACTGGGAAGGACAATGTGTCCCTTTCAAGCTCTCTGCTCTTTCCAGAGGGGAGGAAGTGAGTGTGAACCAGGGAGCTCAGCCCTGCAGTGACACACAGAAAGCTTTGCCATCTGCCTCGTGCCCAAAGGGGAATGGTGCAATGTCACATGCTGAAATGTCCTGTGACCTGCTCATTTGGTTTACAGCTCCAAACCCTTTCCATGGCTTTGAACTTTTCTCCAGACACACAAAGGACTTGTCTGACAGCAGGCAATTGTGACATCTCCTTGCCAGTGGGTGGAAGGAAAAACAGCTGTGGGTCTTGAGGGACCCATCTCCACAGCAAAGGGGCAGAATGGCAGCAAAAGCCACAAAACCCCTCAGCACTGGGCTTCAGAAGCTTCCCACAAGTGCAGGTTGCCCAGGATCAGGTCACAGGGAGGAACTGCTCTTGAGTAAAGTGAGACAATCCCCTTGGTGTCACTTTGCTTTTGCCACTCACCAGCTTCGTCCCTCAGCCTTGCAACTTCAAATTCCAACTCCTGTGTTTCCACAAGGGCGTTTTCAATCTGTTCAAGAGAAAAAGAGAGAGGGGAATATGTAGAGTCCCCAGGATAAACACCTTCACACGCTCCTTTAGTGAAGCGGATTAGATGAACTCCTCAGATCCTCAGGAGGGGAGGCTGGGGGTGGGATAAGGAACTTGTTCAGCACAAGACATTTGTATTTGTCTCTCATTCTGTGTGCCCCTTATGGCCAGACTGCAGGTTTCATTCTGTGAAACCATTTCCACCTGTTTCTGCCTGCGTTTGACCACCTCCCAACACACTCCTCTGGTCACACAGTGGAGTTTGCAGGCAGCTGCTTACTGCACTTGCACCAGCCTGGGCACGCTGGGCATCCCCACACAGGCACCAGGCTGATGTTCAAGGTGCCTGTTGCCACCTTGATTTCTGCTGGTGTCTTGTCTGTAAAGAATGAGAGCTCCTTTCCTTGACCTTTCCCCAAAGAAACTGGAATGTCTAAGGAATTAAACCAGAGGAGCTGCTGAAAGCGAAACAGAAACACGTTTCCATTAGCACTGCTGAGGTGCTGTTAGCAAAATGCAAGGACTGGACAGCTGAGATGTCTGAGTGCTGTGCAAACTGACAAAGAAAAGACCTGCCAGAGTTTGGTTTAGCAGCAGAAATCCCAGCACAGGCTGGAATGTATCTGGAATCATACTGGGAAGGAGATAAAGGAATGTAAAGTGCTGGGAAGGTCATGAATGATTGGGAACTAGATCAGGCCACTCTAAGCATGTCCAAGGTTAGAAAAGGACAAGAAGCTTCAAGGACACTCCTAAAACCTCAGTCAGGATAAAAGGCCCTGTAGCAGCAAATGGAATTAGAAGGAGTCCTAAAGAGTAAATCCTGCTGGAGTAAGCAAAGGAGGCTCAGAAAGCTGAGTTCAGAGCACAGAAAGGCTGAGCTCAGCAGAAGGATACAGAGCAGACAGGAGACACAACCAGCTCTGTCTCCTCGAAATGAAGGTGGAAAACAAAAAGATGTCAGAGCTGAACTGTTTCTGTGTATTTTCCCTCAATCTATTTTTTTCCCCTCTGTGAAGAGAATTAACACAATGGCTTTATTTTTCCTAATACCAAGTAAAGGGAGTCTGGAATGTAATTAATCACAGAACCATAGACTCACAGAATGGTGGGGGCTGGAAGGGACCTTTAGAGATCATCCAGCACCCCATTTCAATTCACCCTCAGCCAAGAAAACCTGTAGTTCTGCCTCATTTCACTTCTCTTAGGTTGGAGGAGAAAGAGGATCACTAGAGAGGCCAAACCTTATGGCAGCCAGAAAGTGCATCGTCCCTCTGGACAAGTTTCCTTTAGAACTCATTCTCTGTGTTGCTCTTAGAAGTGAGAAGTGCAGCCACAAATCAACCCTGAGGTTACTACAGAAGGCGTAGAGGCCCCTCCTTGTTTCCCAAAGATCCCAGCCTCATGTTTCAGCGGTGGGATGGCATGATGTGAGGAGCTGCAGTGCATCTGGAAGAGGGGTCAGGCTTGTCCCTGGCAGCCTGAGGGCAGCCCCTGAGCCCAGAGGAGCGTCGCTCTCAGCACCCCATGATGTGCACAGAGAAGCTGCAGCACCAGCCTGGCCCTGGGAGGAGAGAAAGAGGAGAAAGTACCTTCTCACTCTGCCTTTGAGCGAGGGAAAACCATTTGGAGCAGCACTTGCCCATCCTGGCAGCACCAGGGCCAAGCCAGACTGAGGCTGGCAGAGCTGCCATTGGCTTCATCTAAAGCCACTGGAGCTGCCACCGTCACAATGGGCAGGGCTGGGCAAGGTGGGGGAGCCAATGAATGGCATCACCTGGGGTTATGGAACCAGGGGTGGGGGCCAGAGGGTGAATATGAGCCAACAGCGTTCCCAGGTGGCCAGGAAGACCAGTGGCATCCTGGCTGGTGTCAGCACTGGAGCGGCAGCAAGCCCAGGGCACTGATTCTCTTTGTGCTGGGCTCTGGGGAGGCTGCAGTTCAAGAGCTGCAGTTCAGTGCTGAGCCCCTCACTCACTGCAACAGGGACACTGAGGGGCTGCAGCTCCAGGACTGGAGGCAGGATTGGAACCCTCACTCAGTGCCACAGGGACACTGAGGGGCTGCAGCTCCAGGACTGTGCTCAGTGCTGAGCCCCTCACTCAGTGCCACAGGGACACTGAGGGGCTGCAGCTCCAGGGCTGGAGACAGGATTGAGCCCCTCACTCCCTGCCACAGGGACACTGAGGGGCTGCAGCTCCAGGGCTGGAGACAGGATTGAGCCCCTCACTCCCTGCCACAGGGACACTGAGGGGCTGCAGCTCCAGGGTTGTGCTCAGTGCTGAGCCCCCCACTCACTGCCACAAGGACACTGGGGGCTGCAGCTCCAGGGCTGTGCTCAGTGCTCAGCCCCTCACTCCCTGCCAGAAGGACACTGGGGGCTGCAGCTCCAGGGCTGTGCTCAGGGCTCAGCCCCTCACTCGCTGCCACAGGGACACTGAGGGGCTGCAGCTCCAGGACTGGAGGAAGGATTGGGCCCCTCACTCACTGCCACAGAGAAACTGAGGGGCTGCAGCGTGGCCAGAGCCGGGCGCAGAGCTGGGGAAGGGACTGGAGCACAAGGGTGCTGGGCAGGGACTGAGGGAATGAGGGTGCTGAGCCTGGAGAAGAGAAGGCTGAGGGCAGCCAGCAGCACTCTCTGACACTCCCTGACCGGAGCCTGTGGCAAAGGGGGTTGCTGTCATGCAGACCCCAGCTACAGTAGTAAGTAGGTCCCCATGTAGTGTATCAGCCAGCACAGTGTCACATTTGCAACTGCTTTCGTGTGGGAGCTATCTTCAATACCACACTCTTTTTCTCCTCATCTCCCATTTAAAAATACGTGTTTTCGGTTATGTTATACCACTGCGTATGGGAGCTACAAGAAAGCAAGAAGGCAGACCCCAGCTGCAGCAGTAAGTGGGTCCCCATGCAGTGTATCAGCCAGCACCGTGTCACATTTGCAGCTGCTTTCATGGGGTAGCTGTCTTTAATACCACACTCTTTTTCTCCTCATGTCCCATTGAAAAAATACATGTTGTTGGTTAAGTTATACCACTGAGTATGGGAGCTACAAGAAAGTAGGAAGGCAGACCCCAGCTACAGTAGTAAGTAGGTCCCCATGCAGTCTATCAGCCAGCACGGTGTCACATTTGCAGCTGCTTTCCTGTGGGAGCTATCTTCAATACCACACTCTTTTTCTCCTTAGCTCCCATTGAAAAAATACATGTTGTCGGTTGTTGTAGCAGTGCAGGCAATATTCACTCAAAGACGTAGAGGGTCTAAGTAATGCACGTGCAGAGACGTACAGGGGCAACATAGTACAACCACCAGACCTGACTCAAAGCCACCCTTCCTTTGCTAGCTACCTCCTTATATGCTGCTTCTGCCCATGAGATCACCCAGGGCCCAATTGATTAACTTGCAGCACCTGTTTCTGAAGTAGCATGCCAGCTGCATTAACTTATCCCTACCATCTTTATTCAAGCTGTCTGGTCCAAGCTACATCTGTGCCTACAATTCCCCCCATTTTCTTTCTTGAACCAGCCAGCCTTTAGCAACACATTTCAAAATTAAAGGTACATGAAGAAAACAAATATTTTTACCCATGGCCATGAGTTTACAACAAAAGGTCAATAACAGCTACATCGCTAAACAATACAATACAGAAATCCATAAAGTCAAAATAAACAATCTGATATGTGTTGGTAGGAGGGACGCACACTGGCAGGAAGGGATGAGTTCTTGGTAGCTCCACTGATATTTCTTTTTCCTGATGTAGTTCTGGACTTTTCTTCAGATCCTTTAGCATGCTGATCTGTGAGCATTATCAATAAGATGGAAGTATCTCTTCATCTGTTGGTCATCTTAAGTTCTTTAATTCTTTTATAGCTGAAGGAATTTACAGCAGCCTAAGTGGTGCCACAGTTGATAGGGTTTACATTTTAATAGAGTGATGGATTGAGGGTGGATCACTTGGTTCTTTCCTCAAGATTGTTTTTTCCATTGGTCTTACAGTTAAGTCCTTTCTGTTGATGTGGCTTGATCCATTTTGCCGGAATCCATCGGGGACCTTGATCTGTAATGACACAAGCATAGCCTCTTCCCCACGGGAACAGATCTGCAGGTCCTTGCCACTCTCCAGTAGTGGGATTCTTATACTAAACTTTAGGTTTGTCAGTAAAATCCAACTCCCGCCTCATTTGGGCAAAGTGTGTTAATGCCGGTGGTTCATTCCGGTTTGCCACAATTCTGAGATGATTCATTGTATAAAGGGCTTTCATTAGTCTGTCTTGAGGACTCACCCCCTCTTCCCCTGTTTTTTGTTTTTCTAGAAGGCCTTTTAAGGTTTGATGTGTCCGTTCAATAATGGCTTGACCGGTGGAATTTCCTGGGATTCCAGTAGTATGTTTAACACCCCATAAGTTTAGAAACTTACGTGTTTTACTGGCTATGTATCCCGAGCCATTATCAGTTTTTATCTCTCTTGGAACACCAAGGACAGCAAAGCAACTCCTCCAATGTCTTATGACGTCTCGAGAACTGTCACTGGTTAAGGCTGTGGCCCAAACCATGGCTGAATAAGTATCAATAGTAACATGAATACGTTTAAATCGCCCAAAAGGAGCATAGACAGTGATATCTGATTGCCATATACCTAATGGTGCCAGACCCCTGGGATTGACTCCTACTCCTAGGCCGATCTGATTCTGGCATGCAGGGCACGTGGAAACAATACCCTGAGCGTCCGATATGGTCAGGTCAAACTGCTTCGCCAACATTTTCGCACTTTGATGAAAAAAATCGTGCGATCTTCGGGCTTGAGAAAATTTGTCAATTCTTGGCCCCGTAGGTATCAATAAAGGAGCTGCCACTATCTTGTCAACAATTTCATTGCCAACTGATAGGCCATCTTTTAAGCCCGAATGGCTTCGAATATGTCCAATATAATAAGCAGTTTGACGTTCATTTATCTGATGCCAGAGCTGCAGGAATAAGTTACACAAATTCTGATTAGAGACTTCTTTCAACAGCGCTCTCTCTAATCGAGTGACAGCATCGACCACATAGAGGGAATCGGAGATGATGTTTAATGGGACGTCTGACCATTTCTCAAAAGTTTTAACTACAGCCATCAGTTCCAGCAGTTGAACTGAACTGCCTGGGGAGTGGACAGTTAGATTTTGCCATTTTCCATTTTCCCACCAAACCACTCCTGCTTTGGCTTGGATCTTACTGGCGTCGGTAAAAACAGTCAGGCCTTTAACGGGTACTGCTGATCTCAACGGCCGGTCTTCCATTTGAAATTTAACAGAGAACAATTTATGGGCCGGATAATGATTATTTATAGTTCCTGGATATGACAATAAGGCCCACTGTAATTCATCAGATTGTTGCAGTGCCCAGTTCAAGAACTCATCTGTGAGAGGAACGAAAATGACGTCTGCCTCAATCCCTGCTATTTCCAGCAGACGTTTCCTGGCCTTAACTATTATTTTTGCAATTGCCTCAAGCCTCGTGGTAATTGTTTTTTGTAAATTATATGGCAAAAATATCCACTCCAAGATCCTCAATGGGTCTTTCGCTGCTGAATCCCATTGCATCAAGATTGCCATTACATGCTGGTTTTGACTTATCACAGCAATGTTAATTGACAAGTCAGGATCATATCGGTGACTGTAATTATTGACTATCTTGCTTCCTATTTTTTCTATTGCTTGGATTTGCTGCCGAGACAGTTTTCGCGCACTATCAGCCTCTACTGAGCCCTTTAACAAAGGCATTAGTGGCGCAAGATCCTCATTTGTGATACCACACATGGTTCGTACCCATTGGATATCACCTATCAGCTTTTGAACGTCTGTTAAGTTAGCAATATCTGTTTTAATTGCCACCTTCTGAGGATAAATGCGCGCATCAGTGATAATATTACCTAAATATTTCCAAGAGGCGTGCATTTGTACCTTCTCTGGCGCGATCACCAACCTGGAGTTGCTTAACTGCCGGTTCACTTCTTGTAGAATGCGATGCTGGTCCAGGTCTTTTCCTGCAATCAAGATATCATCCATATAATGGTAAAATAAGACACGAGGGTATTTTTTGCGCAGAGGTGCCAGCGCCCAGGCAACATAAGTTTGACAAATAGTTGGTGAGTTCTTCATTCCCTGAGGTAAAACAGTCCATTGATATTGTTTTGCTGGCTCTTGTTTGTTAATCGATGGTACTGTAAAGGCAAACTTCTCACTGTCATCCTCATGTAGGGGAACTGTGAAAAAACAGTCCTTTAGGTCAATCACCAACAGGGGCCACTCTTTTGGAAGCATTGCAGGAGAGGGTAATCCTGGCTGTAAAGCACCCATGTCCTGCATCACTGCATTAACAGCTCTTAAATCATGTAACAGCCTCCACTTCCCTGATTTTTTAGGGATAGTAAAAATTGGTGTATTCCATGGACTGGTGGATGGCTTAATATGACCCTTCTCTAGTTGTTCATTTACTAATTCATGAATGTGGGCGAGCTTTTCTTTGCTTAGCGGCCATTGATCAATCCAAACTGGTTTATCTGTTAGCCAAGTTAACTTCAGGATTGGTCGCCCATCAATGGCCGCCATTAAAAATTTTCATTTGACAAACAAAAGCCCATTTGGCTTAAGACGTCTCTACCCAAAAGCCAAACTGAAGTATTCATTACATAGGGCCTAATTTGCACACATCTATTCTCTTCGCCCTGTATACATACCGAAATCAGGTCTGTGCTAATTTTTGTCATCTGTATTCCTCCTACTCCAACAACAGGGGTGTCTAAATTCTCTAAAGGCCAGCTTTTTGGCCAATAGGATAATGGAACAATAGTAACATCTGCTCCCGTATCCAGTAATGTGTTGTACCCAACCATGTGTTCACCATTTGGATGTTGGAATACAACGGTCTGAGTGGGCTCTCCCTGTGAAAGTGGCATTGCCAGTCTTACCTCAGGTACTCCAGTGGATCCAAAACCACCGTCTCGACGCTTACGACTTCCTGCGAAAGGAACTTTAGCTCTGAAAGGAACTAATTGAGCTATTTTAGTTCCTTTAGGTATATGAACTGGTGGCTGCCAAACTTTTACCATTATTCCAATGTTTCCTTCATAATCCGCATCAGTTACACCGGGGAGCACAAAAATACCCTGTTGAGAGGCCGATGACCGTCGTAAAAGCAAAGCACTTAAACCATAGCCAAGGGGTCCGTTAGCGTTAGATGAGATAACAATTACCTCTGTGTTGTGGATGGTTACATCTACTGCTGTTTCCACATCCACTCCTGCACCTTCCTGCAGTGGCTGATCTGAGGCCATCCAGGCAGCTGTTGGTGCTGAAGGGCGTTTTTGTGTCATCGCGCCCGCCCTTTTTGCGCTCGTTAACCCGTTTCCCTTAGGCATTCTATGTCTGGCCACTCGAGAGCGGCACTCAGTGGCTCTATGGCCAAACTTGCCACATCTGTAACAATTACCGTGAAATCTGCCGTTGGACCCAGATGGCCTGGCGGAGCTGTTTGTCCATACCAATGGTCTAGACCGACATTGATTTTTCACGTGTCCTATTTTTCCACAGTTAAAGCATTTTGGCCTCCGATTTCCTTTGTGAGGTTGAACTAAAGGTTTCAATGCTATTGCCATAGCTTCAGCTAAATGTGCTGATGATCCTACCCTAGAGCAGGCTCCTATCATGTCGACCAAAGTTGCTGTCCGCGGGAGAGCCTGCAGGATCTTTTTGCAGTCATGGTTAGCGTTAGCAACTGCTAAGTGTAACCCTATTTCCACCTTTACTTCAGTTGACATGTTTGGTATACGATCCAGAGCTGCTCTTAGATGGTCTAAGAAGGTCATGAAAGGCTCATTAGGTTTTTGAATAATAGTTGTATATGAGGGAACTGGCACCCCCATATCAGGAACAATCTTAAATGCTTGGCGAGCCAGTGTCTGTGTTTGCTGCAAGATAGCTTCATGCAGCCGGGCTTGTACCTGAGGATCAGTGAATGCTCCTTTACCCAGCATCATGTCTGCTGTGACGACTCGCCGCAGATCTCCCTGTTGTAAGTCCATGTTTTCCACCACTGTCAGATCAACTCTTTTTTCCCATTCAGACTCCCATAGTAATACCTGAGTGGGCTTCAGGAAAGTTTCTGCAAGCTTCCGGCAGTCAAATGGAGTCATTAACCCACTGGCGAAAATATGATCCAGTAACGTTTGAACGTACGGGTTGGACAAGCCATATTGCATTACCGCTTTCTGGCCTTCTCTTACCAATTTCCAATCCAAAGGTGCCCATTGTCGTTTTCTTTGTGCTGTTATTACTGGAAAGGCTTGCGGAATAAATTCGCCTTCGATTACCACATCACGTATGAGGCCTCTCCATTTCTTAGCCGGATCATAGTCATCTGGCCGAGGGTCTCTGAGTACCTGTGGGGATGAAACTTTAATCTTTGTTTTGGTTAATTCATTAATTCGTTCCAACAGTTGATTAGCTGTTGCTTTTGGTTTTTCTATCAGTTCCTCCAACTGGGCCAAAGTGTGTTTCATATCTTCTCCGTGTTGTATTAACTCTTCCTTTAATAATTGTCTTTGTTGATCTTCACTAGAAGTTGGGGGTGATGATGGCAGAGGAATGCACTCAGGGATTGATGAGCTCAGGGGCAACGGCATATCCACAGTATCATTTGTAAAACGTACCTTCCGTTCTCTGTTAGGTACTCCTTCAGGTATAGCAGAAGGATGGGATGGGGCAGGATGGTGAAGGGTGGGTGGGAGGGGAGGAGAAGCAATGCGTGTAGTCGGCTCCTGGAACGGTGCTCTAGGGGGTTCTGGGGGAGGTGGGCTCACATCCATGCTCTCCTCTTCCAGAGGTGGAGCCGAGGGTATTACGACATTATCCCCTCCGAAGAGTCTCTGAGTATTTTCTTCTAGAGGTGGAGCCGATGGTACTATAAAGTCACCACCTCCAAAGAATCTTTTAGCATCCACCGGGAACGCAGATGGTGCAGCAGCTTCTGCTTTCGTGGCAGCAGCGGCAGCACGCTCAGCTTCCAGCTGGTGTATAATGGATGATACCGATTTACACAAGCCAATAGCATTATTCAACATGTCTCCAAGGTTTTCCCAGTGTCCCTTTTCATATACTTCTTGGGGGGAAACAAAGAGACCTACTTCCTGTCCCCATCTTACAAGCCTTAGCAAATCCTCTCTTTCATAATTGAATCCTTTCTCAGCAAGGATATGCTGGAGGGTGTCAATAGGATTTTCCTCTTTGCTTATGATTTTTCCCATTATATCACTTTACTCAGATCACTTGTCTTTTCAAGCAAGAATCCAAGTGCTTTTCTGCCGAGGGTTCTTAATCCAACCAATTCGGCGTATCACGTGGGGGTCACCAAATGTTGCAGTAGTGCAGGCAATATTCACTTGAAGACGTAGAGAGTCTGAGTAATGCACGTGCAGAGACATACACAGGCAACGTAGTACAACCACCAGAGTTGACTCAAAGCCACCCTTCCTTTGCTAGCTACCTCCTTATATGCTGCTTCTGCCCATGAGATCACCCAGGGCACAACTGATTAACTTGCAGCACCTGTTTATGAAGTAGCATGCCAGCTGCATTAACTTACCCCTACCATCTTTATTCAAGCTGGCTGGTCCAAGCTACATCTGTGCCTAAAACTGGTATAACTTTTAAGACAACATGTATTTTTTCAATGGGAGCTGGGCAGTCCAAATGAGCGGGATTGGAGATAGCTCCCACAGGAAAGCAGCTGCAATTGTGACACAGTGTTGCCTGATAGACTACATGGGGACCTACTTACTACTGTAGCTGGGATCTGCCTTCCTGCTTTCTTGTAGCTCCCATTCGCAGTGGTATAACTTAATCGACAACATGTATTTTTTCAATGGAAGCTGAGCAGTCCAAATGAGTGGGATTGGAGATAGGTCCCACAGGAAAGAAGGTCCCATGTAGTCTATCACCCAGCACTGTGTCACATTTGCAGCTTCTTCCCTGTGGGAGGTATCTCCAATCACACTCACATTGACTCCTAAACTCCCATTGAAAAAGTGCAGACTGTCGGTAGAAGTTATACCACTGCGTATGGGAGCTAAAAGAAAGCAGTTAGGCAGAAGCAAAATACAATGGTAAGTAGGGCCACATATCAAACAGCACTGTCTCACATTTGCACCTGCTTTCCTGTGGGAGCTAACTCCCATTGAAAAAATACATGTTGTAGGTTAAGTTATACCACTGCATATGGAAGCTACAAGAAAGAAGGAAGTCAGACTTCAGCTACAGTAGTAAGTAGGTCCCCATGCAGTCTATCAGCAAGCACTGTCTCACATTTGCATCTGCTTTCCTGTGGGAGCTATCTTCAATGCCACTCATTTAGACTGCTAAGCTCCCACTGAAATAACACCTGCCCTCGCTTAACTTATACCACTAATTGTGGGAGCTACAGGAAAGAAGGAATGCAGACCCAAACTACAGTGATAAGTAGGTCCCCATGCAGTCCATCAACCAGCACTATGTCACAGTTGTAGCTGCTTTCCTCTGGGAGCTATCTTCAATCCCACACTCTTTGTGTCCTCATCTCCCATTGAAAAAATACATGTTGTCGGTAAAGGTGTATCATTGCTTATGGGAGCTACAAGAAAGCAGGAAGACAGACCCCAGCTACAGTAGTAAGTAGAAAGGTCCCCATGCAGACTATCAGCCAGTACTGTCTCACATTTGCACCTGCTTTCCTGAGGGAGCTATCTTCAATCCCACCCATTTGGACTGCTCAGCTCCCATTGAAAAAATACGTGTTGTCGGTTAAGTTATAACACTGCCTATGAGAGCTACAAGAAAGCAGGAAGGCAGACCCCAGCTACAGTAGTAAGTAGGAAGGTCCCCATGCAGTATATCAGCCAGCACTGTCTCACAATTGTACCTGCTTTCCTCTGGGAGCTATCTTCAATCCCACTCATTTAGACTGCTCAGCTCCCATTGAAATAACACATGCCCTCACTTGACTTATACCACTGGGTATGGGAGGTACAAGAAAGAAGGAATGCAGACCCGAACTACAGTGATAAATAGATCCCATGCAGTCTATCAACCAGCACTGTGTCTCAGTTGTTGCTAATTTCCTGTGGGAGCTATCTTCAATCCCAGTCATTTGGAGTGCTCAGCTCCCATTGAAAAAATACATGTGTCTGTTAAGTTATACCACTGTGTATGAGAGCTACAAGAAAGCAGGAAGGCAGACCCCAGCTACAGTAGTAAGTAGGTCGCCATGCAGTCTATCAGCCAGCACTGTGTCATATTTGCAGCTTCTTTGCTGTGGGAGTTATCTTCAATGCCACTCATTTAGACTGCTTAGCTCCCATTCAAATAACATATGCTCTCCTTTAACTGATATCACTGAGTATGGGAGCTACAAGAAAGCAGGAAGGCAGACTTCAGCTACAGTGATAAGTAGGTCCCCATGCAGTCTATTAGCCAGCAGTGTCTCACATTTGCAGCTACTTTCCTGTGGGAGCTATCTTCAATCCCACCCATTTGGACTGCTCAGCTCCCATTGAAAAAAATACATGTTGTGGGTTAAGTTATACCACTGAGTATGGGAGCGACAAGAAAGCAGGAAGGCAGAGCCCAGCTACAGTAGTAAGTAGGTCCCCATGCCGTCTATCATCAAGCACTAAGTCACATTTGCAGCTGCTTTCCTGTGGGAGCTATCTTCAATCCCACTCATTTGGACTGCACAGCTCCCATTGAAATGACACATGCCCTCCCTTGACTTATACCACTGAGTATGGGAGCTACAAGGAAGAAGGAATGCAGACTTCCGCTACAGTAGTAAGTAGGTCCCCATGCAGTCTATCAGCCAGCAATATGTCACAGTTGTAGCTGCTTTCCTTTGGGAGCTATCTTCAATCCCACACTCTTGTTTCCTCATCTCCGATTGAAAAAACACAAGTTGTCGGTTAAGGTATATCATTGCTTATGGGAGCTACAAGAAAGCAGGAAGGCAAACCCCAGCTACAGTAGTAAGTAGGTCCCCATGCAGTCTATCAGCCAGCACTGTCCAATATTTGCACCTGCTTTCCTGGGGGAGCTATCTTCAATCCCACTCATTTGGACTGCTCAACTGCCATTGAAATAACACATTCCCTCCCTTAACTTATACCACTGAGTATGGGAGCTACAAGAAACAAGGAATGCAGACCCCAACTACAGTGATAAGTAGGTCCCCATGCAGTCTATCAAACAGCACTGTGTCACAGTTGCACCTGCTTTCCTGTGGGAACTATCTTCAATCCCACTCATTTGGACTGCTCATCTCCCATTGAAAAAATACATGTTGTCAGTTAAGGTATACCACTGCAACAGTGCTCCGTGAAATCACAGCACTCCGGGGAACTGCAGCAGGTTTCTGTGACATCAAATCACCACTGCGCACTGCAAAAGTGCTCTGTGAAATCACAGCACATGTGGGCACTGCAAAAGTGCTCTGTGACATTACAGGACATCTGGGCACGATAGCAGTGCTCAGTGACTTCACATAATATCATGTCACTGAAATGGGACATGCTTGACTTTTGACTTTATTGTATTTAGCAAAGCCCTTTGCACACACTAAAAACTACAAAGTATTTGAAGCACTGTGCCATGAATCAACAGAACACTGCTGGTGGGTTGAGGGATTAAAGACTTGCCAGAGAGCACAGGGAAGATCTCATGGAGTGTTGTCCTGGGACCAGCCCCGCGCTGAGCTGCAGCTGCCCAGTCAGCCACGGGCCCAGGGAGCAGCCCATCCCCTCCAGGCCCTGCGGAGCTGCTCTCGCAGGCTGGGTCTGGAGGAAGCTGCTTCCTCTGCAGCTCTCAGGCTCAGCTGGGTCTGAACTGCCAGGTTTGCGACCGACAGGTTGACGTCATCTGTCAAGTGCTGAAGGGCTGAAACAGAGAGGAACGGAGCTGAGATCAGAGCCTGGGTTCCCCCCCAGGAACTCCTCCTGCCAGGGCCACCCCTCCAGCTCTTCCCATGGTCTGCATGGAGCCGGGACCAAGGGGATCAGCTTGAAGGTGATGCCCACAGATACCCCACGTGCCCCTGCTCTGCCCATGCTCTCTGCTCTCCCTGGCCAGGGCAGGAGTTGCAGGTCCCTGCTTAGGGCCTCCCCGCCAGTCCCTGCTACAGCCCCCTGCCCTCACTCACCCCGATGGATGAGCTGCAGTTCCTTCTCCTGTCCCCTCAGGTGCTGCCCGGCGATTCCTGGGAACAGACACTTGGTCACAGCTGCCCCACACCAGCCCCTCCAGCCCAGCCTCCAACCCCCCTCCCCTTGGCAGGGCTGAGCCCAGGCTCTTCCCCGGGCACTGGGCACTCAAGGCTGCAGAGACCCAGAGCCGGGGCTGGGGCTGAGCTGCAGCGGCTCAGGGAGGGACGGGGCTGTGTCTCACCCAGGAACCTGACGGCCGCCTTTCGCACGGGCTGCTGCGGGCTGCAGAGGCACCACAGGGCCTGCTGCACATACTGCACGGCTCTGCTGCTGCTGCACTGCGAGAGCTGCAGAGGGAGAGGAGGCAAAGGGAACGGTTGGTGCCCATTCTCACCCCGGCAGGGTGGTGGCTGTGACCGGGACGAGCTGCAGCTGTGGGCAGGGGCACAGCGTGCCCAGGCTGGGGCTGGGGCTTGGGGACTGTCCTTACCAGGCACTCGTCCACCGCCCACAGCTTATACTTCTCCAGCAGCTGTCTGAGCCTCCTCTTCTTCAGGAAGGTGGCAGCTCGCAGCAGGGTGACCCGAGAGGCCTGCAGGGACACAGAGAGGGAGATGGCACCACTGCCCAGGGCACAGGAGCTGTGTCCCCTTGCCTGGGCAAAGCTCAGGGCCGTTCCTGGCCCCAGGCATCTCCTGCAGGGACATGGGAAGGTCAGAGATCCTCACCTCTGCCACCTCCTGGCTCTCCTCATGCAGGAGACAGAGCAGTGGGACCAGGTTCTGGTGCACCTGTGCCTTCAGCAGCTTGCTTTCCTCTTTCTTGAGAGCCTCCATGGTGTGTTGGAAGAGCTGAAGGGAGAGCAGCCGCACGTGGATGATGTCCTGGAGGAAAGGAAGACTGGCTGCTGCAGGCCCACGTGGGCACGGGCCTGAAAGCCCACGGAGCTCAGACATTTCCTGGCAGCAGCCAGTGCCCGTGGGGAGGGGGGGGACACAAAGCCTTACGTGGTGGAAGAGTGGCGGGAGCCTCCAAGTCAGCTCCAGAGCCATGACGTTGACAACTCGGGTGGTGCAGTTGTGGAGAATGTTGCTGAGCAGATTGAGGGTCATCACGACCACCTCCTCATCTGCATCCCCCAGCAGCTCCATGAGCCTTCTCTGCAGGATCTGCATCATTTCATCCTGTGTGCAACACGATGCTTGTGGTGAAGCCATGAAAAGCTGCCCTGCCCAAACCACTCCAGAGGTTCAACCCCACGCTGCAGCCTCGGGACCCAGAAGCCAAAGACCTGCCCCGAAGGGCTTGGGGAGGCCACTGGGGAGGCAGCAGGGCTGGCAGCAGCTGCCAGAGCTCCCAAAGCACAGCCAAGCCCCAGCTCTGTGTCCCGCAGCTCCCCTCACCCAGCCCCAAGCCCCCAGCACGGCTCCAGCAGCTGCCCCCTGCTCACCATCGCGGGTTTGTGGCAGAGGGTGCTGAGGACTCTGAGCACCAGGCACCGCATCATGCTGCTCTTGCTCCCCAGGTACCTTGGTGCCAGCTGCAGGACACGTTCATCCCATGCACTCATGTTAGGGTAAGCCAGGAGCTGAAACACAGTGAGCAGTGACCCTCTGCCCTGGCCCCACAGCCTGGGCTCCCCCATCTCACCCCAGCTCAGGCTCACTTCAGCCAGGAGCGCCATGGTGGGGGCCTCCCAGCGCGGCTGCTCCCTGCTGAGCAGCTCCACCAGCCTCTGAGCCATGTGGTACAGGGAGCTCCTCCACATGCCATGCATCTCTCTGCCGGGGGAGAAGAAGGCACTGTAGACCCTGGGCAGGGTGGGCAAAGCTCTCCCGGGGCTGACTCGCCAAGGGCTGATCTTTCCCCAAGAGCCCTGACCAGGAGACAGGCAGTGCCCCAGCCCAGACGGCTCCTTTTGGACAGGAGACCGGAAAAACACCCTTCCTGCCCCACAACCTTCCCTTCTGAGGACACTCCTTTCCTGCCCACGGGGCAGTTGTGCCCCAGGCTCTGTCCCAGGCTCTCTGTGCATCCTGCCCGGCCCTGGGACAGACCCCCCATCCTGTGTCGCCAGTCCAGGCACCACGGGAGGGGATGCTGGCGTTTTGGGGGGTGTCTGCTGCTGTGCACCCACCTTTCCCAGGTTTTCCAGTCTCAGTGGCAAGCCCCTGTTCTGTTCTGCAGGGCAGAACCAGGGGGGGAGCAGGGAGAAGGGGGCTCTCACCTGGCCAGCACCCGCATCGCAAAGTGCCGGGTGTCAGGGTTGAGGAGGTCTTCCCAGCCACCCTGACGCTCGACTTCAAGCACCGTCCCCTCACAGCCCAGGCTGCAGAGCAGTTCTTTCATGGTCTCCATTGCCAACCTGTGTGCAGAGCAAAGCCCAGGTCACACTGGGAGCCCTGGCCCCAGCTCCAGGCCGTGGCAGGGACGGCAGGAGTGGCATGGGGCACCTGCTGGGGGCGGCGGGATGGCAGCCTTTCTGCTGGCCTCCCTGACACAAGAGCTCCTCAGGCAGCTCCTCCGTGTTGGAGAAAATTTGGAAGAGCAGAGCCAGGAAGAGATGAGGGAAATACAGCCTCAGGCTCTCCTGGCGCGGGGACATTCGGATGATCTCCAGCAGTGCCCTGGTTGCCTGCAGAAAAGAGAACACCCCGAGACAGAGCTCAGCGCTGAGATGTCCCCGTGGCACAGCCCAAGCCCAGGGCGAGCAGGGGCACAGGCCAGAAACTCACGGCCAGGGCAAAGATGTCAACGCTGTTCCCATCCGAGGTGAACGTGCTGTGCAGGGGCCAGTCCTGCAGTACGCAGAGCAGTTCCTGCAGCACGTAGTCTACTGTCATTCTCAGGGAGATCATCTGCCTCCAGAGGGTCGCAGCAGCTCTGCAGGCCCACAGATCAGTGTCAGGGGGGGCTTGGCCACAGCACCGTGGCCTGGGCAACCATAGGGGCTGGCTGCTAGCCCTGCCTCTGCCCGCTGCCCTGAGCAACAGGGCCTCGAGGTGCATGGAGGGAGCGTGGCAGGGGGCTCTGGTGCTGACAGCCCAGCGCTGGACACCAGAGAGCCCACAGGGCCCTGAAAACCTCCATCTGCCTGGCAGCTCCCGGGCTCTCTGGGCAGGAGGGTCCCGTTACCTGTCGCACGGCGGGTGTGACTGCAGGAGGGTCACCACCACATCGTGCGGGTCCTTGAGGCTCAGCGCCTCAATGTTCTCACACAGCCACTGCTCCTCTGACACGCGCCTGAGCTGTTCCTCTTCTGACAGGTCCCAGTCTGCACGGGGCAAAGAGTGAGCTGAGACAGAGCTGAGAGGAACACAGCTGAGCCCTGCGCTCCCCGAGCAGGGCCAGCTCCGGCACAGGGGCTGCCGGGGACGCCGACCCACGTCTCTCTGGCTGCAGTCTGGGGGTGCCCAGGGGATGGAGCCCGGCCATGTGGAACAGCCCCAGCCCCTCTGTCCCTGGGGATGCCCACGGGGGATGGGACGGGGCCCAGGCAGCTGCAGCCACCAGCGCTGAGGCCCAGCTCAGCCACTCACCTGCCTGGACCTGCTGCACCTCTTCAGGCTGCCCTGCTGCAGCAGCCCCAGGGTTCTTCTCCTGCTGTTCCTCCTCTCCCTGCCAGGACAGCCTGGACACGCTGGGGGTTCTCTCTGCCATCCTGCTGAGGCCTGGCCTCGAGGGCTGGGAGACACTGGGCAAAGCACCGCGGGCGCGGGTCAGTGGGGAACGAGGGGTCTGCACAGGGGCTCCTGGCAGCCACACTCTGTCCCGTCCTGTCCCGGCGCCTCCTCCGGGCACTGTGGGGTGGCCACGGCAGCGCCAGCGCTACATCATGTCAGAGAACCAAGGGCTCTGTGACACAGTGACACGTCCCGTGGGGCCCCGTTTCCCCCTCACACCCTTCCCAGCCCGGCCCAGCCCTGATGCAGCTCCCTGGGCCGGCACCTTGGAGCCCTCCACAGCAGCAGGATTTGGCTTAAAACTGGGCTTTCTGGGAAGAACGAAGCATTTCTTCCACTAACCACAGCCCTGCTCTCTGTGCTCTTGCCCATTCACACCAGCTGCCCAACAGGAGCCAGAAACACAACAAAGGATGAAAAGTAAAGAATCTCTTTGGGGATGGGTCTCCCCTGTTTTTCATTTCTTTTTCCTTCGGGGAAACCTTGCCTGTCTCTTCCATGACCTTGGCATCTCCCTTCTCACACGGGCTTTCAGGGGCTTCCAGGGGGCCCCTGAAACACAAGCACAGACCATGTTAACAACCAGCAACCTGCAGGATCTGGCTGTCTCCTAAAAGAGGACACGGCTCTCAACTCAGCTCATCAAGAGAAAGGGGTGGGGACAGTCAGACACCCCACTGGAATGAGGCTTGGAGGAGGTTTTCTTCTTTTGGAGAAGGTTTTCACAGCTCCAGCTGGAACACTGCACAGGGACTCACAAAGTTTACCCCCAAATGTTTTCAAACCCTCCCGGCTTCTCTTTCTGTGAGCACCTTGCTTTTTGCAAGAGGCTGGTTTGCGAAGTGCCTCTGCTGGGGGCTGTTTCTGTGACTGATGGTGTGTGGTTTAGGTGAAGGCTCTGAGCAAGAGGGTGATGACAACACCCAGAGAGCCCAAAGCCTTGCACCTACCCGACAAATGACCACAACAATTCCTGTTGTCACCTTCCCGTGTGCTACAAGCAATGACAAGGGAGAATTAGACTTGCAAGTCCAGATAAAACCCCAGTGGAGGGAGTTCAGAGGGTAGCAGGACACACAGAGGTGAGGGTAGGACACGTTAAACTGAACCAGCGTGAAGAGGAGCATGATGGGAAATGGAGTCTGCCGGGCGCCAACGAGCCTCTGCACCTCGTTCTTCATCAGCTCAGCCCGTTCCTGCCGCGTTCCTTCCTACGACACGACTCGCATCACGCATTACTTTCCCGCAAGGTTCCATCTCCTTGAGGCAGTTTTAGGGTCTGGATCCCAGTTTTTAGGCTTAAACCCCTGGTTTTAGGGTCTAACTCCTCATTTTTGGGGCCTAAAGTCTAAATCCTCGTTTCTGGTGTCTAAACGCCCAGTTTAAGGGTCTAGATCCTCGTTTTTATGACTAAACCCCTTGATTTAGGGTCTAAATCCTTGTTTTGGGGGTCTAAACAAGCAGTTTTAGGATTGAAATCCTTGTTTTCAATATAAACCCCCTGTTTTAGGGTCTAGATCCTAATTTTAATGGCAAAAGCCATACTTTTAGGATCTAAATTCTCTGTTTTGGTCTCATTTTTTGTCTAAACCCAGAGATTTAGGGTCTAAATCCTTGTTTTTAGGGTCTGAACCCACTGTTTTAGGGTCTAAATCTTCGTTTTTGGGGTCTTAAGTCTAGATGTTAGGGTCTAAATACTCATTTTTGGGATCTATACCTCCAGTTTTAGGGTCTAAAAGCTAATTTTTAGGTCTAATCCCATACTTTAGGGTCTAAATCAATTTTTGGGGGTCTAAGCTCCCGGTTTAAGGGTCTTAATCCTCATTTTTTGGTCCTAAAGTCTACTTTTTAGGGTCTAAATCCTCCTTTTATGTCTATAACACCTGGGTTTGGGTCTGAATCCTCGGTTTTGTGGTCTAAACCCTCAGTTTTAGCGTCTAAATCCCCTTTTTGTGGTGTCTAAACTCCCAGTTGTAGGGTCTGGATCCTCATTTTTAAGGACTAAACCCCTGGTTTTAGGGTCTAAATCCTTGTTTTTCAGATCTAAACACCCAGTTTTAGGGTCTGGATCCTCGTTTTTAGGATTACAGCCTGGTTTTAGGGTCTAAATCTTTGTATTTGGGGTCTAAACACCCTGTTTTAGGGTCTAAATCCTCATTTTTTGGTCTAAACCCCTGGTTTTAGGGTCTAAATCCTCGGTTTTTGTGCCTATAGTTTAGTTTTTAGGGCCTAAATCCTCATTTTACGTCCATACCACCTGGTTTTCGTGTCTAAATCCTTGTTTTTGGGATCAAAACCCTCGGTTTTAGGGTCTAAATCCCCTTTTTTACGTCTTAACTCCCACTTTTAGTGTCTGGATCCTCAGTTTTAGGCTTAAACCCCTATTTTTAGCATCTAAATCCTATTTTTGGGGTCTAAACAATCAGTTTCAGAGTCTAAATCTCCTTTTTTTGGTGTCCAAACTCCAAGTTTTAGGGTTTAGATCCTTGTTTTGGGTTTCTGAACCCACTCTTTTAGGGTCTAAATCCTCATTTTTGGGTCTAAAGTCTAGATTTTAGGGTCTAAATCCTCATTTTCGGATCTAAACCCCAGTTTTAGGGTCTAAAAGCTAATTTTTGGGTCTAACCCCAAACATTTACGGTCTAAATCAACTTTTTTTGAGTCTAAGCTCCCGGTTTACAGGTATAAATCCTCATTATTTGGGCCTGTAGTCTAGTTTTTAGGGTCAAAATCCTCATTTTAGGTCTATACTACCTGGTTTTGGATCTAAATCCTCGATTTTGGGGTCTAAACCTTCAGTTTTAGCGTCTAAATCTCCTTTTTTGGTGTCAAAACTCCCAGTTTTAGGGTCTGGATCCTAATTTTAATGACTAAAGCCCTGGTTTTGGGGTCTAAATCCTTGTATTTGGGGTCTTAAGTCTAGATGTTAGGGTCTAAATACTCATTTTTGGGATCTATACCTCCAGTTTTAGGGTCTAAAAGCTAATTTTTAGGTCTAATCCCATACTTTTAGGGTCTAAATCAATTTCTGGGGGTCTAAGCTCCCGGTTTAATGGTCTTAATCCTCATTTTTTGGTCCTAAAGTCTACTTTTTAGGGTCTAAATCCTCCTTTTATGTCTATAACACCTGGGTTTGGGTCTGAATCCTCGGTTTTGTGGTCTAAACCCTCAGTTTTAGCATCTAAATCCCCTTTTTGTGGTGTCTAAACTCCCAGTTGTAGGGTCTGGATCCTCGTTTTTAAGGACTAAACCCTTGGTTTTAGGGTCTAAATCCTTGTTTTTCAGATCTAAACACCCAGTTTTAGGGTCTGGATCCTCGTTTTTAGGATTACACCCCTGGTTTTAGGGTCTAAATCTTTGTATTTGGGGTCTAAACACCCTGTTTTAGGGTCTAAATCCTCATTTTTTGGTCTAAACCCCTGGTTTTAGGGTCTAAATCCTCGTTTTTTGCGCCTATAGTCTAGTTTTTCAGATCTAAACTCCCAATTTTAGGGTTTGGATCCTTGTTTTTAGGATTAAACCCATTGGATATAGCATCTAAATCCTTGTTTTGGGGGTCTAAACAACCAGTTTTAGGGTCTAAATCCTAGTTTTCGGTCTAAACTCCCTTTTTTAGGGTCTAAATCCTTCTTTTTTGGGCCTATAGTCCAGATTTTAGGATCTAAATCCTTGTTTTAGGGTCTAAACAACCAGTTTTAGGGTCTAAATCCAATTTTTCGGTCTAAATCCCTAGTTATAGGGTCTAAATCCTTCTTTTTTGGGCCTATAGTCCAGTTTTTAGGGTCTAAATCCTCTTTTTACGTTCATACCACCTGGTTTTTGAGATTAAATCTTTTTTGGGGGGGGGGCTAAACCCTCAGTTAGGGTCTAAATCCTCCTTTTATGTCTATAACACCTGGGTTTGGGTCTAAATCCTCGATTTTGGGGTCTAAACCCTCAGTTTTAGGGTCTGGATCCTTGCTTTTAGGATTAAACCCCTGGTTTTAGGACCTAAATTCTCATTTCAGGGTCTAAACCCCCAGTTTTAGAGTCTAAATGCTTGTTTTGAGGTCTATACCACCTGATTTTCAGTCTAAATCCTTGTTATAAGGGTCTAATTCCCTAGTTTTAGGGCCTAATTCTATGTTTCTGGTGTCTGAACTCCCAGTTTTAGGGTCTAGATCTTCGTTTTTAAGGACTAAACTCCTGGTTTTAGGGTCTAAATCCTTGTTTTTGGGGTCTAAACATTTAGTTTTAGGGTTGAAATCTCCTTTTTTTAGTGTCTATACTCCTAGTTTTAGGGTCTAGATCCTTGTGTTGGGTTTCAGAACTCACTGTTTTAGGGTCTAAATTCTCATTTTTGGGGTCCAAAGTCTAGATTTTAGGGTCTAAATCCTCATTTTAGCGTCTAAACACTCAGTTTTAGGGTCTAAATCCCCTTTTTTTGGTGTCTAAACTCACAGTTTCAGGGTCCAGATCCTCGTTTTTAAAGAATAAATCCTCAGTTTTAGAGTCTAAATCCTCAGTTTTTGGGCCTAAAGCACCCTCTGAGATACAGGCCCTGCTTGAGCCCTGGGCACTGAGGGCAAGCCTCGCACAGCCGAGTGCCTGGGAAACAAACCCGCGAGGTGCTGAAGAGCAGCGAGCTCTAAGCAAAAGGAACCCGAGTGCAACAAGTATTGTCAGGGCGGGCGAACGCCAGCACGGGCACCTGAGCTGTGCCGGCAGCAGCCGCTCAGCACGGGCCCAGAGGCTGCTGTGGCAGTGACAGCCCCAGGGCGGTGGGAGGCAGCCAGGAGGCCGCCGTCCCGCCCCTGCTCGTGGCCGCCCTTCTGTGCCCCTCTGTGCCCGGGGCAGAGCCCGCTGAGGGGAGCACAGCAGCCCTGCTGGCGCTGCGAGGCGGCACGGAGCCGTTTGTCCCCAGCGTGGGCCGTGAGCCCCTGTGCCGGGCTGCCCGGGGACAGGGGGAGTCCCCAGCCCCGCAGCCATGGCCCAGCCCTGGAGCTGAGGAGCTGGGGGCCGTGGGTTAGTGCTGGGCTGCGCAGGGTGAGGGGAGGGCCGGGACTCCGTGGGCTTCAAAGGTCTGGTGGTGCTTTAGCCCCATGTCCACAAAACAAGCCAACCTGCTCTGGCCTGGGCTCCTCTCTACCCACGGGCTCGCAGGGCCCGCCAGGAACTTGTTCCAGGGGGAGTTTCCCACGGAGGATGAAATCTCCTTTGTTTTTTCACACCAAAGAGGTTTGCATTGTCATTTTGCTCTTGGAGGAAAACGCCTCTCAGCTTTGGCATTCGGGCACTTCACAGTGGGAATCATTAGAGACAGAACAGCTGCAGTTTAACAGCCCCATTGTGCACTCTCTGAGAAGCAGAAGGCACTTGGAGAATGACTGGAGATGACAGAGAATTGAATCAAGCTCCCCCGTGCCCCTGCAGTTACGGTACAGGACGTGGTTACTCTGAGAGAACAAGTCAGCCACCATTGACAGCCTTGGAAGGGGCTGATAGGTCTTGCTAATCCTGTCTGGTTTAGAAGTTTCTAGAATAATTGAACATGATGGGCCTGCCACTTGGAATCCCAGTGAACCAATAGCCAGGGCAACAGAACCAGGTTATAATTTGAACCACAATTGGATTGCAAGTGCTTATAGAAATTATTACTGATAAAACTGCCAAAGCTCTGGATCTTTTAACCCAACGTCACTCTCCCCTTCCTGGATCCTGAGGAAGTGGCTGATAGAGCGGTGTGGTGGGAAGCTTGTATCCAGCCAGGCTCAAACCAGCACAAAGAACTTGACTCTTGGCAGTTGATCCGTGGCTCTGTGGCTGTTCCTGTGTGCTGCCCGTGTCAGCTCACACAAGGACAGGACTCAACGTGCCCCTCCGGCAGCTCCTCACCTCTCTCCTGGGCATGACGTCAGGATGGGGTGCACCAACCCAGCCCCAACCAGGACAGCCCCAAACCAGGGCTCCCTACAGAGGGCAATTGGGAGCCAAAAGCTTCTGTCAAGTTTGCCTTGTTGCCAGTGTTTTTCTTGTCCAATGTTGGGCTTTAGTTTGTAGCACATGGACAGAGTTGTAGGATACAGCCAAGGGAAACTACAGCTGGGCTTGGCAAGACTTTCTCCTCTTGCTTTTCTCTGCAGAGAGGGATGGAGGCAGCTGAGACTTTGCAGTCCTAATGACAGAAGGATGTGTCACTGGAGCAGGGGGAGGGATGGGGTAGATGTCCTGGTTTTGCTCAGCTGGGGACAAAGAGCCAGGAGGCTGCTGGCTCACTGCTGGAACCAGACACAAGGGAAAACACCCAAAAGCTCCCAGAGGTTGCAATCAGAACAGTTTAATAACACAAAAGAAGTGAAGATGACAACAGGTATAGCCATAAACAAGAGGGCATACAAAGGGAACAAACAACAAGAGACAAGGGAAGGAGAAACAGTTCTCCTAGAACTCTGCTGGAAGTGAAGCCCGTCCCAGCCCAGAGCAGGTCAGTAGATGTTGTCCAGACACAGGTGCTGGAACCTGCTGCCAATCAGGCTCAGCGCTCTGTCAACTTGCTCTGGGAGGCCTGGAAGACAAAATCCACAGTCAAGGGCAGCAGCACAGGGAGGCTGAGGACACCTCCAGCCCTGCCATGGGAAGCAACCCAGCTGCCAGAAGCCTCCTGCGCTGCATCAACACGTTCATTGGGAACAGACTGGCCACAGAAGCCAATATGGAACCAATGTGAGCAGCTCACACCCCCAGGCTCCAGCTCCAACAGCTTTGGCCTCCAGCGTGAACCCATCTCGCTGGCAGACACTTTTCAGCCACAATTCCTCCAACATCCTTCCCAGGCCAGACTGCCTGTGCTGATACACATCCCACAGCTGCTCCTGCAAGCCCTAAGGGACCCTGCCAAAGGGGTTGGTGCAGCTCCAGCAGCCAGAGCTGTTCAAATGCAGCCCCAGAGCAGAGGCTTCACGTGCCCAGACACAGGCCACTTGCCACATCCCTCTGCTGGAACAGCACCAAGCAGAACACTTTGCTACCAGCACTGGCCCCACAAAGCCACTGAATCCATTTCAGTCCCTTGCCTGTCTAATTAAGGCCCCGAGCTGCATCCTGGACCCCCAACAAAGAGACATTCCTCTTACCTTTGATGTGACAGACTGCGGAGTCCCAGCCACCTCGGAGCTCTGAGACAAACTTTGGCCCCAGACTCTCTCATCAAATCTTTAATAAATTGTCCTTGTTTGGCAGTCAGTTTTCTCACTATTGCCTTGACGAAAGGGACAAGAAAGCAAGAGTCAGGGAGAGAACTGTACCTCCAACACCACTGTTCCCAGGGGCTTCTTTTGCCCACATTCCTGGTTCCTGCAGCTCATTCTGAGGGTGGGTTTGGACGGGCAGTTGGAACGTGACCCTCCTACAGAGGGGAAGAAAGCAACTCATCCCCTGCCCTCAGGGACTCTGGACCCTCAAAGCCTTCTGAAGGCTTTCAAAGCATCACACTGAAAGATCAGGGTGGAAGGTGATGGAGAAGGACTCCAGCAACCACCGTCACCCTGGGCACAGCCCCAACAGGCCCCTTGTTTACAGCTGTGCTCTGGTTCTTCATTGCTGCTGGCTCCTCTTGGGAGCCAAACGCTGAAACCCTTGTTGGCTGCTTGTTGCTGTCCCTGGGTGGCACTGGGAAGGTACCAGAGTGGGAGAAGCAGGAGATGGCTGTGTAGGGCAGGGCAGGAGGCACGAGCAGAACAGTGGCTGCTTACCTTTGGCACATCTATTGCCCAGACAATGATGTTGGACTGCCGGGATTTTCTTCTTGGGCGAGACTTTCGGCCAGGCCCTGTCTTCCTCACAGGACAGGCAGGTTCCACCAAGCCCGTGTCAGTGCCATTTAAATCTGCAAGACAGGCACACAGGTCAGCATTCAGACAGCCCACACACTAGGCCAGGAGAACAGATCCTTTTTTAGAGAGGTGACCCTGAGCACTTGCTACACATTCCGTTGGGATGCTCCTGCATCAGGTTCCCCAGGATGTCAGAAAGGGCAAAGTCCCATCACACAGAGCCTGTTGAAACCTTCCTTTGCTCCCTGGGGAGAAACCAGCCCACCTCTGGGAATGCAACAGGAGGAGGCCCAAGTTCAGCAGCAGCCCTTCACACACACTGAGCCCTTACCCAGCAGCAGAGACAAGACACTGCAAGAAGTCCAAGTCCCCAGCTGAATGAGAGCTGAGCCAAAGTCGACACAACACTCCTGCCCCCTGTCAGGGGTGCACAGTGACTGGAGGGCTGAGATTGAAGAAGGACCCCTTACCCAACAGAGCCACATTGCCAACTTTACCTGCTCTGTGCCCTGTCCCTACCCCTCAGCTGTCTCAGTGCAGAACTTTCAGCCTTGGCATCACCAGGCTCCACAACACCCTCTTGGGCCTTCTGGTCCCACTAGCATGAGCAAGGCAAAACCATTCTCCTCCTGGGGTTACTCTCACTGGGGAAAATGTTCTGTGGGTTTAGTCCTTAGTTGTAGCAGACTCCTTCCCTGTGTCTTGCCTCAAGCAGTGGTTCAGCTGCTTTGTAGCAATGGCAAAACACAGTCTTATGGGCTTCATGGCAGCAGAGGTTCCCCTCAAGGACTGTCATATCCATGCCCAAGGTCACAGGGGTTCCCATGTGCTCAGACAGCTTTGTGTTCTGTCAGGCACACACCATCTAGGGTCTAGAAGGCAAAAGCAACACAGAGACCATGGGGCAACTCCAGGACTGTGCCTTCGTGTTGGGATTTCTCTCCATGCACCCACCCTTGCGAGCCAAAAGGCTTCAGGGGAATTGCTCTGCAGCACCCTGAGGTGATCCCAGTCCCTCAGAGCACCTGCCTGCTTCCTCCAGCAGCACCTCAGCAACCTGCCCCACAGCTTCCTCTCAGCAGCAGCCTAGAAAGCCAGAGCAGAGTCCAGTGCTGAGGGAAAGCTGCCCCAAGTGGAGCAGCAGCCGTTTGTGTCAGTGCCCCAGCCCAGCCAGGTGCTGAGCAGCCCGGCACAGCCCTTACCTGCCGCGCTCTGGGCACTGCTCGGCTCCGGCGGGGTCCCACACTCAGGTCTGGGTTGGCACCTCAGCCTCAGCCCTGGCTGGGACACTGTGCTCTCAGGGAGCAGCAGGATGGAAAAGCCAGCAGGGACAACGGCTGCTGCTTTGGGGCAGGATTCCTCCTCTGCTCCTCCTTCCTGCTGCGCTTCCTCGGCGGCTGTGGCTGGTTCCTCCTGAGCACTGCCCTGCTCTTTGCCAGAGGAGTAGAGCCACCAGCAGCCCAGCAGTGCCAGCACTCCAGGCACGGCGTATGGGATCATGCTGCAGAAGCGCAGAGGCATTGTACAGAGCCTCAGCAGGATCTGGAAGGAGACACACAAAGCATGTTCAAATAGTCACAGGGAAAGAAACAGGAAAGTGTCACAAATGCCTTGAGGTATTTCCAGGAGCAGTTTTCCAGGTGCTCCTGAAACTCACAGCTCTGCTCTACCATTTTGAGCTTCCAAACCCTCCTGTTTGGGCCCAAACCCTCCTCTGTAGCTCCCAGTGCCTCCTTTTCTGGCCACAATCAGAACTAGCACAGAGCAACACTTCCCATGGACATGGCCAGCCTAGGCAGGGGCAAGAGCTCAGCCTAGGGATCGAACTGGAGGTGCAGATTTGGTTCATCCTTACCTTTGGAAGTGGATGGAAGTTGAGGAGAAGTGGGCAGCAAACAAGCAGTCGTTGAAGAAAGCAAAAAGGCAAGTAGCTACAGATGGAGCTGAGTCCTCCTGAGGGCAGCTCAGCCCAACTGGCTCTGGCTGTCCCGCTGGGAGGCTCTACAGCCCCCGGCCAGGTGAGGTCACAACGCCGGGTGGGGTCTGGAACAGCCCCTGTGTGACATCAGCACTGCCCAAAGGTCTCCCTCTCCCTTGGTGACAGCCACAGCGCTGCCCCTCCCCTGGGATGGCCTCTGGAATCACTACTGGCCATAATTTAGAACTTCTGCTGGAGGCACAGCATTGTTCACACTGTCAGGAAAAGTCTGACACTGAGCAGGGCTAAAAAGGATAAAACCTTTGCACACACACTCACACACTGGTTGTGGAACATTTCCCACAGACACACACTGGCTGGCAAAGCAGTGGGGTTGCACTGGATGATCTCTAAAGGTCCCTTCCAGCCCCCACCAGTCTGTGATTCTATGATTCTATGAACATGTCCAGGTGGGTTTTGAAGACCTCCAGAGGAGGAGATCTCCTCTCTCTGCTCAGTTTGAAGGATTCATTAATAAATCAAACCTTTTCTCCCCATGCTGAGTCTGTTTTGCCCCAGACATTAATTGCTGAGGGATCTCCCTGTCCTTACCTTGCCTCACAAACCTCTTGTTTTATTTCTCTCTCCCCTGTCCAGCTGAGGAGGGGGAGGGATAGAGCGACTTGGTGGGCACCTGGCACCCAGACAGGGCTGAACCACCACACCAAAACCACAAGCTGCAGCCAAGCTGTAGTCCCAGGCAAGGGAACAGGAATTGCTTGAGCTATTGCTAGGAGCAGGTTTCCGGCTGCTCCTTCCATTCACAGCTCTGCTCTACCAGCTCTGTGCTCTAAACCCTCATGTTTGGGCCCAAAGCATTGCTTTTAGCTTCCAAAGCCTCATCTTGTGGTCAACAGAAGAATCACCAGACAGCAACACTACCCATAGCCTTGGCCAGGCTCTGGAGGTGGAAGAGCTCAGCATGGAAATGGACTGGGAGGTGCAGAGCAGCCTCTCCTGTACATCCTCTTCCCTGTCCTGAGAGGTTAGGTCAGCCTTACCTTTGGAAGAAAACGGGAGTTGTGAAGTGGGCAGCAAGAGAAATGGCTGCAAGCAATCAGGAAGGCGAGTAGCGAGGGAAGGAGTCGAGTTGTCCCGAGGGCAGCTCAGCCCAATTGGCTCTGGCTGTCCCGCTGGGAGGCTTTATAGTCCCTGGCCAGGTGAGGTCACAAACGCCAGGTGGGGTCTGGAACAGTCCCTGACATCAGCAGTGCACAACGTTCTCTGTCTCCCTTGGTGACGGCCACAGCGCTGCCCCTGCCCTGGGATGGCCTCTGGAATCATTCCTGGCAATACTTTAGAACTTCAACTTCTACTGAAGGCACAGCACTGCTCACACTGTCAGGGAAAGTCTGACACTGAGCAGGGCTGCAGGGAGGAGGCAGCTGGGGAGCAAGAAATCCTCTCTGATGTTTGTGATGCCAGGAAAGTGCCAATCAGGACTCAGCAGCCAATGTGACTGTCAAGCAGGGATTCCTTCTGGCAGCGCTGGAAACACAGGGGATGGCTCCACCAAGTGTGTGCCCTGCTTAGAGCGAAACTTTCCACATGTCCCAGACTAGATCTGCATGTTCATTGCACTTCTTCATGAGTTCCCCCCATGGCCCTGCCTCAGTCTGCCCAGGCCACAGCTCCCTCACGCCTCCTTCGCTGGGCCTCAGGGGCCATTGAGGATGAAGGTCTGAGTCTTCCTCACAGTGTATTCTTCACCTTTGGCTTCCTGGTGTTTGTCCAGACATCAGGACGGGCTTGAGCAGTTGCTGATTCACTTCTCTCACTCTGATTGGTCCAGGATAAGTTCTGCTCTTGCCAGATAACAACAGGAGTGAGATTTGCTGCAGTGACGGCTTCTTGCGGCTCTCCAAGATCAGCCATGTCCTGAAGCTTGTACTGCCACAAGGGAACAAGTTCCTAACGCCAATATTTCAGATACCAAACACTTACAAATGTGTTCCTGCAGATTTCTGGCTGAATGACGCTTCTGTGCTCTGAGGCTTCTGTAACATCTGCAATTCATTTGACACCTGGGCCAACAGCCTGTCATTGTCTTAAAAAATGCTGGGTTTTGGGTGAACTTTGCTCATTAGACTCTCATTATAACACCGAAACACAGCTCCATCCCAAAGCCCACACAGCTCCAAGGTACCATCAGCCCTCACTGAGCATGTGCTCTGCATTCTCCTCACCCCACACCTTTAAAAGCAAAGTGAGAGCATTACACAGCAATCCAGATGAAGGTCTGTGTGACTAGAGTCACTCCAGCCCCACCTCGAAGGCAAAGAGACTGTAAAAATGGCTTAAGAAAGGGGGCTGTTAGGGAAGACACCACCATGAATCAGTCAGGGAAGGTTCCAGCTCAGGCTGCCTCTGACTCTCTGCACCTCTCTGCACAGGGATGCCTCTGGCTCAGAGCTGGTTGTGTCAAGGGCTGGCTGGGGAAGCTCAGAAATCCTCTGCACAGTCGCTTCTCTGATCTCCTGCTGCACTATTCGCAGCCTCAACATCTGCACGAGCTTTGGCAGACGCTGTGTCCATCCCCAGCAGCCCACCAGCACCTGGGGAACCTGTTGCTGCCATCAACTGCACCGTGGATTCAGCTGGGTGTCAGAGTCCCAGCGAAGCTGGGGAAGGGTCATGAGAACAGGTCTGATGAGGAGAGACTCGGGGAGCTGGGGATGTTGAGCCTAGAGGAGGCTGAGAGGAGACAGGATCACTCTCTACAGCTGTCTGAAGGGGTTGTAGTGACCTGGGGGTCGAGCTCTTCTCTCCAGTACCCAATAACAGAACACGAGGAAACGGGTTTAAGCTACACCAGGGCAGGTTCAGATTGGACATCAGGAAGAAGTTTGTCACTCAGAGGGTTGTGAAGCACTGGGACGGGCTGCCCAGGGAGCTGGTGCAGTCCCCACCCCTGGAGATATTCACAAGTCGTGCAGATGAAGCGCTGAGGGATGTGGTTCAGCGATGGACCTGGCAGTGTGAGGTGAGGGCTTGGACTCCATCATCTGAGAGGCCTTTTCCAACCACAACAATTCCATGGTTCTATGACAGAGGTAGGAAAGCTGCGGCTGGGTTCTTCCTTGTGTGCCTCAGTGCCCACCCCATCTCTCTGGCCTGCACCCTGCATTTGTTCATCTGGGCTGAGCAGACGAACTGCACACGACTGAGGGCAGCTCCCACACCTAAAGGGCTGGGAAGGTACAACTTGCCTGGCTCAGTCCTCAATCCTCAAGACCTCCTGGTTTGCATCCAAAACCTCATTTTTAGCTTCCAAAGTGGTACTTTTGGGAACAAATCCTCATTTTCACCATCTAAAGCAAGAGGTTTTGCTTCCAAACCCTCCTCTGGGGGCGCAAACCCTCCCTTTTAGCTTCCAATGCCTTATTTTGAGGCCTAAGCCCCTATGTAAAACTTTCAAACCTCACTTGGTGACCCAAGCCCTAATTTTTGCTCCCAAAGCCCGATTTTCACCTTCCAAACCTTGGGTTTAGATTTCAAATCATCCTCTTCTAGGTCCAAGCCATCACCTTTCTTTTCAAAGTCTCATTTTTGTGCTCAAACCCTCATTTCTTTGCTTCCAAACACTCAATTTTAACCTCAAAAGGCTCGTTTTGTGGCCCAGATGCTCATTTTGAGCTTCCAAAGCCTCCTTTTTGCCTTTTTCAACCTTATTGCTTGGAGCACAGTCCTCCAGTTTTTGATTCCAAAGTCTCACTTTGTGGCCCAAGTTCTTCTTTTTAGCTTTAACCTGTTCCTTTTCAGCTTTCAATCCCTCATTCTCAGGTCTCAACCTCAGTTATCAGCATCCAAAGCCTCGTTTTAGCTTTCTAACACACCTTGTTGGGTAAACCCCCTCCTTTTGAGCTGCCAAGGCCTCCCCTTGGAGGGCACAAGCAGGAGCTGGGCAGATGCTGCCCTTGTGTGTCTCTGTGCCCGTGCGGCCGCTGCGTGCCGCGTCCCCTCACACCCCAGGCTGCACATGGGCAGTGCCTGGGGGTACCCAGGGAGGGCCTTGGGTGGCCGCCCCTGTGTCAGCGTGTGCCCGGCACCCCGTGTCCCGTCCCTGCCCACCACACAGCACACACCGGCCCCAGCCTCTCGCCCCCCGCCCTGCAGGGAGCCCTCAGCGCTGAGAAGGGCCCCTGAGCTCAGCCTTCTCCTCTGCAGGGCCGCAGCCTCTGCTGCCCACAGCCATGTGCCGGCCCCTCAGCACTCGGCCCCTCGGGGCCTGTGTCCAGCAGCTCCCGTCTCTCTGGCCCTGCCTCTGCCTCTGCCTGTGGCTCAGGGGCTTTGCAGCACAGGGCGGGAGGGGCCAGAGCCCGCCCTGAGGCGCCGCCGCCTCTGATTGGCCACCGCTCGCACGTCAATCAGGGCTGTGCCCGCCTGCTGCCCTGCCATTGGCTGCCCCGGGGCTGGGCGCTGAGGGAGCCTCTGGCTCAGGCCACAGCAGCTCTGGCTGGGATCTCTGTGCTGTGTCAGTGCCCCACAGAGAGCACAGACACACTGAGGCACAGACAGTGCTGCTGGGCGGGGAAATGAGCCCTCAGTGCCCTTGGCTGGCCCAGCAATGAACAGGGATGGCTGCCAGCCCAGGGCTACAGCTCCCACATGGCCCAGGAGCCAACAGCCAGTGCCCCAGGCCTACAGCTCCCACACGCCCCGGGGCCTCCTTCCTGCTGCCTGACCCTGCAGGGACACCAGCCCCTGGCCAGGCCCCACTGACCCTGCAGCCCCATGGCCGCCTCCCCAGGGCTGCACAGGCCCAGCCCCAGGAGGAGCCAAAGGAGGAGGAGGAGGAAAATATGGGGGAGGAGCAGGGCAGAGGGACAGAGCAGGAAAGGGATGGAGCTTAAGGAGACAGGGAGTGCAGGAGGAAAAAGAGCAACAAGCAGCAGCAGAGAGGGACAGAGAGAGGATTGGAAGGGCAAAAAGGAGGATGGGGGGATACACAGACACAGGCAGGGAGAGGGAGTGGGACGGGGGCAGAGAGACAGAAAAGGCAGCAGGACAGTGGAGCGACAGAGAAATGGGACAGGGATTAGGACAGAGAGACAAGGGAAAGGAGAGAGAAAGGGAGAGAGAGGGACAGAAGGCAGGGACAGAGAAGAGAAGGAAGGGAAAGGATCCGGAGAGAGCGAGGAACAGAGGGATGTGGATCAGCAGAAAAAGGCATAGGAGGGCGGAACAGCGATGGGCTGAGAGAGTCAGAGGAAGAGCTAAAAGGGGATGGGGAGCAGGATGGAGGCCTGGAGAGAAGAGAGAAGCTCCAGCCAGCTGAGCAAGAGAGACGGGCAGGAAAGTGGGGACAGGTTGTAGGGGAGAGGGAGAATAAGGCCAGGAAGCACAACATGGTGATAGAAAAAGGCAAAGGACAGGGAGCAGGAGAGGAGAAAAAATAGCAACAGGATGTAGGACAGACAGGGAGGGGTTAGAAAATACAGACAAGGAGTCCTACAGAGAAAGAGAAAGAAAAAACAGTGGTGGGGTAAGGACAGAGAGGGAGGAATTAACAGGTGAGGGCAGGGAGCCAGAACCGATGCGGAGGGAGCAAAGCCAGCAATTATGGACAACTGCCCTCATTCCTTGAGCAGTGCCCAGGAGCTGCATTAGCAGGAGCCTCCAGAAATGTGCTGCCTGCAAAAGGCCTGTCCTGGGCCCAGCCCTGCACCCTGAGAGTGCTGCCGACCAGCACCTTGTCCAGTGGCCAGCCCTGGGGAAGGGAAATCACCCAGCCAGGCTTTGCTTTTGTGTGATGGTTTTGCTTTCAAAAAGCAACTGTCTATGCTCTAAATACCACCTGCAAGGAAGAAGGAAGCAGGCTTCCCAGGGGGGACACCTTTAAAGGCTGAACCTGTTCAATAGCTGCACACAGCCCTGCTCACTCCTGCTGCCCTCACTCCGCAGCAGCTACAGGCTGATTCCTGGGTGCTCCCCAGCAGTGGCAGCACCAGGCTGCTCAAAAACCCACCCTGCCTGCCAAAAACGGAGAGCAGCTGAGTTCTGGGCAAGCTCTCCTGTTTCCAGGCCTGATGGTTCCTGACTCTCCCATCAAGAGATGTCTCAGGACCATACCAGGGCTGATGGAGCTGCTTTTGCGATCCCATGAGAGGGCTGGGCAGAGGAGCAGGTTCGCAGGTGCCACGGCCAGGTACATGGGCAGGGTGTCAGGGCCACCCCTGCCTGGTGTCCCCAGCCAAGCCCCAGCTGGTGCCAGCCCCGAGGCTCAGGAGCGTTTCTGCGGCTGCTGCACCCTGCAACTTTTAAGATGCTTGTCTTGGGCTTGGCTCTTGGGGTTGTTTTTCTGAGCCCCAAGTTGCAGATGCTGTTTCCTCTATGCTGAGAGGTTCCTTATTCTCTGTGTTTGCTGTTACTGCTTTTAGAGCAAAGACAAACACCCAGTGTAGCATAAACACCTGATTTGTTCCCATCTCAGAAGAGTCTGATTCTCAGTGTTTGACTATTTCTTGCATTCTGAAACCTCCAACTGGGGGTTTTGTGTCCTAGTGATAGAGGAAAGAGCAAAAACATGCCAACAACAACTTCATTTGTAAGCAACTGCTCTTCTTTTCCTAAAGACAATGTCCATTCCAGGCTGGAGAAAAAGAGCAATACCCTGCAGGGCATTGCCTGTGGTGTGGAGTGGGATGAAGGGATAGTTAATCCTTCCCCAAGGTGAAGCTCTGGAAGCAGTTGATCACATCAGCAAATGCAATGAGTTCTCTTTCCAAGTCTGTTTTTCTCCTAAGCTGACTCTATGCTCCAGGTTGAATTCTGTATCCCCGAGCTTTATGGAGGGGAGAGAATCAGGTGTCTTAGTTACAGTGACAGCTATTCAGCTCCTGGATGTATTTGTACATGCCAGTTCTGTCTCAGCCACATGAGCATTGTTGACTTGGTCATGTTTTCCAGCCCCCTTAAAGAGGTGTGTCTCCCCCACAATTAGTAGATGTCCTTGGCTTGTGGTTCTGCTGTGTCTTTCTAATGTTTGTTCTCAATCCATAGACTGAGGAGTCAGAGTGTGTCTCAGACCAACAGCATTCTGGTAGCCATCTGCAAGCAAAACCCCTGAATTGACGTGTCTCTGCTTGTGAACTTTGGGCACATGACTCCAGCAGCTGTGGCAGTGCTTTCCAGCAGTCCCTGGTCAGGAGCCCCTCTCCTGGTATGGAAATGCTGCCTGAAAGGGAGAGGACTTTTGTTTCTTCTTCTAGAGGTCCAACTGAGCCAGTGAATGGTACATCAAAAGCTGTAAGTAAAGACACCATCTCCCACTGTTTTTGTACACACTGCAGTTAGTTCTGAACACTGCAGCCTTGTATTAATCTTCCAAACATTGACTTAATCTATCTTCCAGTAAAACCTTGTACATGTTGTAAACACAGTGTGTGTGATTCAGTGCAGTACAAACTGTGTGCTGCCATCACTTGCACGGCTCTGATGTGACCCTTGGTGTCTGTGCCTAGTGATGCTCTGTATTTCCTAGGAACATGCCAGGACATGGGCTGTAGCACCTGGACAGGTGACCTGTGATGGTTTGGAGGTCATGTAGGTTTCAGGTCTACAAGCTGAGCTTGGTGCTGTGTTCTACCTCTGTGTGTAACAGGTATGTTTGCACAGGTTGTGATGTGCTTTCATTTAGAATCAGAGAACCAGAGAATTGTTGTGCTTAGAAAAGACCTTCAAGATGATTGAGTCACACCCCTCACCTCACACTGCCAGGCTCATCACTAAACTACCCCCTGTCCCTCAGCACCTCCTCTGTGTGTCTTTTTAACATCTCCAGGGATGGGACTCCCTGGGCAGCCCGTTCCAATGCTTAATAATCCTCTCAGGGAAAAAAGTTCTTCCTAATGGCCAATCTAAACTTACCCTGGAAGAATTTTGAACCTATTTCCTCATGGCCTGACATTTATTCCTAGAGAGAAGAGACCAACTCCTACCTCACTACAGCTCCGCTTCAGGCAGTTGTACAGAGTGCTCATGTCTCCTCTCAGCCTCCTCTTCTCTAGGCTGAACATCCCCAGCTCCATCAGTCTGTCCCCATCAGACTTGTTCTCCAGACCCTTCACCAGCTTTGTTGCCCATCTCTGGACACACTTCAGCACCTCGATGTCCTTCTTGTAGTGAGGGGCCCAGAACTGGGCACAGTATTGGAGGTGCAGCCTTCCTGCCCTGGTGCTGCTGACCACGATGGCTGGTTCAAGCCAGGAAGCCATTTGCCTCTTGGCCACCTGGGCACACTGCTGGCTCTTCCTGAGAGGGCTGTCAAATAACCCCCCCAGGGCCTTTCCCTTTGGGCAGCTTTTCAGTCCCTGGGCCCATTGCTCCAGCCTGTCCTGGTCCCTCTAAAGAGCAGAGGCATGCAGATGGTACCTTTCTGATTGCAGCTGCTCCTGGCTTTTGTTACCATGGGGTAGATTTTAATGTATCTGACCCAAAGCAGAGTTACATTTATAGGCCTGCTGAGACATAGGGTTCAAACCAGAGCAATGGGAACGTTTCAGATGACGCCCTTGGGCTTGTTCTTGTTGGTTCTCAAGACAGCAGCCTGATGGGTTGCAGCGTGTCACTCGTGGCCAGCAGCACGCAGACACCGATCAGTCAGCGAGTGGAATCTCACTCACTGATTCTTCCCCTCAAGTAACTCACACTTCCAAATGTCCAGTCAACCCCTGCTCTTGCTCAGAAAGTCAAGTCCCGTCTCTGATTCCCGTTTGCAGTACCAGGGATATACAGATTGCCTAAAGTTGTCTTCCTGTGTTGATGGCTGATTGCTTAAGAGCACAGAAGTGCAGCACAGCCTTCACCCTTGTGATCCTCAGGCAGCAGAGACAAAATACGTGCGGAGTTGCTCTTGCACTGTTCTGCTCTCGACCTGTCAGTCTCAGAGCAATGGCTGACAAAGGAGAAATGGGGCTTTGGGGGGTTTTAGCTGCAGTGAATGCAGCGAGAGAGAGCAGTTGATGTGCACAGATGCATTTCCACACTCACTGGGCTCTCAGAACACAAGGCTTTGATGTTCAGGCTGGAGACTCTGTTTTCCCTGCTTTGTGCTGGGGGCAAGTGCTTTGTTTTAAGTTCTGATCCCTTTTATTTCTTCTTCTAGAAATGAAACTGAGCCAGTGAGCAGAACACCAGAAGTGGTAAGGAAAATCACAATCTCCTGCCTTTTCTGTACATGGCACTGAATTCTAACCACTCCAGCCTTGTATTAATGGTCCAAAGATTGACTTGTATTTTCCATTTAAACACAGTTTCTACTGTAAGCACAGTGTGTTTGACTCAGCAGAGCCCAAACTGCCTGTTGCCATCACTTGCACAGCTGTAGGGTGAGCCTCTGATGTGTGTGTGTGTGCCCAGTGGTGCGCTGTGTTTCCTTTGAAGTTGCCAGAAGGTTTCCTGTGGGACCTGATGTTGCACAGCTGGGCTGTGCTGGCTTTGGGGCTGTGGGACCTGGTGTTGCACAGCTGGGCTGTGCTGGCTTTGGGGCTGTGGGACCTGGTGTTGCACAGCTGGGCTGTGCTGGCTTTGGGGCTGTGGGACCTGGTGTTGCACAGCTGGGCTGTGCTGGCTTTGGGGCTGTGGGACCTGGTGTTGCACAGCTGGGCTGTGCTGGCTTTGGGGCTGTGGGACCTGGTGTTGCACAGCTGGGCTGTGCTGGCTTTGAGGCCGTGTCAGTTCCGGGTTTGCACAACTGAACCTGCTGCTGTGTTCTACATCTCTCTGTGGCCAGCAGGAGGGATGTTTGTACAGGTTGTTGAGTGCTTGCTGTTTCTTGCAGTTCACATTGTTTGATGTGTAGCTTTTGCCATTTTCATACTGTATCAGGTAGCTTTTTGTTTTGTTTTAAACAGTTTGGGGTTTTTCTGCCCAATGGCTTTTGAAAAAAGCCCCAAACCACTGCAGAACCACTGCTGGGACACTTGGTCCTGTTCCTCATCTTCTGGGGGCTTCGGGCCAACACCAAACCCAAGCTATGACCCACATTTTGAGGAGAGATTGCCCCTGGATGGTTGGATCAGGTCACTTGAAAAGCTGTTAGGATGACTGAGTCTAGGAACTCATGAGCTGTCTCTGTATTCTGTGAAGAACACATGCTGGGATCCTCATGGAATGGTAAAGAGTCAAGTTAAGATGGAATGCTTTAGATGTGTGGCTCTCATGAGCCTGCATTCTGCACTGACCCCCTGGCAGAGCAGAGGTGGGATTCATTCTGTGGATTTCTAGCTGTCAAGAAAGGATTTGACTAGTCTGAGAGGATGAGTTTTCCTTTCCCCATCTTTAACTTTTTCCTTTTTCTTTCCCCACTGTCTCTCCAGGGCAGCTTTTGCTAGAAAAAAAAGGATGAAAAACCTCCCTTCTTGCAACAGGAGCCATCATCATCACCGTCCTCGTCCTCGTCCTTGTCCTCCTCCTTCTCAGCTGTTCCTATTCCTGAGGAGCTCTTATGTCCCCTCTGTAAAGAGTCAATCAGGGACGCAGCTGTTATTCCCTGCTGCCGAAGCAGTTACTGCGAGTACTGTAAGTGTTACAGCCATGTTTGTTAACTCCAAACATCACATCTCACCTTGTGAAAGCTGGAAGAGGAGATGACAAAAGAGCTTTGTTACCTGTTGTATTGAAAACTGAAGTACACTTGGAGCAGGAAAGGGCTCTTCTCATTCAAAAGAGAAGAGAGAGGGAGCGAGCTCTCTGTTCGCTTTTATGTATCTACTTAGAAGATGTCTACAGGCAGAAGGAGTCTGAGGAGAGTGCAGAGTTGTACAGGTGAATTCCAGGGTAGATACTGAAGGCATTTAGTCTGCTCACAGCCCTTTTGTTCCCACGAGACTGTACAGCCAGCTCTGGTCTCTTGCTGTGCTCTGCCACAGACAGACAGTCAGGCATTTCATCCACATTCTTCCCCACAGGAGAGCGGGTTAAAACCTGCCGAGCTCAAACCCGCTGGTGGCTGTGTAGATGAACCTTGAGCTTGGTGACTTCTCACTCTACTAGAGAGTGGAAAGAAGGCAAGTCAAAAGCTGAGGACACAGCCCACTGACATCTGCAAATGGTCCAGGAGGGACAGAGCAAAGCTGTGGAGTCATTGGCTGCAGACAAGGGAGCGTTTGAGGCGATTGGACATTTGTAGCTTCACGCTCTCAGCTCAAGGCCAAACTCACCCCTTAATCAGAGACAGGCTTTTGGAACTGATTGGAACCCTAAACCTTTCCTCAGCTTGGCTCAAAGCTATTTTGGTGGTTCTAACTCTTCACAGGCATTAGAAGAGCACTGCTGGAGTCTGAGGAACATCAGTGCCCAACACGTCATCAGACAAATGTTCCTGCCGGCTCTTTAGAGGCCAACAAGTTCCTGAGCAAAGTAGCACCGTGGCTTGGGTGGAAGGGGCTTGTGAGGAAAGTCTGTTTGCAAACAGCTGGAAGGGAAGGAAATGTTCCTTTCCATCTCCCCAAGCAAGGCTCAGTGGGGTTGGGCTGAACTGGCCATGATCTGTTGCCAGAGAAGCTGACAGCTCCTTGCAGGCAATCTGGCCCATTCAGGTCACACCTCTGTTTCCCAGCACTGCCAGTTGGCTGTTAACACTCAAGGTCTTTAAATGCAGCTGCTCTGAGTGACCAGTCATTTATATCAGTGTTTAGTGGGATGTGCCCATTTATCTGTCTCTGGGTTGATTTTAGGATTGACAGCTATTACAGGGACACACATCCCTTCACTCTGTGGAGGCTTTTGTTCCTGACTCTCGAGTGCACCCTCAGTGAGTAGGACGATCCTTTCAGGATCTGGCCCAGGCTGCCAGGGAGAGTGTGGAGGCTCCTTCCCTGGAGCTCTTCAAGACCAGCCTGGACCATCAGGCTAGACAATTTCAACAGGCTAATCAGAGCAAGTTTGAAGTCCCATCCCACAGATGTTTCAGACCCACATGTGTATAGAAACATCTGGGACTCAGAAGAGAAACACCCAGTTATAGATCAGAATAGAAGGGAGGTGATGACAAGCTTTTTGCTTTGTCAGGATCTGGATTTAGGTCATTGGTCGTGTCAGAAGCCGCTTTTCTAGAATTTTTCTTTGACAGATATGACATCTTGTCTGTGCTATCTCTTGATAATTATGACATCAGCAATACCTCTACTTGGCCAGTAATCCAACTTGCAGATTTTCTCATTTCATGGTTGCCAACAATGGCAGCAGAGCCACACAAAAGCTGTGAGCAGGGGCTGGCTGCCCAGAGACTGAGCTGAGGGGCTGCAACGTGTGTGTGAGGAGGAAGGCTGCGGGCCCTGGGGCTGCTCAGGCTGGAGAAGAGAAGGCTGAGCTCAGGGGCACCTCAGCAATGCTGCTCAGTCCCTCCAGGGTGGGTGTCAGGAGGCTGGGGCCAGGGTTTGGTGTGTGGGGGGCAGTGGCAGGACAAGGGGCAGCGGGCACAGGCTGGCACACAGGCAGTGCCCCTGGCCCAGGAGGAGCAAGGCCTTTGGTGCTGAGCGGAGGGAGCCCTGGCCCAGGCTGCCCAGGAAGGGTGTGCAGGCTCCTTCTCAGGAGGTTTCCAACCCCAGCTGGACACGTTCCTGTGCCCCCTGAGCCAGGGGCAGCTGCTTTGGCAGGGGCTGGACTGGATGATCTCAACAGGTCCCTTCCAGCCCCTGCCATTCTGTGTGATTCTGTGTCTAGCACTCTCTCCTCCCCTTCAACACCTCAGCACGTGCTTTAGACACGACAGGCCAGAAATGGGCAGCACTGGTTGAATTGTGGTGACTGAGCTTTATTGCTTAAAGCAAAGCACTTTGCATCCATAAAAGAACACTGAACAAACCCAGCTGAGTTCACACAAAGGAGAACTGAGAGCTGCCAACCACAGAAAATGGTTTTCATGTGGTGAACAACAACAGAAAGTCAAACGCACACCAAAGGGAAACAAATCCGAGCGTCAAGCCCGGTGCCTGAACCACTGCAATGACACAAAAGAAACGGCTGGTGGGTTATGGATTTGCCACAGAGCACAGGGAGGATGGCACTGAAAGCTCCCTGGGATGGGCTCTGCTCAGGGCTCCCGCTGCACAGTCAGCCACGGGCCCAGAGACAAGATCGTCTCCTCCAGGCCCTGCGCAGCCGCTCCCGCAGGCTGGGTCTGGAGGAAGCTGCTTCCTCTGCAGCTCTCTGCAGGGAGAGATGGGTCTGAGCTGCCAGGTTGGACAATGACGAGCTGATGTCACCTGGCAGGTTTTGAAGGGCTGCAACAGAGAGCAACAGAGCTGAGATCAGAGCCTGGGTTCACCCCAGGAACCCCTCCTGCCAGGGCCAACCCCCAGCTCTTCCCAAAGCCCGGAGGGAGCCGGGGCTGGAAGGTGCTGCCCACCAATTCCCCCCGTGCCCCTGACACCTCTCTCTGCTCTCCCTGGCTGGGGCAGGGGCTGCAGCCCCTGCCCAGGGCCTTTCCTCCCCTCTGCCAGCCCCCACTGACACCCCCTGCCCTCACTCACCCTCATGGATGACCTGCAGCTGCTCCTCCTGACCCTTCAGGCGCTGCCCGGCGAGCCCTGGGAACACACAGAGAGTCAGAGCTGCCCCATGCTGGCCCCTCCGGCCCGGCCACACGCCCCCCTCCCCTTGGCAGGGCTGAGCCCAGGCTCTCCCCCCAGCACTGGGCACTGGGGGCTGCACAGCCATGGGGCTGGGGCCGAGCTGCGATGGGGCAGGGAAGGACAGGGGCTGCGTCTCACCCAGGAACCCAACGGCCGCCTCTCGTGTGGACTTGTGCCGGCTCCAGAGGCACCACACTCCCTGATGCACGTAGTCACTGGCTCTGCTGCTGCTGCACTTGGAGAGCTGCAGGGGGAGAGGAGACAAAGGGATGGGTTGGTGCCAACTGTGCCCCTGGCTGAGCGGTGTCTGTGCCCAGCGTGGGCTGCAGCAGTGGGCAGGGGCACAGCGTGCCCGGGCTGGGGCTGGGGCTTGGGGCCATCCTTACCAGGCACTTGCCCACCGCCTCTGTCTTCCCGCTCTCCAGCAGCCAGCTGAGCCTCCTCTTCTTGAGGAAGGTGGCAGCTTGCAGCAGGGTGACCCGAGAGGCCTGCAGGGACACAGAGAAGGGAGCTGGTACCGCTGCCCAGAGCGCAGGATCCGTGTCCCCTCGCCTGGGCAAAGCTCAGGGCTGTTCCTGGCCACGGGGACGTCCTGTGGGCGCAGACACAGGTCAGAGAGCTTCACCTCTGCCACCGCCTTTCTCTCATCATGCAGGAGGCAGAGCAGTTGGATCAGGCTCTGCTGCACCTCTGCCTTCAGCTGCTTTCTTCCATCTTTGTTGACAAAGTCCATCACGTGTCGGAAGAGCTCAAGGGAGAGCAGCTGCACATGGCTGGTGTCCTGGTGGGAAGGAAGAGGATAAGACCTCAGTCCTGGCTGCTGCAGGCCCACGTGGGCATGGGCCTGAAAACTCACACAGCACAAAGTTTCCTGGCAGCAGCCAGTGCCCGTGGTCACAGAATCTCAAGGGCTGGAAGGACCTGCAAAGCTCATCCAGGGCAACCCCCTGCCAGAGCAGCACCACCTAGAGCAGGGCACACAGAACTCATCATGCTGGGTTTGGGATGTCTCCAGAGAAGGAGCCTCCACAGCCCATCTGGGCAGCCCCTGCCAGTGCTCCCTCACCTCAACAGGGAACAAGTTCTGCCTTGTGTTACTTTGGAACCTCTTCTGTTCCAGTTTGTCCCCATTGCCCCTTATCCTGTCATTGGCCATCCCTGAGCACAGCCTGGCCTCAGCCTCCTCACACCCACCCTTGATGGATTTGTAACATCAATGAGGTCACCCCTCAGTCCAAGTTGCAGAGCCCCAGCTCCCTCAGCCTTTCCTCACAAGGCAGATGCTCCACTCCAGCATCTCTGTGGCCCTGCACTGAACCCTGTCCAGCAGCTCCCTGTCCTGCAAGTGAGGGGCCCAGAACTGGACACACTATTCCAGATGTGGTCTCATGAGGACAGGTGGTGGGGGACACAAAGCCTTACGTGTTCAAAAAGTGGCCGGAGCCTCTCAGCCAGCTCCAGAGCGATGGTGCTGCAAAGTGGGCTGTTGGTAGCCTGGAGCATCTTTCTGAGTAGGAGCAGAGTCGTCTCAACCACCTCCTCATCTGCATCCTCCAGTAGCTCCACGAGCTTTCTCTGCAGCATCCACATTCTCTTGGCCTGTGTGGAAAAACGATGCTTGAGGTGAAGCCGTGAAAAGCTGCACAGCCCAAACTGCTGCAGCACTTGGACCCCACGCTGCTGCCTCGGGACCCAGAAGGCAAAGACCCGCCCCAAGGGACTTGAGGAAGCCACTGGGGAGGCAGGAGGGCTGACAGCAGCTGCCTGAGCTCCCAAAGCCCAGCCAAGCCCCAGCTGTGTGTCCCCCAGCTCCCCTCACCCAGCCCCAGGCCCCAGCATGGCTGCAGCCGCCTGCTCACCATCGCTGGCCTGTCGCAGAGGCTGAGGAGGCCTCCGAGCACCAGGCACCGCATTGCGCTGCTCTCGCTCCCCAGGTACCTCAGGGCCAGCTGCAGGAAGCGTTCATCCAATGCCTCCACTTCAGGGCAGGGCAGGAGCTGAAACACAGCCAGCAGTGATGAGGGTGCCCAGCTCTGACCGGTCTCCCCCCGCACCTCAGCCCAGCTGTCAGTCTCACCTCGACCAGGAACACCATGGCAGGGAGCTCCCAGTACGGCTCCTCGCTGGCCAGCACCTCCAGCAGGCACAGAGCCATTTCATAAGTCACTGTACTCGAGATCTTGCGCATCTCTCTGGCGAGAAGGGGCAGGAAAACACCAGTAACCATGAGCAGGGTGGGCAAATCGCTCCCAGGACTGACTCCCCAGGGCTGGTCTTTTTTAATCCGGGGATTACGGGGGGTGCTCCATCTGCAGGGGGGAAAAGGGAGGGGAGCAGGGAGAGGGGGGCTCTCACCTGGCCAGTGACCACATGGCATGGTGCCGGAACTCAGCATGGAGAAGAAATTCCCAGCCACACTTCTGCTGAAATTTCAACACCACGTCCTCATGGCCCAGGCGGCACAGCAGCTCTTGCACAGTGTGCAGCACAAACCTGTGTGCAGAGCAAAGCCCAGGTCACGCTGGGAGCCCTGGACACGGCTCCAGGGCCGCGGCAGGGATGGCAGGACTGGCGTGGGGCACCTGCTGGGGCTGGGGGGATTGTGGTCTTCCTGCTGGCATCCCTGCCAGAAGGCATCGACCTCCTCGGGCAGCTCCTCCGTGCAGAAGAAAATCTGGAAGACCAGAACCAGGAAGAAGGCAGGAAAATACAGCGACAAACTTGGTGGGCACTCGGGCATCTGCAGGATCTCGTGCAGCACTGTGGTTGCCTGCAGGAAAGGAAACACCCCGAGACAGAGCTCAGTGCTGAGATGTCCCCGTGGCAGGGCCTGAGCCTGGGGGTGAGCTGAGGAGCAGGACAGAAACTCACAGCCAGGGCACAGATGTGGATGCTGTCCCCGTTGGACGTGGATGTTGTGTGCAGGGGCCAGTCCTCCAGCACGCAGAGCAGCTCCCACAGCACCTTATCTGTTGTTTGGCTGGTGGAGATCATCTGCTTCCAGATGGCTGCAGCAGCTCTGCAGGCACAGAGATCAGAGTCAGAAGGGGCTGGGCCACAGCACCATGGCCTGGGCAGCCGTGGGGGCTGGGGCTGGCTGCTAGCCCTGCCTCTGCCCACTGCCCCCAGCGAGGGGCAGGGAGGGAGCAGGGCAGGGGGCCAATGCAGGGGCCAGAGGATCCTGAAAAGCCCTGTCTGCCTGGCAGCTCCACGGGCTGGGCTCTACAGCTGCTGAGCCCGGGGCTGTCAGGGCCCAGTTACCTGTCACACGATGAGACACAGCGCAGGAGGGTCACCACCATATCATGGGGGTCATCCAAGGCCATCTTCAGAAGACACTTGTACACTTGCTCAGCAGACACGTGGCTGGGCCTCTCCTCTCCTGTCAGATCCCTGCCTGGAAGGGGCAAAGAGCGAGCTGAGGCAGAGCTGAGGGGAACACAGCCGAGCCCTGCGCTCCCCGGGCAGGGCCAGCCCCGGCACAGGGCTGCTGGGGACGCTGACCCGCGTGTCTCTGGCTGCAGTCTGGGGGTGCCCAGGGGATGGAGCCCGGCCCTGGGGAACAGCCCCAGCCCCTCTCTCCCTGGGGATGCCCAGCGGGGCTGGGACAGGGCGCAGGCGGCTCGAGCGCCTGGATCTCCTGCAGCTCATCGGGCTGCCCTGCTGCAGCAGCCCCAGAGGCTTTCTCCTGCTCTTGCTCCTCTCCCTGCCAGGCCAGCCTGGGCACGCTGGGGGGTCTCTCCTCCATCCTGATGAGGCCTGGCCTTGAGGGCTGGGGAGACATGGGTCCGGAACAACGAGGGGTCTGCACAGGGCTCCTGGCAGCCGCGCTCTGTCCCGTCCTGTCCCGGCGCCTCCTCCGGGCACTGTGGGGTGGCCACAGCAGCGCCAGCGCTACATCATGCCCGGGAGCCAAGGGCTCTGTGACATCATTGTGACGTGTTGCCATGGCCCCTGGGGCCCCGTTTCCCCCTCACACCAGGCCCAGCCCCGAAGCAGCTCCCTGGGCCGGCGCCTCGGAGCCCTCCACGGCCCAGCAACAGCTCCCAGGCAGCAGAGGAACGGCGGGTCACGGCTGGGGGAGGCTTTGGGGGCAGCTCCAGGGACAGGTTTCTCAGGCAGCCCCGCGCTTTGGGCATCTCCAAGTGCCGTCTCACAATCCAGGCCTATGCCACAAGCAGTCTTTTCAGTTGTGTCAGAAAAATCCCCTGGTGTTTCCCAAACTAATGTCCAGGGAAATGTGAAAAGGAACTTCAAAAAGATGACAACGAGAACTCAGGAACTTCCTCCCGTTCCCTTGGAGATGAAGAGGGGCTTTCACAGCCCTGCAGCAGCCTCAAGTGAAAACAGGCCTCTGCCACTGAGAAACCAGCCATATGGCAGTTCTGATGGTGCCTTTCATCGGTCACTCCAGTCACACAGCTCTACAGTTCCTTTGCTTCACAGAGCTGAATCCTAGAACAATCCTTGTTGTTTCTTACTCCCCATCCCTCTGCTAAGCAGGAACAGTTGGCTCTCCTGCTCCTCTGCCCATTGCGCCCAAATACCCAAATTGCTTGGATGGTTTGGAAGACTTAAACCTGAACTTTACACTTCCTGTGCTTTAAAAATCCCATCTGTGGTCAGAGCACACTGTTGTGCAGAGAAGAAATGCTCTTCTGCTGAGGGCCCCCAGGCACAGAGGCAGCACTGGACAGTTGTCCCTGTGAGAAGCTTTTGCTACTGGCAATGATCAAGTGCAGGGAATTCGACCTGCACTGGCCCTGAAGGGATTCCCTTCAGACAGGCACACAGCATTTTCAGTTCCACCTCCCACAGAACACTCTTCTGTTCAGCACACAGAACCTGCATTTTAGGTTTCCTTCATATACAGCACAATCAAGTTTGATTCTGCTTGCTTTGCACTGTGCCCTTTCTTCTGCAAGCTGAGTGGCAGCTGACCTGTGCAGTGAGCACTGAGCACTGGAAAACCACCTCTTACAGCCTAGATTTCCTTCTGATGAAGTTTATCTCTCTGGGGCAAGGGAGATAGGCCTTGGCACACTTCAGAGACTCCAAGACTTTGGACACTGTTGTGTCTAAAGGAACTTTAATTATTCATGTGCACATTTAGGGTGCAAAATGGTGGTGCTGGTGTTTTTGTTTCCTGGGCATCCCAAGGGCCAGGTGGAGATGTGGAGCCAGCTGCACTCAAAATGTCCCTTGAAACAGCCTCCTTGCTGTCACAGTTCAGCAGGCCACTTGTGCAGCCTCAGTGACTCGTCCACACAGGCGAGACAGGTCAGGCTTTCCAGCAGGAAAACAGTCTACAGGGGCAAGAACGTGCCCAAAGAGGAAAAACAACCCATGAGGAGCAAAGCTGATGCAGAGCAATGGTCGCCTTTGTCTCAGCCCAAAAAGGGGTCTAGGCTGGAAAGTCACTTTCACCTCAGCACTGGCCTCCCTGCAAGACCTTCAGAAACTTGTTCACACCGTAAGGTACCAAACATCAGAGCTCAGCAGCAGCTGCCCACCTGTTTGCTTTCCTTCAGCCTCTGCAGACAAGACCTTGGTCAAGAGCACAGAGGGACAGCAGAGCAGCTTCTGGCACTCTGGCACTGACCTGTGCCTGGGGGGTGACCCTTGAGACCTGGGAGAAGAGATTGAGCTGAGGGCACTTGACAGAGGAAGATGTAACCATAAGCTCTTCCTGCTCGTCGAGGTGTCACTGAGCTCTTGTTCCCTTTCCTCAGAACACCACGAAGACCATTTAGACCAAGAGCCAGGGAAACTGTCCCATCTGTCAGTCAAGTCCTAGGTCCCAGGCTTGCAAATTCGAGCTGTGTGAGCAGCAAGAGCACTCTGCAATGTCCTGGGGCATCCCTGAGCTCAGGAGCTTCTCACCACACTCCATCCCACCTGAGGCCAATCAACAGCTGTGGCACTTCATGTGATGGGAGCGAGTGGAAATGGACCTGCCCTTCCTGTGCTGTTCCAACAACGCAGCAGCTGCTCTGTCTGGGCACAGCAGCTTTCCCCTGTCAGTAACTTCTTCCCTTTGCAGTACTATGATGTCAGCAGCTGAAAGCCACTTTGACATAAACATATGGGGAGGAAAAACCCAAAGCTAGCTGGGGAGGAAAAAAGCTGGAGAGAGAGAGCTTTGAGTGAACTGATTTTTCTGTGTTTGGGTGTTTTTCAGACTCCTTGCTCTAGAAGTTCATGTAGCCGCTGCAAGCCAAGGACAGATCCTGCCACTCGCAGTCCTCACCTCAGTGCCTTTGTCATTCCCTGTCCCTGCATGGAATGGCAGATAATAAAGAACTGAATCCCTGAGTCAGCTGAGTTCAGTTTAGTTAAAATGCCAATGAATTCAAGCCTGGCAAATGAAAGATCATGCGTTGTACTTCAGATCTTGCTGCTTGGTTCTTTTTACACCAGGCCTTTGTAAAAGGGACCATTTGGTACAGAAGGGTGAGCTGAGACCCAGAACGTGAACGGTTTTGCTGAGGCATCTGACTTACAACCACCATGAGTCTGAGGCCTGTCGGCCTGAACTCGAGGTTGGGGAACAAAGAGGACAACCAAGGCTTCAGGCCCAGGCAAAATGGCTCCGGCCGGCTGCCCCTTGCTCACCATCACAGGTTCGTGGCACAGGGCGCTGAGGGCTCTGAGCACCAGCCACCGCATCACGCTGCTCTCGCTCCCCAGGGACCTCGGTTCCAGCTGCAGGGCACGTTCATCACAGGGCTCATGTCAGGGCAGGCCAGGAACTGAAACACACCCAGCACTCACCCTCTGCCCCACTGACTGCTCTCCCCCCATCTCCTCCCAGCAACCAGGCTCACCTGGACCAGGAACGCCATGGCGGGGAGCTCCCAGCAAGGCTGCTCCCTGCTCAGCAGATTCACCAGGCAGTGAAGCAGTTTGTAACGGGAGCCCCTCGGGCACCACACGTCTCTCTGGCAGGGGCTGGGGGGAAAAAAGGCAGCGATGACCCCAAGCAGGGTGGGCCAGGCCCTGGACTGACCAGCTGGGGGCTGGACTTCTCAGGACAACGGTACTGCCCAAGACCAGCGAAAAGCACCCTTCCTGCCCCAAAGCCTCCTGACGACACTCTTGCTGCCCACGGGAGGAGTCGTCCCCCCGGCTCTGTCTCTGGCCCTCGCTGCATCCTGCCTGGCCCTGGGACAGACGCCCCGTCCTGAGCCCTCAGCCCAGGCCCCACGGGAGGGGACGCTGGTGCTTTGGGGGGTGTCTGCTCCCGGGCACCCGCCTCTGCCAGGCTTCTCCAACCTGCTGGGCCAGCCCTTGGGGACGAGCCTCTGTCACCCAGCACCAAGGGCATTGGTGGGGGCGTCCTGTTTGCAGGGGACAAATGTTGGAGGGAGCAGAGAGAAGGGGGCTGTCAGCTGGCCAGCAGCCCCATGGCGCTGTGCCGGGTCTCAGGGTTGAGCAGCGCTTCCCTCCTGCCCCTGCACACAGCCTGTGCCTGAGGCCCAGCAGCCCCATGCTGAGGGTCCCACCCGCCTGCTGCGGCCACAGGAGCCCTCAGGCCCCGACAGCGGCTGCCCAGAGGGGAGCCAGAGCCCCGCACAGCCAATGGCAGCGCAGCAGGCGGGCACAGCCCTGATGGACGTGTGAGCGGCGGCCAATCAGAGGCGGCGGCGCCTCAGGGAGGGCGGGACCAGGCAGGGCAGTGATAGCCCCGCAGCCAATCAGAGGCGGCGGAGCCTCAGGGAGGGCGGGACCAGGCAGGGCAGTGACAGCCCCACAGCCAATCAGAGGCGGCGGCGCCTCAGGGCGGGCTCTGGCCCCTCCCGCCCTGTGCTGCAAAGCCCCTGAGCCACAGGCAGAGGCAGAGGCAGGGCCAGAGAGACGGGAGCTGCTGGACACAGGCCCCGAGGGGCCGAGTGCTGAGGGGCCGGCACATGGCTGTGGGCAGCAGAGGCTGCGGCCCTGCAGAGGAGAAGGCTGAGCTCAGGGGCCCTTCTTAGCGCTGAGGGCTCCCTGCAGGGCGGGGGGCGAGAGGCTGGGGCCGGTGTGTGCTGTGTGGTGGGCAGGGACGGGACACGGGGTGCCGGGCACACGCTGACACAGGGGCGGCCACCCAAGGCCCTCCCTGGGTACCCCCAGGCACTGCCCATGCGCAGCCTGGGATGTGAGGGGACGCGGCACGCAGCGGCCGCACGGGCACAGAGACACACAAGGGCAGCATCTGCCCGGCTCCTGCTTGTGCCCTCCCAGGGGAGGCCTTGGCAGCTCAAAAGGAGGGGGTTTACCCAACAAGGTGTGTTAGAAAGCTAAAACGAGGCTTTGGATGCTGATAACTAAGGTTGAGACCTGAGAATGAGGGGTTGAAAGCTGAAAAGGAACAGGTTAAAGCTAAAAAGAAGAACTTGGGCCACAAAGTGAGACTTTGGAATAAAAAACTGAAGGACTGTGCTCCAAGCAATAAGGTTGAAAAAGGCAAAAAGGAGGCTTTGGAAGCTCAAAATGAGCATCTGGGCCACAAAACGAGCCTTTTGAGGTTAAAATTGAGTGTTTGGAAGCAAAGAAATGAGGGTTTGAGCACAAAAATGAGACTTGGAAAAGAAAGGTGATGGTTGGGACCTAGAAGAGAATGATTTGAAATCTAAACCCAAGGTTTGGAAGGTGACAATCAGGCTTTGGGAATAAGGGTTTGGGTCAGCAAGTGAGGTTTGAAAGATTTACATGGGGGCTTAGGCCTCAAAATAAGGCATTGGAAGCTAAAAAGGAGGGTTTGGGCCCCCAGAGGAGGGTTTGGAAGCAAAACCTCTTGCTTTGGATGGTGAAAATGAGGATTTTTTCCCAAAAGTACAACTTTGGAAGCTAAAAACGAGGTTTCGGATGCCCACCCGGAGGTCTTGGGCCCCAGACCGAGGGCTGAGGCAGCCAAGTTCTACCTTCCCAGCTTTTTAGGTGTGGGAGCTGCCCTCAGTCGTGTGCAGTTCATCTGCTCAGCCCAGATGAACAAATGCAGGATGCAGGCCAGAGAGATGGGGTGGGCACTGAGGCACACAAGGAAGAACCCAGCCGCAGCTTTCCTACCTCTGTCATAGAACCATGGAATTGTTGTGGTTGGAAAAGGCCTCTCAGATGATGGAGTCCAAGCCCTCACCTCACACTGCCAGGCCCATCGCTGAACCACATCCCTCAGCGCTTCATCTATGTGACTTGTGAATATCTCCAGGGGTGGGGACTGCACCAGCTCCCTGGGCAGCCCGTCCCAGTGCTTCACAACCCTCTGAGTGACAAACTTCTTCCTGATGTCCAACCTGAACCTGCCCTGGCGCAGCTTAAACCCGTTTCCTCGTGTTCTGTTATTGGGTACTGGAGAGAAGAGCTCGACCCCCACCTCACCACAACCCCCTTCAGGCAGCTGTAGAGAGTGATCCTGTCTCCTCTCAGCCTCCTCTCCTCTGGGCTCATCAGACCTGTTCTCATGACCCTTCAACAGCTTCGCTGTGACTCTGACACCCAGCTGAATCCACGGTGCAGTTGATGGCAGCAACAGGTTCCCCAGGTGCTGGTGGGCTGCTGGGGATGGACACAGCGTCTGCCAAAGCTCGTGCAGATGTTGAGACTGGGAATAGTGAAGCAGGAGATCAGAGAAGCGACTGTGCAGAGGATTTCTGAGCTTCCCCAGCCAGCCCTTGGCACAACCAGCTCTGAGCCAGAGGCGTCCCTGTGGGGGCAGAGAGGTGCAGCCGTCGGCTGCTCCCAGGAGTCAGAGGCAACCTGAGATGGAACCTTCCCTGACGGATTCACGATGGTGTCTTCCACAACTGTCCCCTTTCTTAAGCCATTTTTATACTCTCCTTCCCTTCCAGGTGGGGCTGGAGTGACTCTGGTCACAGAGACCTTTATCAGGACTGCTGGGAAATGCTCTCACTTTGCTTTTAAAGGTGTGGGGTAAGGACAATGCAGAGCACACGCTCAGTGAGGGCTGGTGGCACCTTGGGGCTGTGTGGGCTTTGGGATGGAGCTGCGTTTTGGTGTTATAATCAGAGTCTAATGAGCAAAGTTCACCCAAAACCCAGCGTTTTTTCAGACAATGACAGAAGGTTGGCCCAGGTGTCAAATGAATTGCAGATGTTACAGAAGCCTCAGAGCACAGAAGCGTCATTCAGCCAGAAATCTGCAAGAACACATTTGTAAGTGTTTGGTATCTGAAATGTTGGCGTTAGGAACTTGTTCCCTTGTGGCAGCACAAGCTTCAGGACATTGCTGATCTTGGAGAGTCACAAGAAGCCGTCACTGCAGCACATCTCACTCCTGTTGTTATCTGGCAAGAGCAGAACTTATCCTGGACCAATCAGAGTGAGGGAAATGAATCAGAAACTGCTCAAGTCTCTCCTGTGGTTTGGCCAAACAAAGGTGAAAAACACACTGTGAGGAAGACTCAGATCTTCATCCTCAATGGCCCCCAAAGCCCAGCGAAGGAGGCGTGAGGGAGCTGTGGCCTGGGCAGACTGAGGCAGGACAATGGGGGGAACTCATGAAGAAGTGCAATGAACATGCAGATCTAGTCTGGGACATGTGGAAAGTTTTGCTCTAAGCAGGACAAACACTCGGTGGAGACATCCCCTGTGTGCCCAGCGCTGCCAGAAAGAATCCCTGCTTGACAGTCTCATTGGCTACTGAGTCCTGATTGGCACTTTCCTGGCATCACAGACATACAGTTTGTGAGTTCCACAGTACCCTGCAGCTCCCTTCTTCTGCAAGAGCTCACAGGGCTGCCCACAGAGTCTCCGCTCTGTCCCAGCCTCCGTGCTGGTGTCCCAGGGAGCCACTGTGCAGTGGATTTCTTGCTCCCCAGCTGCCTCCTCCCGGCATCCCTGCTCAATGTCAGAGTTTCCCCGACAGTGTGAACAGTGCTGTGCCTTTAGTAGAAGTTTCCAGTAGTATTTCCAGGAATGATTCCAGAGGCCATCCCAGGGGAGGGGCAGAGCTGTGGCCGTCACCAAGGGAGACAGAGAATGTTGGGCACTGCTGATGTCACACAGGGGCTCTTCCAGACCCCACCCGGCGTTTGTGACCTCACCTGGCCAGAGTCTATAAAGCCTCCCAGCGGGACAGCCAGAGCCAGTTGGGCTGAGCTGCCCTCGGGAGGACTCAGCTCCTTCTTTGGCTACTTGCCTTCCTGATTGCTTCTAGCCATTTCTCATTTCCTATCCACTTCTCAACTTCCATCCTCTTCCAAAGGTAAGGATGACCTAAACTCTCAGGACAGGGAAGAGGATGTAGACAGGGATGACAGGAGAGGCTGCTCTGCACCTCCCAGTCCATTTCCAGGCTGAGCTCTTCCACCTCCAGAGCCTGGCCAAGGCTATGGGTAGTGTTGCTGTCTGGTGATTCTTCTGTTGGCCTCAAGATGAGGCTTTGGAAGCTAAAAGCAATGCTTTGGGCCCAAACATGAGGGTTTAGAGCACAGAGCTGGTAGAGCAGAGCTGTGAATGGAAGGAGCAGCCGGAAACCTGCTCCTAGCAATAGCTCAAGCAATTCCTGTTCCCTTGCCTGGGACTACAGCTTGGCTGCAGCTTGTGGTTTTGGTGTGGTGCTTTAGCCCTGGCTGGGTGCCAGGTGCCCACCAAGTCGCTCTATCCCTCCCCCTACTCAGCTGGCCAGGGGAGAGAGAAGTAAAACAAGAGGTTTGTGAGGCAAGGTAAGGACAGGGAGATCCCTGAGCAATTAGTGTCTGGGGCAAAACAGACTCAGCTTGGGGAGAAAAGGTTTGATTTATTAATGAACCATTCAAACTGAGCAGGGAGAGGAGACTGCCTCCTCTCAAGGTCTTCAAAAGCCACCTGGACATGTTCATAGAATCATAGAATCACAGACTGGTGGGGGCTGGAAGGGACCTTTAGAGATCATCCAGTGCAACCCCACTGCTTTGACAGCCAGTGTGTGTCTGTGGGAAATGTTCCACAACCAGTGTGTGAGTGTGTGTGCAAAGGTTTTATCCTTGACCCTTTAATGATTCCGGAGGCCATCCCAGGGGAGGGGCAGCGTTGTGGCCATCACCAAGGGAGACAGAGAATGTTGGGTTGTGCTGATGTCACACAGGGGCTCTTCCAGACCCCACCCAGTGTTTGTGACCTCACCTGGCCAGGGACTATAAAGCCTCCCAGCGGGACAGCCAGAGCCAGTTGGGCTGAGCTGCCCTCGGGAGGACTCAGCTCCTTCTTTGGCTACTTGCCTTCCTGATTGCTTCCAGCCATTTCTCATTTGCTACCCACTTCTCCACTTCCATCCTCTTCCAAAGTCCTCTTCCAAAGGTAAGGATGCCCTAAACTCTCAGGACAGGGAAGAGGATGTAGACAGGGCTGACAGGAGAGGCTGCTCTGCACCTCCCAGTCCATTTCCATGCTGAGCTCTTCCACCTCCAGAGCCTGCCCAAGGCTATGGGTAGTGTTGCTGTCTGGTGATTCTTCTGTTGGCCTCAAGATGAGGCTTTAGAAGCTAAAAGGAATGCTTTGGGCTCAAACATGAGGGTTTAGAGCACAGAGCAATAGCTCAAGCTATTCCTGTTCCCTTCCCTGGGAGTACTTGACCATGCTGTCTGTTTCTCCTGCTAGATCCTGCTGAGCTCTGTGCAATGGCTCTTCGCTTCGCCAGCGTGATCCCCTACGCCGTGCCTGGAGCGCTGGCACTGCTGGGCTGCTGGTGGCTCTACTCCTACTGCAAAGAGCAGGCCAGAGATGGTGCTGAAGAGGCAGCAGCTGCTGAGGAAGCGCAGCAGACAGGAGGGACAGAGGAAGAGTCCTGGCCTCAAGGGGAAGCCTGTGTCCCTCAGGAGCTCCCTTTGTCAGCAGCAGAGGAATGCCCAGAGACAGACCTTCAGGATGTGTCAGCAGCAACAGCTGAGCCCAGCACTGCTGAGGGTGACACGGCAGGAGCAGAGACAGGAGGATGTGCAGAGGAGAGCGGTGTCCCTGCTGCTGTTTCTGTCCCCATGCAGAGCATAGAGTGTCCCGGCAGCGCTGCAGCCAGCCCCGCACAGGGCTCAGGCTCAGGCACCGACGCAGAGCAGCGGCCGTCAGCAGCGCTGGCAGCGCCAGGAGCCGGGCAGGAGCCGAGCTATGCCCAGAGCACTCCTGAGGAAGCGGCCACAGGCGCTGAGGAAGCACAGGAGGAACGAGGGATAGAGGAGGAGTCCCGGCCCGAAGCAGCAGCCGCCGTCCCTGCTGGCTGTTGTGCCCTCCCGCTTCCTGAGAGCGCAGTGTCCCAGGCAGGGCTGAGGCTGAGCTGCCAACCCAGCCCCACAGCTCACAGCAGCGCCGGCAGCGCCACAAGCGTGTGCGGGACCCCGCTGGAGCTGAGCAGTGCCCAGAGCGCCGCTGCGCTGCCGCCATCCCCGCAGGCAGAGCCCCGGGCTGAGGAAGCGCTGCCAGGTGCCGCGTGGGATGTGCCTGCTGGGCTCTGCTGGGCTGAAGCCGTCCCAGATGATGCCCCTCTGCAGGCGGCCGGCGCTGCTATCCCTGAGTGGGCGCTGGTGGAGGCGGCGGCAGCGGCTGAACACACGGCTGCCAGCAGGGATGCTGCGGGGCTGCTGGCGGCGGGCAGCGACGCACTTGGCACGGCAGGTAAGGGCTGTGCCGGGCTGCTCAGCACCTTGCTGGGCTGTGCCGGGACACAAACGGCTGCTGCTCCACTTGGGGCAGCTTCCCCTCAGCACTGGGCTCTGCTCTGGCTTTCTGGGCTGCTGCTGAGAGGAAGCTGTGGGGCAGGTTGCTGAGGTGCTGCTGGAGGAAGCAGGGAGGTGCTCTGAGGGACTGGGATCACCTCAGGGTGCTGCAGAGCAATTCCCCTGAAGCCTTCTGGCTCGCAAGGGTGGGTGCATGGAGAGAAATCCCAACAAGAAGGCACAGTCCCGGAGTTGCTCCAGGGTCTCAGTGTTGCTTCTGCCTTCTAGATCCTAAATGGTGTGTGCCTGACAGAACACAAAGCTGTCTGAGCACACAGGAACCCCTGTGACCTTGGGCATGGATATGACAATCCTTGAGAGGAGCCTGTGCTGCCAACAGCCCTTAAGGCCATGAAGCCCATAAGGGTGTGTTTTGCCATTGCTACAAAGCAACTGGAACGCTGCTTGAGGCAAGACACAGGGAGGCAGTCTGCTACAACTAAGGACTAAACCCACAGAACATTTCCACCAGTGAGAGTAACCCCAGGAGGAGAATGGTTTTGCCTTGTTCATGCTGGTGGGACCAGAAGGCCCAAGAGGGTGTTGTGGAGCCTGGTGATGCCAAGGCTGAAAGTTCTGCACTGAGACAGCTGAGGGGTAGGGACAGGGCACAGAGCAGGTAAAGTTGGCATTGTGGCTCTGTTGGGTAAGGGGTCCTTCTTCAATCTCAGCCTTCCAGTCACTGTGCACACCTGACAGGGGACAGGAGCGTTGTGTTGACTTTGGCTTAGCTCTCATTCAGCTGGGAACTTGGACTTCTTGCAGTGTCTTGTCTCTGCTGCTGGGTAAGGGCTCAGTGTGTGGGAATGTGCAGCAAGTGCTCAGGGTCACCTGTCTACAAAAGGATCTCTTTTCCTGGCCTGGTGTGTGGGAGCTGCATTGTGTGGGCTATCTGAATGCTGACCTGTGTGCCTGTCTTGCAGATTTAAATGGCACTGACACGGGCTTGGTGGAACCTGCCTGTCCCGTGAGGAAGACAGGGCCTGGCAGGAAGTCTCCCCCAAGAAGAAAATCCCGGCAGTCCGACGTCATTGTCTGGGCAATAGATGTGCCAAAGGTAAGCAGCCACTGTCCTGCTCGTGCCTCCTGCCCTGCCCTACACAGCCATCTTCTACTTCTCCCACTCTGGTACCTTCCCAGTGCCACTCAAGGACATCAACCACCAGTCAACAAAGGTTTCAGGGTTTAGCTCCCAAGAGGACCCAGCAGCAATGAAGAACCAGAGCACAGCTGTAAACAAGGGGCCTGTTGGGGCTGTGCCCAGGGTGACAGTGGGTGCTGGAGTCCTCCATCACCTTCCACCCTGATCTGTCAGTGTGATGCTTTGAAAGCCTTCAGAATGCTTTGAGGGTCCAGAGTCCCTGAGGGCAGGGGATGAGTTGCTTTCTTCCCCTCTGTAGGAGGGTCACGTTCCAACTGCCCGTCCAAACCCACCCTCAGAATGAGCTGCAGGAACTGGGAACAGTGGGAAGCCCCTGGGAACAGTGGTGTTGGATCTACAGTTCTGACTCTTGCTTTCTTGTCCCTTTCATCAAGGCAATAGTGAGAAAACTGACTGCCAAACAAGGACAATTTATTAAAGACTTGATGAGAGAGTCTGGGGCCAAAGTTTCTGTCTCAGAGCTCCGAGGTGGCTGGGACTCCGCAGTCTGTCACATCAAAGGTAAGAGGAATGTCTCTTTGTTGGGGGTCCAGGATGCAGCTCGAGGGCCTTAATTAGACAGGCAAGGGACTGAAATGGATTCAGTGGCTTTGTGAGGCCACTGCTGTTAGCAAAGTGTTCTGCCTGGTGCTGTTCCAGCAGAGGGATGTGGCAAGTGGCCTGTGTCTGGGCACGTGAAGCCTCTGCTCTGGGGCTGCATTTGAACAGCTCTGGCTGCTGGAGCTGCACCAACCCCTTTGGCAGGGTCCCTTAGGGCTTGCAGGAGCAGCTGTGGGATGTGTATCAGCACAGGCAGTCTGGTCTGGGAAGGATGTTGGAGGAATTGTGGCTGAAAAGTGTCTGCCAGCGAGATGGGTTCACGCTGGAGGCCAAAGCTGTTGGAGCTGGAGCCTGGGGGTGTGAGCTGCTCACATTGGTTCCATATTGGCTTCTGTGGCCAGTCTGTTCCCAATGAACGTGTTGACGCAGCGCAGGAGGCTTCTGGCAGCTGGGTTGCTTCCCATGGCAGGGCTGGAGGTGTCCTCAGCCTCCCTGTGCTGCCGCCCTTGACTGTGGATTTTGTCTTCCAGGCCTCCCAGAGCAAGTTGACAGAGCGCTGAGCCTGATTGGCAGCAGGTTCCAGCACCTGTGTCTGGACAACATCTACTGACCTGCTCTGGGCTGGGACGGGCTTCACTTCCAGCAGAGTTCTAGGAGAACTGTTTCTCCTTCCCTTGTCTCTTGTTGTTTGTTCCCTTTGTATGCCCTCTCGTTTATGGTTATACCTGTTGTCATTTTCACTTCTTTTGTGTTATTAAACTGTTCTGATTGCAACCTCTGGGAGCTTTTGGGTGTTTTCCCTTGTGTCTGGTTCCAGCAGTGAGCCAGCAGCCTCCTGGCTCTTTGTCCCCGGCTGAGCAGAACCAGGACATCTACCCCATCCCTCCCCCTGCTCCAGTGACACATCCTTCTGTCCTTAGGACTGCAAAGTCCCAGCTGCCTCCATCCCTCTCTGCAGAGAAAAGCAAGAGGAGAAAGTCTTGCCAAGCCCAGCTGTAGTTTCCCTTGGCTGTATCCTACAACTCTGTCCATGTGCTAAAAAATAAAGCCCAACATTGGACAAGAAAAACACTGGCAACAAGGGAAACTTGACAGAAGTCAATTGGCTCCCAATTGCCCTGTGTAGGGAGCCCTGTTTTGGGGCTGTCCTGGTTGGGGCTGGGTTGGTGCACCCCATCCTGACGTCATGCCCAGGAGAGAGGTGAGGAGCTGCCGGAGGGGCACGTTGAGTCCTGTCCTTGTGTGAGCTGACACGGGCAGCAGGCAGCAACAGCCACAGAGCCACGGATCAACTGCCAAGAGTCAAGTTCTTTGTGCTGGTTTGAGCCTGGCTGGATACAAGCTTCCCACCACACCGCTCTATCAGCCACTTCCTCAGGATCCAGGAAGGGGAGAGTGACGTTGGGTTAAAAGATCCAGAGCTTTGGCAGTTTTATCAGTAATAATTTCTATAAGCACTTGCAATCCAATTGTGGTTCAAATTATAACCTGGTTCTGTTGCCCTGGCTATTGGTTCACTGGGATTCCAAGTGGCAGGCCCATCATGTTCAATTATTCTAGAAACTTCTAAACCAGACAGGATTAGCAAGACCTATCAGCCCCTTCCAAGGCTGTCAATGGTGGCTGACTTGTTCTCTCAGAGTAACCACGTCCTGTACCGTAACTGCAGGGGCACGGGGGAGCTTGATTCAATTCTCTGTCATCTCCAGTCGTTCTCCAAGTGCCTTCTGCTTCTCAGAGAGTGCACAATGGGGTTGTTAAACTGCAGCTGTTCTGTCTCTAATGATTCCCACTGTGAAGTGCCCGAATGCCAAAGCTGAGAGGCGTTTTCCTCCAAGAGCAAAATGACAATGCAAACCTCTTTGGCGTGAAAAAACAAAGGAGATTTCATCCTCCGTGGGAAACCCCCCCTGGAACAAGTTCCTGGCGGGCCCTGCGAGCCCGTGGGTAGACAGGAGCCCAGGCCAGAGCAGGTTGGCTTGTTTTGTGGACATGGGGCTAAAGCACCACCAGACCTTTGAAGCCCATGGAGTCCCGGCCCTGCCCTCACCCTGCGCAGCCCAGCACTAACCCACGGCCCCAGCTCCTCAGCTCCAGGGCTGGGCCATGGCTGCGGGGCTGGGGACTCCCCCCGTCCCCGGGCAGCCCGGCACAGGGGCTCACGGCCCACGCTGGGGACAAACGGCTCCGTGCCGCCTCGCAGCGCCAGCAGGGCTGCTGTGCTCCCCTCAGCGGGCTCTGCCCCGGGCACAGAGGGGCACAGAAGGGCGGCCACGAGCAGGGGCGGGACGGCGGCCTCCTGGCTGCCTCCCACCGCCCTGGGGCTGTCACTGCCACAGCAGCCTCTGGGACCGCGCTAAGCGGCTGCTGCCGGCACAGCTCAGGTGCCCGTGCTGGCGTTCGCCCGCCCTGACAATACTTGTTGCACTCGGGTTCCTTTTGCTTAGAGCTCGCTGCTCTTCAGCACCTCGCGGGTTTGTTTCGCGGGCACTCGGCTGTGCGAGGCTTGCCCTCAGTGCCCAGGGCTCCGGCAGGGCCTGTATCTCAGGGGGTGCTTTTAGCGAGCGGCGGCACGCGGCTCCTTCCCCTCAGCGGCCACGAGCAGGGGCAGCGCCCGTCGCTCCGGCACCGCGGCACCGTTCCAGTCGGGCGCCGTGCCGGGCGGCCCCGGGGCCGCGGCGGCGGCGGGTCGAGTCGGGCGCCGCTCGGGGCGGCCCCGTCGCCGCGGTAACGGGGCCCTTCCGTGCGGGCGGCGCCGGGGCCGAGCGCGGCTCGGCGGCTGCCGGATCCTCGCCGGGATTCCCCTCCCGGAGCCGCGGCGCCGCCGCCTCGGGGGCCTCTGGCAAAAGGGATCGCCGTGCCGACCGGCGGCTCGGGGAGAACGCGGCGTGCGGCGCTGCTCTGGAGGCCGGGACGGGCGGCTGGAGTCGGGCCGTGCCGGTGAGCGCAGGCTCGGCTCAGGGGCTGCGGCTCGCCGCGGCTGCTCCGGCCTCTCGGCTGCTGCCAGCCGCCGCCCTGGAGCTTGTCTGTGCTTCCCTCCCTGTGGCAGGTGCAGGGAAGCGGGCTGAAGGCAGCCGGTAACGCTGAGCGGGCTGTGCAGCTTCACAGACGGTGGGGTTGTGTTTCTGAGAGCAAAAGTGGGGTTTAGGTGGAGTTTGGATGGAAAAAGTGAGGTTTTGGAGTAATTCTGAGGGGAAAAGAGGGCCTTTGGGGAAGATGTGAGGAGAAAAGGGGTTTTGTGTGAGTTTTGAAGGACCAAGTGGGGTTTTGGGGGAGTTCTGAGGGATCAAAAGAGGTTTTGGGGTAATTGTGAGGGAAAGCAATTGGGATTTGGGTGTAGTTTTCAGAGGAAAAGTGCGGTTTTGGAGCAATTCTGAGGGGCAAAGTGGTGTTTTGGTTTATTTCTGAAAGGAGAAGTGGGGTTCTGTTGGATTTTTGGGAGAAAAAGTGGGGCTTTGGTGCAGTTTTGCAGGGGAAAGCTGGGATTGAGTACATTTGCGAGGGCAAAGAGCGGTGGAGTTGTGGGCTAAAGTGGGGTTTTGTTTCAATTCTGAGAGCAAAAGTGTGGGTTTGTGTGGAGTTTGCAAGGAAAAAGTGGGTTTTTGTTGGGGTTTTGAGGGGAAAAGTGAGGGTTTAGGGGAGTTCTGAGAGATAAAATGAGGTTGGGGGCAATTCTGAAGTCAAGTGAGGTTTGGGTGGCGTTTTGAGTGGGAAAATGTGTTTTTGGGGAACTTAGGTGGCAAAAAGTGGGGTTTTGGTAGAGTTTTGAGAAGAAAAGTAGGGTTTCGGGGGGGTTCTGAGGGATAAAATAAGGTTTTGGCGCAATTGTGAGAGAAAAAGTGTGGTTTCAGTGAAGTTGTGAGGGATGAAAGGAGGTTTTTGGGCATGTGTGAGGGGAAAAGTGGGGGTTTTGGTGGTTTTCTGAGGCAGCAAAAGTGGGGTTTTGAGGGTATTTCTGCAGGGAAAAGTGTTTGATTTGGTAGAGTTTTGAGAGGAAAAGCGAGCTTTTGGGGAAATCCTGAGGGGAAAGTGTGAGGTCTGGGTGGAGTTGTGAGGGAAAAAAAGGATGGTTTTGGTAACTATTTGAGGTCCAAAGTGGGGGTTTGGGTGGAGGTTTGAAGGAACAAGTTGTTTTCTGTTGGGATTTAGAGGGGAAAAGTGCGGGTTTGTGGGAGTTGTGAGGGATAACATGAGGTGTGGGGGCAAATCTGAGGGGAAAAGTGAGGTTTGGGTGGCCTTTTGAGGGAAAACAGTTGGGATTTGGGTGGAATTTGATAGAGGAAAAGCGGTGTTTTTGAGCAATTCTGAGGGAAAAAGTAGAGTTTTTGTTTATTTCTGAGAGCAAAAGTGAGGTTTTGTTGGAGTTTTAGGAGAAAAAGTGGGTTTTGGTGCAGCTTTGCAGGGAAAACTGTAGTTTGGAAGAGTTTTGAGAGGAAAAGTGGGGATGGAGTACATTTCTGATGGCCAAAAGCAGTGGATTTGTGGGATAAAATGAAGTTTTGGTGCAATTCTGAGAGGAAAAGGTGCGATTTGGGTGGTGTTTTGAGGAGAAAAGTGGGGTTTGTGTGGATTTTTGAAAAAACAAGTGTTTTGGTGGTGTTTTGAGGGGAAAAAGTGGTGTTTTGGTGGAGTTCTGAATGAAAAAGTGAGGTTTTGGAGGTCTTTTCCGAGGAAAAGTGGGTCTTGGGTGCTATTCTGAGGGAATAAGTGGGATTTTTGGGAACTGCTGGGTAAAAAAGTGCCATCTTGAGGGAAAAAGTGGAGTTTTGGAAGCGTTTTGAGGGGCAAAAGTGGGGTTTGGGGGAGTTCTTAGGGATAAAATGAGATTTTGGTGCAATTCTGAGAGAGAAAAAAAAGGGATTTTGGAGGAGTTTTGATGCAAGTTGCCTTTGCATCAGGCCAGTGCAGAGAGCTTCAGGTTCCATCAGAAATCATCTGCTAGTTGTTTGAAGTGCAGAGCACAGAGTCTGGATAAATGTCCAGCAAGAACTGTAAAGGGAGAATCCCAGGCAACAAATGTGTAACGGGGGGGGTAAAAGGGAGGGAGAATTCTCAAGTCCAGGTGGGCAAAATGTCAAACCAAACCCAAAGTAAAGTCCCCAGGAGATCAACAGAAACTTGTCACCACTACAGTGAGAGGGAGACTTTTAAAACACCCATTGTTTGCTCTTCCAGATGCTGGGTTAGTGAGGAAACACTGGGCTGGAGAAGAGCAGGAAAGAACAGGCAGCTGCGTCATTGAAACACCATCACTCAGTTTTGCTACTACCCAGACGACAGCCAAAGTATGTGCTGTAGAAGATACCACATCTGATGTTTTCCTTTATGTGACAATAAAAGGTGAAAAGGTAAGATATTTTTCTCTCTACAAACCTCTTTGTGCACTCTACTATAGATGTTATAACTTTGTGACAAATTTAAGACCGAAAAGTGTTATTTGCAAGTGAATTTTGTAATTTGCCATATACAGTAGAAGTGCAATCATTAACTTATTAGAAGACTTATTTTCTAAATCTGTTGTTTGTGAACTTTGGAATGAATTCTGTGAGGTGGAAACTTGTGAAGCGCTTTGGAAGGTATTGACAAGCAAATGAAGTCCCCCAAGTACTTCAGATGAACAACTATGTGAATTTACTGTACTCTTGTCCTTCTTTGTGATACACTTAAAGATATTTCAAGAAGGCAGTTGCATGGTGTTATGAAAATAAATACAAGTTCATATGTGCATAAGGCTGAATTCCCAAACAGTTGGGAGAAAGGAAGAAAGCTCGTTGCACTTACCAAAGTGCGTAACTCCTGCTAAATCTCTGCTGCAGCTACTGTCAGACTTAAGCAGCTGCGTAGTAGACAAAAATAAATGTGTTTGCAAACTGCTGCCATTTGGAGTATTTTACCAAGACTTTTAACATTAGAGCTGTGGTCTTCACTGTAGACAATAACTTGGATTACATCTTAATTTGAACACCTTCTCTGTTCAGAATCACAGTTGGCAAGTGTCACTTCTCTCTGAGCCAGTAAGAACTTTGAAGTTGAATATTGTTTTTTCCTGCCAGGTTTGGATGCACTCTGAATCAAAGGGACATAAAACTTTTAAGATAGTTTTTCTAAAAATGTTTAAAGCACAGAATTTTAGGCAAAAGCATGAAACTGGTAAGTAACACCTGTTTGGAGAACATAGAGGAAGATATGACCAACTTTCCTGCCCTGGAATGAGTACTCTTCAGAAAGCATTTGTACATACTGCATATGTCTTCCTGTTGTCTCCAGCTTCAAGTAAATTCTAAAGCAGTATGTGATGGTGCCTTGCTTGTTGATTCTGGTCAGTCAAATACTTGGGTTTTTTTAGGTATGCGTTAATGATGATCTCGTCTTAAGCAGCTTTGCTCATTTTGAGCAAGCTGAAGAGAATGCAGTGAGTTCAGCAGATTATCAGGAGACCCAAACATCATTAAATCTTGACTCTCTTCCAATGAAAGTTGTTAATCCTGCACTTGATTTGAGGACAGTGCTGCTCCAGCAGAAGGTATCAACAGATCCTGAAACAAGTGGGAACCGTGTGTGTTGGCAGCAATCATTCATGCAGTGCATCATTTGTCTTTACCTGGATATATTGACCTACTGTATCAGTTGGAATCCAACAAGTGGAACAAAAGGTATCCTAACAAACACTGCCTATGTATCAGACTTTACAAAGAGCAATCAAATCAGCAGATGCAGGAATATTCTAAAGCATTTTGTGCTTGATAAGACAAAGGTGAGTTGCAGGGTCATTTGTTGATGTGCTGAAAAGCATTAGATACTGTTGAAATAACTTGTAGCATTGATCAGTGATACCTTACTGTTTGATTTGAGTTTAGAGGGATTTCTCTACACAGAGGTAACTTGAATGTTTTCTGTGAGTTGTCTTGTTTAAAACAGACTTGAATCACTATAAATATCCTCTGTCCTTGTTCACTCGGTTCATTTGCATATCTTTATGTAAATACAACTGTCTTTTGGTTGTTCTTTTTGCCATTAGAAAATGAGACAAGCAGAGAAAGAAGTCAGTTGCAACCAACTGTAAAAACACTGGCCTTTCATAGATTCAGATAATCACAAACGTGTTTCTGCATCTTTAAAAATTGTCTTTCTAGATCTTGCTGTATCTGGTTCTGTTCTTGAAAAGACATGACAAAGCTCCAACACAGATGACAGTGAAACTACCACATCTGTAAGTGTTAGATTTTCTATTCAGATGTCAGAATGAATTAAGTGAAGCATCGGTAAGGCAGATTAGGAATACTGTAGTCAGCTATCACGTCCTTTTCTGTAACAAATCTGGGACTAACTCTTGATCTAGTTAAAAGAGAACGTTGTCCTTCAAGTTTGTGGTTCTGGTGGTTTTGGTTTTTTAGATTGCAACGATGGACTTTGAAAAGGTTGTGTCTCCTTTTGTGCTCGCTTGCTCTAGTGCTGTGAAGATGTGTAGTGGTTTTGTGTGGCCAGCTTTTGGTAGTTGTTGGGGGAATACAGGGGCAGATTCTTCAAAGAAAGAGCTGCCAGAAGCTATAGCTTGAGCTGTGAACATGAACTGATTCTCCTGTGTGGTTGATGTTCTTGTTGCATGCTTGATTCTACAGTATGTTACATATTTGAACCAATTGTGTAGCCAGATAATTAGGAGCTGTAGTATGTTTCCAGTTACTCTTCTTAGACAGCTAAAAGGACAGAGGGTAAGACAAGATGTGTGCACATGGTATTGGGGAAGGAGGCCATTAGAAGCTGCTGATACCTATCCAGACCACAGTAGAAATAGCAATTCCTTCTAAACAAGGCTGTGATGAGGCAGTACGTTTCTGCACACTCAGCATATTCACTTGCCTTATTTTATTCTTAGTGTAATTTATAAAGTTTTCCAGCTGAATGAAATCTGAGTTGAGTTGTGCAAGTCTTTTATTATGCTGCAAATCACTTGCTGCATATGTAAACAACCTGAGGGGTGTTTTTAATTCAAGTTTTAACTGTTGCAAAGATACATTGTTTCATGGTTTTGCAACTTTAAGACACCTTTTTCCTGCAGTCCCATCTGATTTTCTTCTGAAGTTGAGGAACCCACCAATTGTCTTGGTTAAAAAAACCTTTGGGTTATTTTCAGATACCTAAAACCTAATAGTAAATTTTCATCCAAAATGGTACTTTTTGATTTCTTCTTTCATATTTGAGGGTTTTTGTTGGCACAGGTAATACATCAGAGATATTTTGTAGGTGAACTCTTTCGTGCCATTTTAGAAATATTGGTGATATTTATCGATTACACTTTCCTTTTGCATTTACATTGAATTTAATATTTGTATATTTCTCAGGCTTCAGCAGTGCTTAAATTCTGATCCTTTGAAGACACATAGAACTGAAAATGAGCAACAGGTAATTCCAGGATATAACTTCCTTTTAAACCTCTGCAAACGTGTGTCATATATGTGGAGGTGTGGGTAGTGTTGAGGCTACAAGAGTGGTCATTGTGGAGGGACTCTGTGGAGGGACATCAGGGACTGAATCCAGCCACATCAGCAACAAGACCAGACCAAAGGTCAGCGAGCCAGCAAAGTTGATGGTGCCTCTGTGAAAACAGGAAGGGCAAAAAAAATGCAGGGGAAGAGACAAAAAGAAAAAAAGCAAGAAACAGAGGCAATGGCCAAGTCAGGGGACAGTAGGAGTCTCAGCACTGTTCTGTGTGACGTGTGTGTGAGTTGTACTTCATTTGTGTTTACATTTCTTTGGCTAATTCTTCTCAAAAAAAATAGTTTTTAAGTTGGATGTAAGCTCAAACCCATTTACTAAGTATTGCCTTTGTCATCTATTTCATATGGTTTCAGAGTTTTCAAAATCTTGAAGAAAGAAACTTTGTCTTTCTTGGCAAGAAAATGAAGCCACCATCAATTCTGGAAACAGCACCACTTCTTGAAGATCTGGAAAGGGTAATGCTAATGTAATACATTACATTTAGTGTTTTTAAGACTAGTATCATACCTTAACTTTCAGATACTAAATACTATAGTAGCTAATTTTGATTGAGGAATGTGTAGGAGGTTGTTCATACGGTTGAGTAAATTATGCTTCAGAGAGACTGTAGAATTGTACAGTTTCATCTGATCTATCAACCACTGCTACAAATGATGGCATTTGAATGAGATGTAAGAATTTAACTCCTCATCCCAGAAGAACTCTTATCATATTGTGTGTTAAGGAAATGTATTATGCAGTGGGTCAAAGGCTTTTAAATTGCTCATTGCTTTGTGTTGCCTTGTTGGTGTTTCAAGCACACGATTTTCAGGTAGAACTCTTTATTTCTCTTTCTGTAGGAACTTACTTGGAAAAAAGTTTTAGGCCCTAACTCCACTGAATCTTACTGTTGGCCACCAATAGCTCAAGGATGTGATGTAGTTGCCATCTCATGTCAGGGAAATAATCCTTTCTTGTATATTCCACCAATTCTTACACTTTTGCAGTCGAGCAGTTGCTACAAAGCCTTGAGAAACAGGAGTGGAGGATGTATATATTAGAGTACTGCAGGTTTTGTGTTCTAAGGTGCAAATGTCAATGAATGATCCAAAAGGTAGTGCATGTTGAGAATGGGTGCATCTGATGTCATCTTAGAGTATCTTCATGATGCTTCCCAGGTTATTTAGGCCATCTGCTTAGACATTGACAGAGATGGACTGCATGAGTGTGGCAGTCTGTAACTTATTTATCAAGTAATATCTAACAAGTGGTTAATGTCATATCACTTTGATACTCGATGAAGCTTGATTTTTAAGGGGCTGTTACATAGTGAAATGGAAATGTCTGGTTTGATTTTTAAAACATTGTCATTCATTTTCTAATGCATTAGATCACAGAAACATAGACTTACTGAGGCTGTAAGGGACCACTGAAAATGGCTCACACAGCTCCAAGTAAGACAAGATGTTTCTGCTTCTATGAAACTTTTGGACCTTTCACCGTGTGTTGCTGCACATCCATTTGTCTCCAGCTTGGTGCACGGTTCCTCGGGCCTGTACCATCTGCACTGAAGAGGTGATATGGTG